>NC_059125.1:152526111-152847739 GCF_020740685.1 Jaculus jaculus
TAAAAAATATTTTTAAAATATCATTTATTTATTTATTTGAGACAGAGAGAGAGATAATAGGCAAGTCAGGGCCTCCAGCCACTGCAAACAAACACCAGATGCATGAGCCCCCTTGTGCATCTGGCTTATGTGGGTCCCAGAGAATCGAACCGGGATCCTTTGGCCTTGGAGGCAAATGCCTTAACTGCTAAGCCATCTCTCCACCCCTCCCTTGAAAAACAAAATTCAGGGGCTGGAGAGATGGCTTAGTGGTTAAGCACTTGCATGTGAAGCCTAAGGACCCCAGTTCGAGGCTCAATTCCCCAGGACCCACGTTAGGCAGATGCACAGGGGGCGCATGTGTCTGGAGTTCATTTGCAGTGGCTGGAGGCCCTGGTGTGCCTATTCTCTCTCTCTTTGCCTCTTTCTCTCACTGTCTGTCTGTTACTCTCAAATAAATAAATAAAACAATTTATTAAAAAAACATTTTTAAACTGAGAAAGCACTCTCTAGAAAACCCTATGACTATGTAAGTCTTCCGTATTCTGAATATAATAAGGCTGTGGCCATTTCTGTAGAAAGACTATTTGCAAGTGTGTCTTGGAAATAACTTCTCGTGTTTATGTAGGTTTTGAGGTCAGATAAGCTCTGGAAGCTTCCTTAGGTATACCTGCATGTGACTATGTACTAGGTTACCTGGGCAGGCTGTAGGTAATCCTGTTTTTAGATGCAGATGCAGTGACTGAAAGCTAGTGGTTCCCAGACTCCACTTGCTGTGTCTGTACCATCACATCTGTACTTCCAAGAGGGGAACTTACACCACTGCATTTTTTTTTTTTTCGTGGTTACTGATATAAAGACAAGCGTATTCAATGCCAAAGACTTAGAAACTTCTTAAACTGATTTCATGTCTTATGCAAGTGTTTTCTATAATCTGGATAACCAGTACTTTGTAAAACTTATTTACACTTCAATTGTACATAGTGTTTTTGTTTTCTAAAGAAATATATAGTATTTTTTATTAGGTACCTTCAAACTTGAATTCGTCTGTGTGAAGCATTGTAAAACAATACATGTCTCTTTTGAGTACCACTAGAGTTGTACAGAGGTTTTCACGGGTTCTATTTTTCTACCATTACTGATGAGCATGTAACACTGACCTTATCCTACATATAGTTGGCATTTAAAATAAATGGCATGTATGGAAAAAAATAAAAATGAGAAAGTGGTTGGGAATGGTGGTGTATGTATTTAATCCCAGCACTCAGGGGGTAGAGGTAGAGGATTGCTGTGAGTTCAAGGTCACTCTGAGACTACATAGTGGATTCCAGGTCAGCCTGGGCTAGAGTGAAACCCTACCTAGAAAAACAAAACAAAAACAACAAAAAAATGAGAAAGTGAAAGTGCCGTGAATGGTGGCACACACCTTTAATCCTGGCACTCAGGAGGCAGAGGTAGGAGGATCACCATGAGATTGAGGTCAGCCTGAGACTACTGGGTGAATTCCAGGTCAGCCATGCCTAGAGCGAGACCCTACCTCAAAAATAAATAAAAGTAAATAGGTTGATATTATATATATGTAAGTACAATGATTGTGATGGGGAGGTAATATGATGGAGAATGGAATTTCAAAGGGGAAAGTGGGGAGGGAGGGAATTAACATGGAATTTTTTTTTTATAATCATGGAAAATGCTAATAAAAATTAAAAATAAAAATAATAAATAAATAAATAAGTAAGTAAGTAAATGGGACAGAGCTGAGACAGAATGAAGGGAGTGAGGGAGAGAAGGTGATTCTGAGAGCAGAGCCTGGGATACAGGGACCAGTGAGGGCACAGACCTAGAAGGTGAGACTCTTTCCCATTCCAGAGGGTGGGCTGACTCCAGTGGGCCCAGAAGGCAGAATATCAGGCCATAGAGCATTCTTGTCAGGCTTGCATCTGTCCTGCTGGGTTGAGTCTTGCTTGGAAGCCAAGAGCCCTTTTGAAACCGGAATGCTTCTCCTTTGCCTGTTCCCCACTGCATTCTGGTGACAGGTAACTCATTTACTAGGTTCACAGCCCAGTAGGCTATGATATCTAGTTTTGGGAATGATGGGTGGAAAACAGAAATCCTGGAGGATCCAGGACAGGTAGGGGTGTCCCAAAGTCAGTACGAGGGGCAGGCACAGGAAAGGAGTAGGAAAGGGACAGGAGGCTTACCTGCAGTCACTGAGTTCTCTGGGCCTGTGGGTACAGAGTTGTTTCTGTTAGCATGTTGGCCTCCTGGGGCCTGCAAGCAGAGCAGCCAGGCTCCCCTTGGCATGCCGCTCCCCACTCAAGTCTAAATGATGTCACCACGTGAAACTGCGGGTCCAGGGAAAGGATGGACTGGAATTGTGAAAAGTACTTAGGTGACCTAGCACCAGTCACATGATGTAGAGTCCCCTCTCCATCTTAGAGCCCAGCAGGAAGTCACAAGAGAGGACTTGCCTTTCCTACTCTCACCCCAGAGACTGCTACTGGACACAGAATTGCAGCTGGAGATTGTTGCTTTCCAAGTTAGAATAAATGGTTGGTATAGAGAAGGTTACACCTTCTGAAGGTAGCAAGAGGCAGCCTGCCAGGAAGGGCATGGAAACCCCAAACCACCCACCTCACACTGGGCAGCCCCAGGCCAAGCAGGTCACCCTGGGTACTTCTGAAGTGAAGCAAGGAAAGATCCCACACTCACTGGCGAAGAGCTGATGGATTCGAGGAAAGCCGCCACCAGGCCCACCCAGGAGAATGGTGACTAAGATCCAGGTGAGACCCACGGTGATGATCAGGGCCACGATGCGCAGGGGACCTGAAGGCAGGACACACAAAGGGAAGGCTTGCCTCAAATACCAGTGACTGAATTCTGAAACAACTCCACTGCCTAGTACAATCAGATATCTACTTCCAATTGCAAAGAAGTGGATGGACTGAAAGGTAGGGCCCACTGCTAACCACAAGACCCAAGAGAGACTCAAAGTGTGGTCAAGCACCAAGGCTGCTCTCTTTGGTACTCTCCAGGAGGTATGGAAGGCATATGCTACATTTCCTGGGGAGAACATTTTCCACTCTCTTCCAGAATATTTGCTTCAGAGGATCTTTGTAGCCTCTGAGCCTATCAATAGATGATGTCCCAGCCCTCTGCTTCTCCTTTCATCTTATTCTGATGGGTCAGTACTTGCCCCTCCACCTGCTGCAAGGCTGATCCTCTTCCCCTCCCTTTTCACATCTGCTAAGGCTCTTCTTTGGGTATTGTCAACATGTCCCATTTTAAGAAAACAAAGATGAAAAACCCTACTTCAATACACATTCTCATCCTCTGTCCCTTCATCATCCCTTTCCCAGTGGTTGAACACTTCAAAAGCCATCTGCCAGCTGGGCATGGTGGTGCACGCTTTTAATCCCAGCACTCGGGAGGCAGAGGTAGGAGGATCACTGTGAGTTCAAGGCCAGCGTATAGCTACAGAGTGAGTTCCAGGACAGCCTGGGCTAGAGTGAGACCCTGCCTCTTAACCCCATAACAAAAAAAGCTGGCTCCCATTCTCTCTTTCTGTCGCTCTCGCTCTCAAATAAATAAATAATTTTTAAAAAAAAAAAAAAAGAGAGAGGATATATAGAAGACAGCTTGGCAAGCCAGGTGTGGTGGCACATGCCTTCAATCCCAGCACTTGGGAGGATCGCCATGAGTTCAAGGCCACCCTGAGACTACACAGTGAATTCCCGGTCAGCCTGGGCTAGAGTGAGACCCTATCTCAAAAAGCCTCTTTCCTCCCCCCAAAAAAAAGAAAGAAAAAGAAAAGAAAAGAGAGAGTGGCACACCAGGGCCTCCAGCCACTGCAAACAAACTCCAGAAGCATGTGCCCTCTTGTGCATTTGGCTTACGTAGGTCCTGGGGAATTGAGGGTCCCTTAGGCTTTGCAGGCAAACACCATGACCTCTAAGCCATTTCCTCAGCCCTATGTATCCTCTCTTTATAGGTGAGTTCATCTACTCCAGGTCTCAAATTAAACACCATGTAGCCCTGACCTAGCTTGAACCCACACCCTCCCAGCCCAGGTTCACTTGGATATGTCTATAAAACTGCTACTTTTATTAGTTCTCAAGTTGTACTCTTCATCTCACCCCCCACCACCCCTTCACAAGACTTTTTTCCTCACCCGAGCTGTCACTGGGTTCATAGCCAACCCCACAGGCACCTTTGTCACTTCTCCTCTAGGGCCACACCCCTCTATATCTACTCCCTGCCCCTCTCCACTCAGGCACTAAGCTTCCTGTAGCCCCTTCTCACAACTTATTTTCCAAAAGAGCAGCTGTCTTGTTTCTGAGCTGGGTGAAATTCTTAGCCTATAGTTTGGAAAGCTGAAGTCCTCAGAAGTGAAAGGATCTGCTCAAGGTCACAGAATGAGTTTGTGCACAATCCGTCAAAAAAAAAAAAAAAAAACAAAAAACAGAGCTGGACTGATGGCTCAGCGGTTAAAGGTGTTTGTTTGCCTGATGGCCAGGTTGAATTCCCCAGTACCTACATAAAGCCAGAAGCACAAAGTGGCGCATGTGTGTGGAGTTCGTTTGCAGTAGTGCGCGCGCGCGCGCACACACACACACACACACACACACACACACACACACTGTCTCTCTCTCTCTCTCTCTCTCTCTCTCTCTCTCTCTCTCACTTAAATATACAAATAAAATATTAAAAAACAACAACACAATGACATCTGGTTCCCTCCTGACATGTATATAGAAATACTTGGGCCTCCCGTACGCTGTGGAAGCCACCCACCTGCTAATCTCATGTCCACTTCTCCCGCTGGGTTGGGACCGCTGGCAGGTGCACTTTTGGGGGGACCGTGCGCTCTGGGGGGTAACAAAACAGAAGAGTAGGTTTGGGTGGGAGTCAGGGGCAAGCCTGTGCTGGACGCCTGGCCTGAGGGTCGGGCGCGATGGGTGCTCGGACTTGTTCTTTCAAACGCCCGGCCAGGTTCTTCGGGAGCGCTGGGAGAAGCCCAGGCTGGCCAGGAAGGCCTTGGGAACCCGTTGCGGCTCTCAATCTGGCTATCCTAGAAGCCTCCAGGACTGGAACGCAGAAGTGGTTCTCCCGCACTCCGACCCCTAGTACGAGGCCTGGGGCTCGGGCCGGTCCCTCTCAAAGGTGGTGACAGCCACCAGACTGGCCAAGGACTTTGGCCATTTGGAGACGCGGGTTCGATCAGAGAGTTCCCGGGTCTGGAAGGTGGTCTCGTTCTGGAGATGCGCAGAGCAGCCCGGCCGGCGCGACAATGGCGGCCCGGGGAGGGGCCACGGCCGGCCGGCGTCTCTCCTCCTTAGGCCCATAGGTTGCGCTGTGGGGCCGTAGGTCCCGCGCAGTCCCCACCTCCAGACCCGCCTCCACCTCCAGCTCAAGTCAAGCTGCCACGTGCTCAGGTTGAGTTGCCAGAGTTCTGCCTACAAAAATCCCTCGTCACCCGTGCCCGGGTGAGTCCTCCATCGGACTCTTAAAATAATTTATTTGAAAGAGGGACAGAGAGAACGGGAGCATCAGGGCCTCCTGTCTCTGCAAACGGACTCCAGACGAAAGCGCCACTTCGTGCGTCTGCGTTTACGTGGGTACTAGGGAATCGAACCCCCTGTGACGTGTTTTGCCTTTAACCACTGGGCAATCTCTCCAGCCCATCCCCGCGCCATCGGACTCTTTGTTGGTTTTGAGCCACAATCATTCTAAGACAGACTGACCTGCAGCTCACTGTGTAGCCCAAGCTGGTCACTAACTTGCAGCAATCATCGTCTTCAACTTCCTGAATGCTGAGATTATAAATGTGAGCCACCACTCCTGGCTCTCCTTTGGACACTTCCTTGGTGGAAGATCCTGGGCTTGGTGGGCTGAAGCTGTGTTTGTGCCTTGAGATCAGAGATTTGAGGCTGGAGGTTAGGGAGATGCATCTGGGGACATAATTAGAAGTCAGTCAGAACTTGGGACTAGGGAGACGGCACAGCTGTTAAAGCCATCTGCTTGTGAATGCCTGCTGGCCCAGGTTCAGGTCCCCAGTACATATGTAAAGCCAGATGGCATAAAGTGGCACATGCATCTGGAGTGTGTTTGCAGAGGCAAGAGACCCTGGTGTACCCATTCTCTCTTTTTCCCACCCCCCCATGAATAAATAAATAATAAAAACAAATTGTTTAGAACTTGCTGTGTGTTCCCTTTAGGAACATAGACCGTTTAGAAGCACACATGGAGGAAACCAGAATCTGACAACCCCAAGTCCATCAGGGTTAGGGTTACAGGGTTATTTCTACACTGTGTTCTGTCCAGAAGCACATGCTTTCTGTTTCATGATCACTCTATGAGGGGTGCCTGAAACATTGTTGGGACACACTTGTTTTGTTTCAACACACTGAAAGCATTATGTGCCCCTGCCTGAGTTCTCTGCCCTCAAGTGCACCCTGACCTCTCTGGGGGCAGCTGGGGACATCCTTTCAGCTGAACCCATCTGCCTGTCTGGCAGCAGGGATACAGAACATATCCTTTGACTTAGTGATCCTGGTTATAGGAACCCCACCTCATTTGGGAAATAATCCAAAATACAGACAGAGTTTATTGAGTCAAGCAGACAGCTCTGTTTAGAAAATAGTATTTTGGGGCTGGAGAGATGGTTTAGCAGTTAAGGCGCTTGCCTGCAAAGCCTAAAGACCCAGGTTCCATTCCCCAGATCCCACGTAAGCCAGTTGCACAATGTGGCACATGTGTCTGGAGTTCATTTGTAGCAGCTGAAGGCCCGGCTGCCCATTCTCTCTCTCTCTCTCCTTCCTTCCCTCTCTCTCTCAAATAAATAAATTAATACTTTTTTATTTTTATTTTTTGGTTTTTCGAGGTAGGGTCTCACTCTAGCCCAGGCTCACCTGCAATTCACTAGGAGTCTCAGGGTGGCCTCAAACTCACGGTGATTCTCCTATCTCTGCCTCCCAAGTGCTGGGATTAAAGGCATGCACCACCACACCCGGCTAATGCTTTTTTTAAAATAGTATTTTCAAACTTGCTGGTGGCACACCTGTAATCTCAGCACTTGGGGGTGGAGGCTCCTGAACTACACCAGGTATTCATCTCTGGCTTCAGTTACTCGGAAAGTTTGAGACTAGTTGGTGTTCTACTGTCCTGTCTCAAAATTTAAAAAAAAAATGCAGATGAAAAACAAAGAGGTGGGAATGGAGTCAGGCATGCTATTGAATGCCTGAAATCCCAGCATCCAGGAGATGGAGACAGGAAGATCAGAAATTCAAGAACTGAGCTGGGCATGGTGGCACACGCCTTTAATCCCAGCACTTGGGAGGCAGAGGTGGGAGGATCATCGTGTGTTCGAGGCCACCCTGAGACTTACATAGACTATGGTGATTCTCCTACCTCTGCCTCCCAAGTGCTGAGATTAAAGGCGTGTGCCATCATGCCTGGTCTGTGGGTTTTTATTTTTTAATCTTTTCATACTGCTGGAGCAAGTGCTGCAGAGTCACTGTGCTGGCTTTACTTGAGGTGTGACAGGTTGTTAGACTCATTACCAGATGTGTAGCATGAGCCATTCTGTGTGAGCCTGGGGCTCAGTCTGAAGGGTGAGGACGGGCATCATAGTCCCACATGGCTCAGTAATTTACCAGTGTGGGCTAGGAGGCTACTGCTCAGCACTCTGGGCTTGGCCCAAGGAAACAAAGGATGGGTCTGTTTAGTTCCTGTCCATCCCAACTTGGGTGAAACCCTGAAAGCTGAGCTGTCAAGCCTAGGCCTTCAAATATGTGAGGAAAGGGTGTTGGTGGTATAGGAGGATGGAAAACAATATTATGTAGGATTGAGCAAGGTGACCAGAGTGTGTTAAGAGGTACCTTGGGCCAGGGTGTTAGTGGCTTCATAGTGACCCATACAATCATTTAGGAACCCGTGCAAAGCAGGATATGCTGTCTTGCTGCTATCATCTTGAAATTATTGACAATGTCATTTGTGATCTTGTGTTGCATGAAGATGGATGGGATAGCGCAGTACGCGGCGAGCAGAGGAGTCGAGGGATTCCTGTGATCCATGGCTGTGCATGAGGTTGCTTTTATAGCTGAAAGACCCCCAGAGGACATGCTTTATTAGCTATATAATTAGTACATGAAGTTCTCCCTTTTAAAGTGTAGAATTCATGGTATTTAGGACAGTCATATGTTGTGCAACCATCACCTTTCATCTAGTTCCAGAATATTTCATCATCTGAAACAGAAACTGTATACTCATTAAGTCTCTCTCCCTCCAACCCTGGAACACTGTTTACTTTCTGTATCTATGACATTAAATAAGCAAATAAAAACACCAAGCCAAGTGGAGAGAAAAATTGCAGACAAAAGGGAAAAATAGGGACAGGCGTGGTGATGCACACCTTTAATCTCAGCCTTTGGGAGGCTGAGGTAGGAGGATCGCCATGACTTTGAGGCCAGCCTGGAACTGCAGATTGAGTTCCAGATCAGCCTGGGCTAGAGTGAGACTCTACCTCAAAAAGCAGGGAAAAATATCTATTCTTTCCTTGTTTTTATTGTTTTGAGACAGGGGCTCCCACAGCTCAGGCTATGTAGCCAAGGATGACCTTGAACTCCTTTTTGGGGGGTGTTTTGAGTTAAGGTCTCACTCTAGCCTGGTTGACCTGAAATTCACTATGTAGTCTCAGAGTGGCGTTGAACTCTCAGTGATCCTCCTACCTCTGCCTCCTAATTGCTGGGATTAAAGGTGTGCACCAACCATGCCCAACTTGATATTTTAAAAAATTTTTCATTTATTTGAGAAAGAGGGAGGGAGGGAGAGAGAGAGAGAGAATGGGCATGCCAAGGCCTTTCAGCTGCTGTGAACGAACTCCAGATGCATGCACCCCCTTGTCTGCGTGTGCAACATTGCACCTGTGCATCACTTTTGTGTCTGGCTATATGTGGGACCTGGAGATTCAAACAAGTGTTCTTAGGCTTCACAGGCAGGCACCTTAACGGTTAAGCCATCTCTCCAGCCTGGCCTTTTTTTTTTTTTTTCTTTTTTATGAGACTGGATCTCACTATATAGTCTGGGCTGGCCTGGAACTCCCTGTTGTAGATCAGACTGGCCTCAAACTTGCAGCAATCCTCCAGCTTCATCCTCTCAAATGCTGGGACTTGGCTGGAGAGATGGCTCAGTTGTAAAAGGCACTTGCTTGCAAAGCATTATGGCCCCAGTTTCGATTCCTGAGTATCCTTATAAATCAGATGCACAAAGTGGCACATGTGTCTGGAGTATGTTTGTGATGGCAAGAGAACCTGGTGTGCCCACTGTCTCTCTCTCTCTGTTTGTAAATATATAAAAAGGGACAACTTTCTTATTTTTTTAAAATTTTTAATTTTTATTAACATTTTCCATGATTATAAAATATATCCCATGGTAATTCCCTCCCTCCCCACCCCCACACTTTCCCATTTGAAATTCCATTCTCCATCATATTACCTCCCCATCTCAATCATTGTAATTACATATACACAATATCAACCTATTAAGTATCCTCCTCCCTTCCTTTCTCTTCCCTTTATATCTCCTTTTTAATTTACTGGCCTCTGCTACTAAGTATTTTCATTCTCACGCAGAAGCCCAGTCATCTGTAGCTAGGATCCACATATCAGGGAGAACATGTGGTGCTTGGCTTTCTGGGCCTGGGTTACCTCACTTAGTATAATACTTTCCAGGTCCATCCATTTTTCTGCAAATTTCATAACTTCATTTTTCTTTACCGCTGAGTAGAACTCCATTGTATAAATGTGCCACATCTTCATTATCCACTCATCTGTTGAGGGACATCTAGGCTGGTTCCATTTCCCAGCTATTATAAATTGAGCAGCAATAAACATGGTTGAGCAGGTACTTCTAAGGAAATGAGATGAGTCCTTTGGATATATGCCTAGGAGTGCTATAGCTGGGTCATATGGTAGATCAATATTTAGCTGTTTTAGGAACCTCCACACTGTTTTCCACAATGGCTGGACCAGATTGCATTCCCACCAGCAGTGTAGAAGGGTTCCTTTTTTTCCACATCCCCGCCAACATTTATGATCATTTGTTTTCATGATGGTGGCCAATTTCCAGCCTCTGCAAACGAACTCCAGACGCGTGCGCCCCCTTGTGCATCTGGCTAACGTGGGACCTGGGGAACCGAGCCTCGAACCGGGGTCCTTAGGCTTCACAGGCAAGCGCTTAACCAACCGCTAAGCCATCTCTCCAGCCCAACTTTCTTATTTTTATAATAGCTTTTTCTTTCTTTTTTTTTTCTGACCTGGAATTCACTATTTATGTAGTCTCAAGTTGGCCTCAACTCATAGCAATTCTCCTACCTCTGCCTCCCAAGTGCTGGGATTAAAGGCATGCATCACCATGCCCAGCTTTCTTTTCTTTTCTTTCTTTCTTTTTTTTTTTTAAGGAAAATTACACTTTATTTTTTTAAATTTTTTTTGTTTATTTGAGACAGAAAGAGAAAAGAGGCAGAGAGAGAGAGAGAGAGAGGGAAGGAGTGAGGGAGGGAGGGAGGGAGAGAATGAGTACACTAGGGCCTCCAGCCACTGCAAACAAACTCCAAATGCATTCACCATCTTGTGCATCTGGCTTACATGGGTCCTGGGGAATGGAGCCTCGAACCAGGGTCCTTTAGGCTTCACAGGCAAGTGCTTAACTGCTAAGCCATCTCTCCAGCCCTCGTTGTTTTTTTTGTTGTTGTTGCTGCTGTTGAGGTAGGGTCTCACTCTAGCCCAGGCTGACCTGTAATTCACTATGTAGTCTCAGGTTGACCTCGAACTCACAGCAATCCTACCTCTGCCTCCTGAGTGCTGGGATTAAAGGTGTGTGCCACCATGCCTGGCTCAATTATAATAGATTTTTTTTTAATGACAGAGAGAGAGAGAGAGAATTGGCATGCCAGGGCCTCCAGCCTGTGCAATCAAACTGCAAACATGTGAGCCACCTTCTGTGCATGTGCGACCTTGTGCACTTGCATCACCTTGTGCATCTGCTTATGTGGGATCTGTAGAGTCGAACATGGATCCTTAGGCTTTATGGGTAAGTTCCTTAACCACTAAGCCATCTCTCCAACCCAGAGTTGACTTTCTAACAAGGTATTTATCTGCTTATAAAAGAAAATCAAAGGATGGAGAATGACTTAGAGATTAACATATTTGCCTGCAAAGCCAAGGACTCAGGTTTGATTCCCCAGGACCCATGTTAGCCAGATGCACAGGGGGCACATGCGTCTGGAGTTTGTTCATTTACAGATTTACAGTGGCTGGAGGTCCTGGCATGTGCCTATTTACTCTCTCTCTCTCTCCCTCTTTCTCTGTCAAATAAATAAAAATTAAAAAAAGGAAATCAAGCCTCCAATACATTATAGACTATTGCCAAGGCCCTTGGTTCTCCATGAGAAAGAGATGGTAAGACCCTATTGCTGAAGATGTCACATGCCTGAGTGGCAAAGTCACTGAGAAATCAAGCTGGTGCTGAGCAGAAAACCTTCTCCCTGTAGCCCAGTCAACTGAAAGCTGGAAAAAGCTGCATTGTATGCAGTCTTATGGGAGACAAAAATCATCAGCAGTGAAAACAGTGGACATTAGAAGCCTCAAGTTTGGCCAGACAGGCCAAATTTCTGAAAGAGTGCAATAGTGGCATGTCTGCTCTGGGGAAAACCAATGGCTCTTTAATTGGACTGAAGGCCCACTCTGTGGGAGGGAATACATGCCTGGTACTGAAAACCTCATCAAAAGCCTATGGCAGGGGAGGTCATGAGCCTTAGGGGTATAAAGCCTGCTCTTGTCTGGATAAATGCATATATTACTCCCACCAAATTGCCCTGAAATCACTACACTTAATGTTACTCTCACTTCTGGTTAAAGAAGCTTCTCTTTTCATTTTTTTTTTTTTCGAGGTAGGGTCTCACTCTAGCCCAGGCTGACCTGAAATTCATTATGGAGTCTCAGGGTGGCCTTGAACTCATGGCAGTCCTCCTACCTCTGCCTCCCGAGTGCTGGGATTAAAGGCGTGCACCACCACGCCCAACTACCTCCACCTATTCTTACAGTAGCTGGAGTCTCTTACTGATCTTGTGGTAGCATGGCTCCCAGAAGGAACTCTGTAACTAAGAATATAGATAGGGAAAATACAAGATTCTCCTACTCTTAAAAGTTGTAAAGCAAACTGGGCACGGTGGTGCATGCCTCTAATCCCCCAGCACTTCGGAGACAGAGGTAGGAGGATCACCATGAGTTCAAGACCACTCTAAGACTACATAGTTAATTCCAGGTCAGCCTGGGCCAGAGTGAAACCCTACCTCAAAAAACAAAAACAAGGGCTGGAGAGATGGCTTAGCGGTTAAGCGCTTGCCTGTGAAGCCTAAGGACCCCAGTTCGAGGCTCGGTTCCCCAGGTCCCACGTTAGCCAGATGCCCAAGGGGGCGCACGCATCTGGAGTTCGTTTGCAGTGGCTGGAAGCCCTGGCACGCCCATTCTCTCTCTCCCTCTATCTGCCTCTTTCTCTCTCTGTCACTCTCAAATAAATAAATAAATAAATCTAAAAAAAAAGTTGTAAAGCAGTGAGGCCAGGGAGCTGCCCTGGAGCCCTCAGAGAAATTCAAAACTCTCCCTGGAATACAGAAAACAAAACCACAGCTCAGTTGGGGTCAGACCCCAAGCTTCAAGGCCAGAGGACTCTCCATACCTGGCTACAAACACACTCATCAATAAAGAGGGAGAATGAGCCAGGCATGGTGGTGTACACCTTTAATCTCAGAATTTGGGAGGGAGAGGTAGAGGAAGCTGTGAGTTGGAGGCCACCCTGAGACTACATAGTGAATTCCAGGTCAGCCTAGGCTAGAGTGAGATCCTACCTAAAAAAAAAAAAAAAAAAAGACAGAGGGAGAATAAGGGGCTGCCTGGCTAGGCCTGGAAGTGGCTAGGCTCAAGGCCATAGAAAGTGGGAAGGAGAATGCTGTTTGGGCTACTAGGGAGTTTCACCACTCCACAGACTGACACTGGGGAAGGGATTCAGTGATGGAAGGAGATGAACCAAGGTAGAAGTTTCCCTGCGGATTTATGCCAAGGCCTCTAAGCTTAATGTGGATGAGATATTTGGGCCAGAGGGAGATCTCATATTAAAATTGCTTCTGGGCTGGAATGGTTAAAGTGTTTACATGCTAAGCCAAAGGACCCAGGTTTGATTCCCAGGACTCACATAAGCCAGATGCACAGGTAGCGCATGTATCTGGAGTTTGTTTACAGTGACTGAAGGTCCTGGCATGCCCTTTCTCTCTATCTGCTTCTTTCTGTCTCTCTCATAAATAAAATAAGAGTTCAAGGCTACCCTGAGATTACATAGTGAATTCTAGGCTACCTCAAAAAAACAAAATAAGGCCGAGCATGGTGGTGCACATCTTTAATCCCAGCACTCCGGGAGGCAGAGGTAGGAGGATCGCCATGAATTCAAGGCCACCCTGAGACTCCATAGTAAATTCCAGGTCAGCCTTGGCTAGAGTGAAACCCTACTCGAAAAACAAAACAACAACAACAACAAAACAAACAAAAACCAAAATAAGGCTGGAGGGATGGCTTAGCAGTTAAGGTGGTTGCCTGCAAAGCCAAAGGACCCAGGCTCGATTCCCCAGGACTCACGTTAGGCAGATACAAAAGGTGGCACATGCACTTGTGATTAGTTTGCAGTGGTTGGAGGCTCTGTCATGACCATTTTTTTTTTTGTCTCTCTTCCTCTTTCTCTCCATCAACTAAAAAATAAATAAACAAAAAATAAAAATGCTTCTGGCTCTGTGCTAATGCCAGGAGATTAGGCTTTGTTCTTCCATGGCTTTTGGCTCTGTAAGAAATCTATCTCAGAGTTTATTTTGTCTCCCTTGCTCTGTACAAACTGACGAGGGGAACTGGGGGACATGACCTGGCCACAGCACAGATCTCCCTAAGATTTATGCTGTCCTGCTGTGTTCTCCAGGGGCAGATGCTAGAAACCTGGGGGAGCTTGTCGGTCTTGCTCTTACATGCTGTGGCCATTGCAGCTCTCCAGAGCAAGGGCCAGGCAGGGGCAATACATGAACAGGCAACTGCAATATGTGATTTGGTGCTTCCCCTGCAGCCTGCAGGCCTTGTGATGAATGATGGCTAAATGTCCCTGGGAGTCAGAAGGGGGGCCTGATGCACACGTCTCACTGTTGGACAGGGATGCTTAAGCACAGACCTCTCTGGGTTTTATGATGCCCGTGAGGAATCCCTGATGGCTCTGCTTCTATGGCTTCCTGCCTTGTAGAGCCAGGGGGGCTGTAGGCATGAGGAATCTCAGGGTCCTGTCCTCAGGATGATAATGGGTGAGTCCTGAATTACTAATGGCAGATGGGGACTTCTTTTTTTTTTAAATTTTTTGTTCATTTTTTATTTATTTATTTGAGAGTGACAGACACAGAGAGAAAGACAGATAGAGGGAGAGAGAGAGAATGGGTGCGCCAGGGCCTCCAGCCACTGCAAACGAACTCCAGACGCGTGCGCCCGCTTGTGCATCTGGCTAACGTGGGACCTGGGGAACGGAGCCTCGAACCGGGGTCCTTAGGCTTCACAGGCAAGCGCTTAACCGCTAAGCCATCTCTCCAGCCCTTGTTTTTTTTTTTTGAGGTAGGGTCTCAGTCAAGCCCAGGCTGACCTGGAATTCACTGTATTCTCAGGGTGGCCTCGAACTCATGGTGATCCTCCTACCTTTGTCTCCTGAGTGCTGGGATTAAAGGCTTGCACCACTACACTCCGGCTTTTTCTTTTATATTATTGACAACTTCCATACTTATAGACAATAAACCATGATAATTCCCCACCCCCCCACACTTTCCCCTTCACAATTCAACTCCATGTAAGCCAGATGCACAAGGGGGCACATGTGTCTGGAGTTCATTTGCAGTGGTTATAGGCCCTGGTATGCCCATTCTCTCTCTTTATCTTTCTCTGTCTCTCCCTATAATAAATAAATGAATAAAAAGTAAAATTTTCTTTTTTTTTTTGAGGTAGAGTCTTACTCTAGCCCAGGCTGACATGGAATTCACTATGTACTCTCAGGAAGGCCTTGAACTCACAGCGACCCTCCTACTTCTGTCTACCGAGTGCTGGGATTAAAAGCATGAACCACCATGCTCGGCTTAAAAAATATTTTTTAAAGGTCAAGGAGTCGGGTATGGTGGCACATGCCTATAATCCCAGCACTTGGGAAGCAGAGGTAGGAGGATCATCATGAGTTCAAGGCCACCCTGAGACTACACAGTAAATTCTAGAGCTAGTGTGAGACTCACTTCAGAAAAAAAAAAAAAAAAGGTCAAGCTCAGGTTGGAGAGATGGCTTAGTGGTTAAAGCATATGCCTGTGAAGCCTGAGGACCCAGGTTCAATTCTCCAGGTCCCATGTAAACCAGATACACAAGGAGGCACATATGTCTGGAGTTTGTTTGCAGTGGCTGGAGGCCCTGGCATGCCCATTCTCTCTCTCTCTCTGTCTCAAATAAATAAATAAAATAGATAAATAAATAAAATGTTTTAAAAAGGGCTGGAGGGATGGCCTAGTGGTTAAAGCATTTGCCTGCAAAGCCAAAGGACCCAGGTTTGATTCCCCAGGACCCAAGTTAGCCAGATGCACAAGGGGGCACATGCATCTGGAGTTCATTTGCAGTGGCTGGAGGCCCTGGCGTGCCCATTCACTCTTTCTCTCTCTCTCCCTCTTTCTCTGTCAAATAAATAAATAAAAATAAAATATTTAAAAAATGTTTAAAAAAAGGTCAAGCTCCAGAGGACACCTACTCCTGGCAAGGAGACTACAGAACCCTGCCCTAGTCACAATCCTGGAAGCTGACTGGCAGAAGCCTAAGGAATTCAACATGAGCTATCTGGAATGTCCACTAGTCCCACTGGAACTAAAAAGAAATAGCTCTAGCCATGTTCCTCGTGTGTATGCTGTGTCTGGCTAGAGAAATTAACTGCTTCTTATAACAGTGTGTGACCTATTAAGATCTACAAGTCAGAGATAATCTGGCACATGGTAAGGATCCTGGCTTCTTCCATTTGCTAGCCCCCTCCTTAGGCTCATCATGGACCTTCTGTTTGGCCTGTAAAACTCCAAATACTCCTCTAGGGATATCAGAGGGTTAACATCTATGATTATACCAGAATAGATAATGTTTTTTGGTAGTATTTACAAAAGACATCAAAAGTGGGGGATGTGGTTGAAGAAAGTTAGCAAGGAAACCAGGCCCAGATGTTACTCCAAAACATGTTTCTTTTTTTTGGGGGGGGTGTTTCAAAGTAGGGTTTCACTCGAGTCCAGGTTGACCTGGAATTCACTATATAGTCTCAGGTTGGCCTCAAATTCATGGTGATCCTCCAACCTTTGCTTCCCGAGTGTTGGGATTTAAGGTGTGCACCACCATGCTCAGCCCAAAACACAAGTTTCTATCATACAAACCTTTACCAGAGAGACAGCATGACCCGGAGTCTCCTCCCTATCTACGCAGCTGCACCCTGCTTGTATATTATCTGTTTATTGCCACCATAGGCACAAACACCCCTGAACAAATGGCTTTCTGTTCTACATTTGTTCTTTCTTTCTTTCTTTCTTTCTTTTTTTTTTTTTTTTTTGGTTTTTCGAGGTAGAGTCTCACTCTAGCTCAGGCTGACCTGGAATTCACTATGGAGTCTCAGGGTGGCCTTGAACTCACAGCGATCCTCCTACCTCTGCCTACCGAGTGCTGGGATTAAAAGCATGCGCCACCACGCCCAGCTCTGTACTTTCTTATCACTGATTTATTGTCAAAGAATTTTCTTTTTGTGCCCCCAAATCATGTGACCTTAGAAATTTGTAACCCACCAATAGTGTAAAGAATTCAAGGTGATGTCAGGCTGCCTGGCATACTCTCTATAAAACCCCTGAACCATCAGAGCTCAGTACTCAGGGTTTGGAAGTTATTCCCCTGAGTCCATGTTGACATGAATACATTTTCTGATTCTCCATTCTATCTCTGGTGCTATGTGTGACTCAGTTTTCCAAAACAGTCTGGATCTTGCCTTTTTGTTCATGAGCCCAAGTAATTCTCTGCTCTCTGATCCCCATGGGACTTGAGGACTAGGTTTACAGACATGTTTGGGGCATGCCCAGCTGTTTATGTGGGTTCTGAAGATCGATCGAGCAGTCTCTCAGGTCCCAGGCCCTTAGGCTTGCAGAGGAAGTGCTCTTAACTGCTGAGCTATTTTTCCAGCACCCTAGCCAAGCACTTTTTAAATTTTTTTCTCAATTTTTATTAACATTCCATGATTATAAAAAATATCCCATGGTAATACCCTCCCTCTCCCCCCCCCACTTTCCCCTTTGAAATTCCATTCTATATCATATCCGCTCCCCATCTCAATCAGTCATTCTTTTATTTTGATATCATGATCTTTTCCTCCTCTTATGATGGCCTTGTGGAGGTAGTGTCAGGCACTATGAGGTCACGGATATCCAGGCTATTTTATGTCTGGAGGGAGCACGTTGTAAAGAGTCCTACCCTTCCTTTGGCTCTTACATTCTTTCTGCCACCTCTTCCGCATTAGACCCTGAGCCTTGGAATGTGTGATCGCGATGTTACTCAGTGCTCCAGTCACTTCTTTCCAGCACTATGATACCTTCTAAGTCGTCCCAAGGTCACTGCCATCTGAAAAGAGAAGATTCTCTACCCAAAGTGAGAGTAGCATTAATATAAGGGTATAAATGTTAAGAGACGTGCTTACTGGGCAGTTTGATAAATATGGCATATACATTTATCCAGACATCAGGAGATGTTACACCCCTAGGGCTCATGACTACCCTTGTTTAAGTTTTCAGTATCAGGGATGTATTCCCTCCCATGGAGTGGGCCTCCAGTCCAATTAGAGGGCAGTTGGTTTCCACCATGACACGTGCTACTATTGAACCAGTTGGCTCATTTGGCCTGGCTGGCCAATTATAAGGCTTGCAGTGTCCACTGTTGAGTATCTTCACTGGTGGTATCTCTTTCTCCCATTGAACTGCATGCAGAATGGCTTCTTCCAGCTTTCTGTCAGTTGGTCTACATGGAGGAGGTTATCAGCTCAGTTCCAGCAGGACGTCTCAGTGGCCTTGCAGCCCAAATATGTGGAGTCTTCAGCAATAGGGTCTTACCATCGATTCCTGGTGGGAAACCAAGGGCCTCGGCAATGGCCTATAATGTTTTGGGGGCATCAGGGACCTCCCTCTAGCCAAGCATTTTTTTTGTTTGTTTTATGTTTATTTATTTATTTGAAAGTGACAGACAGAGAAAGAGGCAGAGAGAGTGAGAGAGAATGGGCACGCCAGGGCCTCCAGCTACTGCAAAGGAACTCCAGATGTGTGCACCCCCTTGTGCATCTGGCTAACGTGGGTCCTGGGGAATTGAGCCTCAAACTGGGGTCCTTAGGCTTCACAGGCAAGCGCTTAACCACTAAGCCATCTCTCCAGCCCTAGCCAAGCATTTTTATTTCACATCAGATTCTGGCTCAGTCCACCTTAGAGATTGATGGGGCCCTTCTGAGAGGGTTGAAGGCCTAGTGTGGGCTCCCTATCCCTTTCTTACAGGCTCAGCACCACATACCCATGCACCTGTGTGAGAAATGCAGTGAGGATAAATCCATCCAGTCATCATGCTAGAGTTAATTCTGAGACCCCTGTTCCAATGTGAATGGATGTAGGAGGCAGGAAGAATAACATCAGGGCAGGCTGGGACTATGTTTGTGAATTCATCTGGAATGAAGGAAATGAGTTGCATTCATTTGAAGTGACATTTTTCTTCTGTTCTCCCTCCATTGAGAGGCTGTAGCAAGAAGACTGTTGTCAGATGCAGGTTCTTGACCTCACATTTTCCAACCTCAAGAACTATAAGAAATAAATTATTCAGCCTGTAGTACTCTGTTATAGCAGTACGAAACACACCAAGACACCACTTCCATTGCTTTTCTTGGTTACAGATGAGTCACTAACGCTAGACCAGAGTCAAGAGGTGTAGGCAACATCCCATTGACCAAGAGCCTATGGGGCAGGTATTGTGCCCATTTCTGGGAAACAGTCTATTACAACCCTCAAGCCCAGAAGCACAAGGAGATGGGGCCAGGCCTGTCTTGCATCAAAATTCAGAAGCATCCTAGGTTCTTGGGCTAGTTGGGAGCATTTCATAACCATATAAGGGTTACTTCTTTCTGGAATTGATGAGTAGAAATATACAAATATACCCAGTGCCACATAAAGCCAAATGCAGAGTATTGCATATGACTGAAATTCAGTTGCACTGACAAGAGACCTTGGCACATGTGTAGATATGTAAAATAATAAAAGAATAAAATAAAAGAAAACAAAAGTGAGGTCATAGTCATATAAAATTAATCATTAGCCAGGCATGTTGGTACACACTTTTAATTCCAGCACTTGGGAAGCAGAGGCAGGATGATTGCTGTGAGTTCAAGGCTAGCCTGAGATTACAGAGTGAGTTAGTTCCAGGTCATCTTAGGCTAGAAGGAAACCCTACCTAAAAAAAATTTAACTATTGGTGATACATACTTGTAATCCCAGTTTATTGTGTGGCAGAGGCAGGAAGATTTTGAGGCTTAGGTAAAAGTGTGGCTCCATATCAAAACAAAACAAAGTAGATGAGTCCATGGCAATCAGTATATCAAAGACATTGTGTAATTACCATGTCTGTCTAGGGTCCAAGTCTTTCATTGGACCAAAAGCAAACCTTGAACAAATTGAGTAGTGACTGTCCAGTCTTTCTTTCTTCTCCCTCCCTTCCTTTTTTGTGGTGCTGGAGTTGGAAACCAAGGCTTCACACAAGCTAGGCAAGCTCTCTACCACTGAGCTACAGTCTCAGGCCCAGTTCTCTTTCTTTTGATCGCTGTTTGTATAATATGGGGTAAGTACATATGCATACATGTACGTGTGTGTGCACATAGAGTTTCCATCATTTCTTTTTTTCTCTCTCTCTGTTTTTGCTAAATAGGGTCTCATGTACCCCAGGCTGGCTTTAAACTCACTGTGAAACCAAGGATGACCTTGAACTTGTGATCCTTTTCCTTCCACCTCCTGAGTACTGGGATTGCAGTCATGTACCACGATGCCTGGTTGTGTAGTGCTGGGGATTGAATTCAGGGCTTTAACAAATATTTTATTTATTTATCTGAGAGACAGAGAGAGCACGAGAGAGCAAGAGAGCATGCCAGGGCCTCCAGCCACTGCAAATGAATTCCAGACGCATGCGCCCCCTTGTGCATCTGGCTTACGTGGATCTTGAAGAATCGAACCAGGATCCTTTGGCTTTGCAGGCAAATGCCTTAACCTCTAAGCCATCTCTCCAGCCCTGAATTCAGGACTTTATTTATGCTAGGCAAGCACTCTACCAACTGATCTACATTCCCAGTCCATATCTGACTTTTAAAAATATATAACTTATATTATTTATTATTATTATTTTGCTCTTTTGAGGCAGGGTCTTGATCTAGTCCAGGCTGACCTGGAATTAACTATGTAGTCTCAGGGTGGCCTCGAACTCAAGATGATTCTCCTACCTCTGCTTCCCGAGTGCTGAGATTAAAGGCGTGAGGCAATGTGCCACCATGCCCGGTTTATTTATTATTTTTAATCTCTCTCTATTTTTTTTTTTGAGGTAGGGTCTCGCTCTTGCCCAGGTTGACCTGGAATTCACTATGTAGCTCAGGGTGACCTCAAACTCATGGAGATCCTCCTACCTCTGCCTCCCCAGTGCTGTGATTAAAGGCCTCCAGGCAATACAAATGAACTCCAGACACATGTGCCATCATGTGCAGTTGGCTTACGTGGGTTCTGGGGATTTGAACCTGGATCCTTGGGCTTCATAGGCAAGTGCCTTAACTGCTAAGCCATCTCTCCAGCCTTAGATAATTAATCAACTTATTTTTAATTTTTAATATTCTATTTATTTACTTTTAAATTTTTAAATATTTATTTTATTTATTTGAGAGAGGCAGATCAAGAGAGAATGGGCATGGTAGGGCCTTCAGCCACTGCTAACAAACTCGATGCATACGCCACCTTGTGCATCTGGCTTACATGGGTCTTGGGGATCAGACTTAGGTCCTTTGGCTTTGCAGGCCAGCGTCCTAACTGCCAAGCCAGCTGTGGTGGTCTGACTCAGGTGTCCCCATAAAACATAGGTACTCTGAATGCCAGGTCCCCAGCTGATGGAGATTTGGGAATTAAGGCTTCCTGGAGGGAGCGTATTATTGGGGGCGGGCTTATGGGTATTATAGCCAGTTTCCCCTTGCCAGTGTTTGGCACACTCTCCTGTTGCTGTTGTCCACCTGATGTTGGCCAGGGGGTGATGACCGACCTCTGCCCATGCCATCGTTTTCCATGCCATCATGGAGCTTCCCCTCAGGCCTATAAGCCAAAATAAACCTCTTTTTCCCACAAGCTGCTCTTGGTCAGGTATTTTCTGCCAGAAATGTGAACCTGACTATAACACCATCCCTCCAGCCCTTATTTATTTATTTAGAGAGAGGAAGAAGCACATGCAGAGAGGGGGAGAGAGAGAGAGAGAGAGAGAATGGGTGTGCCAGGGCCTCTAGCTGCTGCACATGTACTTCAGACGCATGTGCCATCTTGCATGTCTGGCTTACATGGGCTCTGGGGAATCTAACCTGGGTCCTTCACAGACAAGTGCCTTAACTGCTAAGCCATCTCTCCAGCCCACTTAATTTTTTTAAGTTATTTTTTTTCTTTTTCTTCCTTCCTTCCTGTCGGGAGCCACTGGGCTGGCCTTGCATCTGTAGCATTGGGCTGTGTGGCAACAAGACTTTTTGTAGCTGCAAGCAAGATTGTGTAAATTCAGTATTTCTGGCAAGAGCTGACCTATCCTTTAACTCTTGTGCTTGTATGAGGAAGTTATTGCTGGGTACAGAGGGTCTGTCTATCTCCCAATCTTTGGATAACTTTTGCACTGAGAAGTGGTCGAGGTACGTGACTCTGTAACAGGAAGTTGTTTTGCTAGAAACTTATGTAAAGGTCATGGAATATTTTTGAACATTGGATTATTGTTTGAAAGAGCTTATAAAAGGGACTGCTGAGAAATAAATGGGGCTTCAGCCTTTGTCTGGAGTCCTTGCTTGTACTCTTGTCTCCTGTCTTTCTTTTTTTTTTTAATTTTTTTTTATTTATTTATTTGAGAGCGACAGACACAGAGAGAAAGACAGATAGAGGGAGAGAGAGAGAATGGGCGCGCCAGGGCTTCCAGCCTCTGCAAACGAACTCCAGACGCGTGTGCCCCCTTGTGCATCTGGCTAACGTGGGACCTGGGGAACCGAGCCTCGAACCGGGGTCCTTAGGCTTCACAGGCAAGCGCTTAACCGCTAAGCCATCTCTCCAGCCCTCCTGTCTTTCTTTAATCCTCACTCCCCATCAGGCTTGAACCGCTGTAGCCAGCAGGCTCTGGCATCTTCTTCTTTTTTTTTTTTAAATTGTTTTTGAGGTAGGGTCATGCTCTAGCCCAGGCTGACCTGGAATTCACTCTATAGTCTCAGGGTGTCCTTGACTTCTGCTTCCCAAGTGCTAGGAATAAAAGCATGTATCACCATGCCCAGCTTATTTATTTTAGTTTTTCAAAGTAGGGTTTTGCCCTAATTTATTTATTTTTTATATTTTATTTTATTTATTTGACAGAGGAGAGAGAAAGAGAGAGAGAGAGAGAGAGAGAGAGAGAGAGAGGGAGGGAGGGAGAGAAAGGGCACACCAGGACTTCCAGCCACTGCAAACGAACTCCAGACGCATGCGCCACCTTGTGCATCTGGTTAACATGAGTCCTGGGGAATTGAACCTGGGTCCTTTGGATTTGCAGGAAAATATCTTAACTGCTAAGCAATCCCTCCAGCCCTATTTTTTTTTTTTTAATTTGAGAGGAAGTATGGGCACGCAGGGCCTCTTGCTGGTGCAAACTCCAGACCAATGTGCAACTTTTTGCATGTGGCTCTATGTGGTAATGAGAAATTGCATCAGGGCTGGTATGCTTTGTAAGAAAGAGCCTTTAACCACTGAGCAATCTCCCCAGCCCAATATCTGACTTTCAATTGTTTGTTTGTTTGTCTGTTTGTTTGTAAGACAGGTTTTCACTATGTGGCCTAGTTGTGCCTTGAACTCACAGCAATCAACTTCCCAAATGCTGGTATTATAGATATCTGTCACCAGGCCTGGTTTTTATTATTCTAATAATACCTTAAATTATTGACATTTGATGTGCTTATTAGTCTAGTGGTTCATCTAGAGTCCTTTCATGAGCACACACCATTATCTCAACATGCTCTACTTTCAAGCTGTCAGAATAGGGATCTTGCTATAGTTTAACCTCCATTTCTGTCTCCTTTGCTGTTATGCATCATAGAGTTTTTTTTTCCTTTTTCTTTTTTTTTTTTTTTTGCAGGATGTGGTGGCACACGCCTTTAATCCTAGCACTTGGAAGGCAGAGGTAGAAGACCGCTGTGAGTTCGAGGCCACTCTGAGTGTACATAGTGAATTCCAGGTCAGCCTGATCTAGAATGAGTCCCTACCTTGTAATGCCAAAAATGAGAGAGGGGGGCAGAAAAAGAAAGAAAACATGAGCAAAATGGAGAAAGAGATAGGGCAAAGTAAAAGAAAGGCAAGGAGTGAGAGAAGGAGAGAGGGAGGAAGGAAGGAAGGAAGGAAAGAAGGAAAGAAGGAAGGAGAGAGGGAGGGAGCTAAGAAGGAAGAATGGGAGCAAGGAAAAAGTAAAAGAGAAAGATAAAGACACACACACAGGGAGGGAGAGAGGAGGGGGCAGTTTTGAAAGTGGCACATACCTGTAATCTCATTGCTAGGGAGGTTAGGGACCAAGGCCAGCCTGAGCAACAAAATGAGACCCTGTAAAAAAAAAAACAAAAAACGCTGGGAGCCCCACCACACATGTAATCCCAGCCTTGGAGAGGTCAAGACATGAGCATGGTGAGTGTGTCTGGAGACCAGCCTGGGCTACAGGATGAAGCCCTAGCCAGGCGTGGTGTCGCACGCCTTTAATCCTAGCACTCTGGAAACAAAGGTAGGAGGATTGCTGTGAGTTCCAGACCAGCCTGGAATTATAGAGTGAATTCCAGATCATCATCCTGGGCTAGTGAGACCCCAGCTAGAATAAAACAAAAACAAAGCATATGGTACAGGCTAGTCATCCCAGCACTTGAGACTAAGAAAGTAAGAGTGCAAGTTTGGGTTGGAGGGATGGCTTAGCGGTTATGGCATTTGCCTGCAAAGCCAAAGGATCCTGGTTCGATTCTCCAGGACCCACATTGGTCAGATACACAAGGGGGTGCATGCATCACTGGAGGCTCTGGTGCACCCATTCTCACCCTCTTTCTTTCTTTCTGTCCCTTTCTCTTAAATAAATAAATAAAAATATATATATTTAAAAAGTGATGGTACAACACCCCAGCCCTCAGGAGGCTGGGCTACATAGCAACACCCCCTCTCAAAAAACAGAAAGAAAACAATTGTCGGTAGCCGGGTAGCACAACATCCCAGCTCTCAGGAGGCTGAGGTTGGCGATGCTGAGCTCAAGGCTAGCCTGGGCTACATAATGAAACTCTCTCAGAACAAAAACCCCCAAAATGGCAGACAGTGCAGAAGCACAATCCAGCCCTCAGGAGGCTGAGGCAGGGGGATGCCAAGTTCTATGCTAGCCAAGCTTGAGACTAACCTAGACTATAGTGAGAGTCCATGTAAAAACAAAACAAAACAAACAAACAAAAAACTGGAAAGAAAAAAAAATATATGGCCAGGCGTGGTGGCACATGCCTTTAATCCCAGCACTGGGGAGGCAGAGGTAGAAGGATTGCCATGAGTTCGAGGCCACTCTGAGACTACATAGTGATTTCCAGGTCAGCCTGGGCTAAAGTGAGACCCCACCTCAAAAATAAACAAACAAAATGGTGAGCAATGTGGTGGCATAACATCCGACCTCTCAGGAGGCTGAGGCAGGGGATGCTGAGTTCAAGTCTAGACAAGACTCAGTTTCCAAAAAAAAAAATCCTGTTAACATTAGTGGGGTATAGTGGCTCATGTCTTTAGTCCCAACATTTGGGAGGCAGAGGTAAGAGTATCAATATGCGTTCAAGGTCACCTTGGGATTACATAGTGAATTCCAGGTCTGCCTGAGCAAGACCCTACCTCAGAGGGGGTGGGGGGACAGAAAGAGACAGAGAAAAATGGCAGGCGGTGTGGTGGCACAACATCCCAGCTCTCAGGAGGCTCCGGCAGAGGGATGCTGAGTTCTATGCTAGCCTAGGCTACATAGTGAGACTCAGTCCCGCAAAACAAACAAACAAACAAACAAACAAACAAACAAACAAACAACCCCCCCCCAAAGGTTTAGAAAAATGGCAGGCTACACAGTGCGCACAGTGTCACAACAACCCAGCCCTCAGGAGGCTGAGGCAGAGGGATGCCAACTTTGAGACTTGCGAGAATCCATCTCAAAAAAAAAAAAAAAAAAAACTGGAAAGAAAAAATGACAGGGGCGCGGTGGCACAATATCTCACCTCTCGAATATTGAGACAGGGGAATGCCGAGTTTGAGGCTAGCCTGGGCTAAATAGCATGACTCCGTCTCCAACAAAATCCTGACATTGCTGCTTTCGTGGGTTTCCTCTCAGTACTTGGTTGGAAGAGGCCAGGAAAGTAAAAAGCTCCGCAGCTGGGTGGCGATCTGCCACAGCCACAGAAGCCACCAACACGCCGGGAGGGTGAAGCAGAGGCTGGCACCCATTTCAATGGCCTGTGTCTGGGACGACCCCCCGAGAGGAGGCGAAAGCAGGCGGAGGGCAGCCGCGCTAACCACAGATGGACCAGACCGAAGAACCTTAGAGGTTCTCCGTAGACAGTGGCTTGGAAGGCGGTTGCTAGGATATCTTAATAGATGTTGGGCAGGCGAAGGGCTGCATTATAGTTTTATAGATGTAAACCCTATTAATATAGTTATTTGTGCTTTAAGTTATCTTTTTTGTTCTTTTTTCTCACTGAGGCAGTTTCTTTCCACATATTTTTTATATAACTAGAGAAGGAATCCCATGATTTCACCTCCTGTGTATATTCCTTTCACTTCTTTCTCCTTCCTTCCCCTTCCTTTCCTTCCCCTTTCCTTCCCCTTTCCTTCCCCTTTCCTTCCCCTTTCCTTCCCCTTTCCTTTCCTTTCCTTTCCTTTCCTTCCCCTTTCCCTTTCCTTTCCTTTCCTTTCCTTTCCTTTCCTTTCCTTTCCTTTCCTTTCCTTTCCTTTCCTTTCCTTTCCTTTCCTTTCCTTTCCTTTCCTTTCCTTTCCTTTCCTTCTTCCCTTCCCTCCCCTCCCCTCCCCTACTCTTCCCTTCCTTTCCTTGTGACAGACAGAGAAGGAGGGAGGGAGGGAGGGAGGGAGAGAGAGAGAGAGAGAGAGAGAGGGGGGAGAATTGGCGCACCAGGGCCTCCAGCCGCTGCAAATGAACTCCAGACGCATGCATCACCTTGTGCATCTGGCTTACGTGGGTCCTGGGGAATCAAGCCTTGAACCAGGGTCCTTAGGCTTCATAAGCAAGTGCTTAACTGCTAAGCCATCTCTCCAGCCCCCTCCTTTTGCTTCTTTATGGTCCACAATGGCAGCTGAGGTTGCTAGTGTTAACAAAGTTAAACTGATGGGATGGGAGCAGATGATTCTACCATTTTTCTA
The DNA here is from genome assembly GCF_020740685.1 of Jaculus jaculus. Classification (NCBI taxonomy): domain Eukaryota; kingdom Metazoa; phylum Chordata; class Mammalia; order Rodentia; family Dipodidae; genus Jaculus; species Jaculus jaculus. Next base: position 152,552,888 of record NC_059125.1, read on the forward strand.
GCTCTTTGAGCTATACATCAAATCTGGGAGTGATCACACCATAGTTGTTTAATATGCCTGTGAGGCTCTCAAAAACTTTCTCATCTCTGTGCTCATCCACTGATTCACCAATGTAGCCAATGCTTCATCTTCATAGTTAGAAGCTTGACAATGACTTGGAAGCATGGCTTGATAAGGACCTAGCTTTTGCCTCTCTTTTCAGCATTGTGGATACTCTTGTGAGCATTAGCCAGGATGTTCATGTGTATTATTGTGATGGTACAAAAGGATGGCAGATGGTTTAGTGGTTAAGGCGCTTTCCTCCAAAGCCAAAGGATCCAGGTTCGATTCCCCAGGACCCATGTAAGCCAGATGCGCAAGGGGGTGCATAAGTCTGGAGTTCATTCGCAGTGGCTGGAGGCCCTGGTGTACCCATTCTCTCTCTCTCAAATAAATAAATAAAAATAAAATAAAAAAATATGGCAGAAAGAGCTTTTTTTTGTTCATTTGAGAAAGAGTCTTTGGGCTGGAAATGTAGCTCAGTTGGTAGCATGTTTGCCTTGCACACATGAAGCTCTGAGTTTGATCCCCAGCATCAGAAAACTGGGTGTGGTGGTGAATGCCTATAATTCTAGCACTCAGGATGTGGAGGCAAAAGAATCAGAAGTTCAAGATAACCCTCAGCCACATAGTGAGTTTGAGGTCAGCATAGGGTACATGAGACCCTGTCTCAAGTAAAAGAAAAAACAGAGAGGTTCTTGCTATACAACCCAGGCTGGCCCTGAATTTAAGTCTTCCTGCCTCACCACCACCCTTCCTCAATGCTGGATTACAGGTGTGTACCACCATGTCCAGTGTAAATGCTCTTTTTCTTTTCATTCTTTTTTTTTTCTTTCAGGTAGGATCTCAGTCTAGCCCAGGCTGACCTGGAATTCCCCATGCAGTTTCAAGGTGGCCTTGAACTCATGGCAATCCTCCTACCTCTGCCTCCCGAGTGCTAGGATTAAAGGCAGGCGCCACCACGCCTGGCTCTTAAATGCTCTTTTTAAAAAATGCCTTTAATCCTAGCATTCGGGAGGCAGAGGTAGGAGTATGCTGTGAGTTCAAGGCCAGCCTGAGCCTACATAGGGAATTCCGGGTCAGCCTGGACTAGACTGAGACACTACCTCGAAAAACCAAAAAAAAAAAAAAAAAAAAGTGTGCGGTGTGCATATGTATGTATTCACCTGTGTGTGGAGGCCAAAGGTTGATCTTAGGTGTCAGTAGCTCGCCACCTATTTTTTTTCTTTATCCACATAATAATTTTTTAATAATTAAAAAATTATTTATTTGCAAACACAGAGATATAGACAGACAGAGAGGGAGAGAATAGGCAAACCAGGGTTTCTACCCGCTGCAAACAAACTCCAGATGCTTTTGTCAGTTTGCACATCTGGCTTTACGTGGGTACTGGGGATTTGAACTTGAGTCGTTAGACTTTGCAGGGAAGTGCCTTAACTGCTGAGCCATCTCTCTAGCCCTCTACCTAAACTTTTGCGACAGGATCTTTCACTGGACCTAGAGCCCATTGATTTGGCTACTCTAGCTAGACGGCAAGCCCTTGGAATTTTCCTGTCTCCACTTCCCTAGCACTAGAATAGGCACACTCACTATGCCCAACATTTTATGTGGGTGCTGGGGATCCAAACTCAGGTCCTTGTGCTTGAATCTCTCTCTAGCCCCTGAAAAAGGTTTCAGGGGCTGGAGCAATGGCTTAGCAGTTAGGGTGCTTGCCTGTGAAGCCTCAGGACCCAGGTTCAATTCTCTAGTACTCACATAAGCCAGATACATAAGGTGGTGCATGTGTCGAGTTCGTTTGCAGTGGCTGGAGGCTCTGGTGCGCCCATTTTCTCTCTCTCTTATATAAATAAATATATATACTTTGTTTCTCGAGGTAGGGCCTCATTCTAGCCCAGGCTGACCTAGAATTCACTATGGAGTCTCAGGGTGGCCTCAAACTCACGGCGATCCTCCTACCTCTGCCTCCCCAGTGCTGGGATTAAAGGCGTGCGCCACCACGCCCAGCCATATTTGGGTTTTTGAGGTAGGGTCTCACTCTAGCCCAGACTGACCTGGAATTCACTATGTAGTCTCAGGGTGGCCTTGAACTCACTGCGATCCTCCTACCTCCTAAGTGCTGGGATTAAAGGTATGTGCCACATGCCTTGCTTAAGACTTTTTTTTTTTTTCGAGGTAGGGTCTCACTCTAGTCCAGGCTGACCTGGAATTCACTATGTAGTCTCAGGGTGGCCTTGGACTCTCAGTGATCCTACCTTTGCCTCCTGAGTGCTAGGATTGAAGGTGTGCGTCACCATGCCCAGCATGGCTGGCTTAAAAAAGAAATATTTTTTAAAGAAGATTTCAATAAGAAAATCTCAGTCACTATTTTAACTTAAAAAATATTTTATTTACTTGAGAAAGAGGCAGATAGAGAGAATGGGTGTGCCAGGGTTCCAGCCACCGCAAACAAACTTGACTCATACATCACCCTGTGCATCTGCCTTATGTGGATACTAGGGAAATGAACCTGGGTCTTTAGGCTTTACAGGCAAGCCCCTTAACCATGTAGCCATTTCTCTAGATCTCAGTCACCATTTTCTTTCTTTCTTTCTTTTTTTTTTTTTTTTTTTTTGAGGTCAGGCTGACCTGGAATTCACTATATAGTCTCAGAGTGACCTTGAATTTACAATAATCCTCCTATCTCTGCCTCCCGAGTGTTGGGACCAAAGGCGTGAGCCACCATGCCCAGCTGTCACCATTTTACATGCTCTGCATTCTTTTGTGTTAATCTGGTTTCCACTGAATGCCATTTTCCTTGTAACTGAAGGATAATCTTTGATGGTCTTTATATATATATTTATACAGATTTCACCATGTTGTCCATGCTGTTCTCAAATTCGTAGCTAATATGTGCATTATCCCCCAGCCTCTTTACTGCAGACCTGCTGCTGGGCTCAGGTGGATCTTGAACTCACTCTGTAGTCCCAGGTTGGCATCAAACTCACAGCAGTCCTCCTACGTTGGCCTTCTGAGTGCTAGAGTTAAAGACATGCGCCACCACACCTGGCCCTGCGCATGCAGGACAAGCTCTCCACCCAAGCCACACCCCTAGCCTGAATTTTATTCTTTTTCATTTGATGTGCTGTTTTGCTTTGAATCCCTTGGCAACCTAACATTGCAGATAGTCATCAGTCTACTTTGTTTTCCATGACCAGGCAACTCATTAGGTATTTGTAGACATCTCCTCCATTTGATTTGCCTGGTAGCTTCCTTTCTACTTGAAACAGACTCACTGAGATATAATTTGCATGCCACAAAATTCACCCACTAAATGCATACATAAAATTCAGTAAGTTTGGGCTGGGAAAATGGCTCAGTGGGTAAAAGTGCTTGTTGCAGAAGTGTGACAATCTGAGTCTGGGCTCCCCCAGAAAGTTGTAGACAATAGAGAGCATGTGTAATCCCTATCGTAAGATGGGAGACAGAGATAGGAGAACCCCTGCAAGCTCATGGGCCAGACCACCTAGCCTGTGCAGTGGTAAACTAACAAGAGGCCCTGCCGCAAACAAAGTGGAAGGTGAAAACTGACACCTGAGCTTGTCCTCTGACGTTTACACATGGGCCATGGCATGTCCACCAGTGTGCATGCGCACGCACACGCACATACACACATTGTGCACACCCAAAAGAGAATAAAAATTCAACATGTTTACAGTTAACTTTATAGAGTTAGTTAACTTTATAGAGTAGTGCAAGTACTACTTAGTTTGGTTTCAGAACATTTCTATCACCCCATAAAGTTCTTGCTCAGTCCTTCCTCATTCTCCAGATGTAAGCCTTCTGTCTATAAATTTGCCTTCCCTGGACACTTCAGATAAGATGTACTGCATACAGATGGCTCCTGTATTAGGTGCTTGTCATGGTTAATTATTGACTGTGTTTGAAGGAACCTAAGAGTTGCACCCTAGATATGTCTTGGAGGGTATATCCAGAGAGCTTTAGCTGAGGAAGAACCACTCTGAACATGGGTGGCCCTGTCCCCTGGGCTGGCATCCCAGACTGAATAAAAGAGGAAAAAGGAAAAAAAGCAAATTGATCACCAGCATTGTTTTCTGCTTCCTAGTCCACTGGAGATGTGGGGAGTCCCAACTGCATCCTCCTACCGCCCTAAACTCTGCCATGCCTTCCCCACTGTGACGGACTGTACCGTCTCAACCATGAGGCAAATTATATCTTCCCTCCCATAAGTTGCTTTTTGTCAGGCATTTTGTCACAGTGGTAAGAAAACGACTGCAGGATGTTTTGTGATTGGCTGCCTTCACTGAGCATCATCTCTTGCGCTTCACCCATGTCACGGCCTTATCCATAGTTCATTCTTTTGCTTGGTGCTTGTAGGCCATCAGATGGACAGACCACATTTTCTTATCTGTTCACCAATGGCAGACATTTGGGTTGGCCCAATTTTCTCCTGAATATTTACCTATAAGCTTTCATATGGACATATGCTTTCCTCCCCCCAATTTTATTTATTTATTTATTTTGGTTTTTCAAGGTAGGGTCTCACTCTAGCTCAGGCTGATCTGAAATTCACTATGTAGTTTCAGGGTGGTCTTGAACTCCAGGCGATCCTCCTACCTCTGCCTCCCAAGTGCTGGGATTAAAGGCGTGTGCCACCATGCCTGGCTTCTTTATTTTTTTTTGCAGTAGGGTCTCATCCATGCTGTACAGATTGGTTTGTTGTTTATTATTTCTTTCTCCTTTCTTGGTGGTGCTGGAATTGAACCTATGATCTTACCACCTTTTGTGTCTGGCTTATGTGGGTGGCTTGGGAATTTAACCTTAGCCAACAAGCTTTGCAAGCAAATGCATTTAACTGCTGAGCAATCTTCCCAGCCCCCCCTTTTTTTGTTGAGACAAGAAATTATGTATACCAGGTTAGCCTTGAACTCAATACATACCTGAGGCTGGTCTTGAACTTCTGATCCTTCAGCCTCCACTTCTGAAGTGCTGAGATTATAAATTTTGTTTATAAATCAGGCATGGTAGTACATATGTTTAGTCCCAATCCTCAGAAGGCTGAGGTAGGAGGATTGCTGTGAGTTTGAGGCCAGCCTGGTGCTACAGAGTTCCAGGTCAACCTGAGTTAGAGTGAGACCCTGCCTTGAAAAAAACAAAACGAGTGTTATTTGTTACTTTTAATTAGTTTATCTATTCACCCATTTTTTTTTTTTTGAGGTAGGGTTACGCTCTAGCCCAGGCTGACCTGGAATTCACTATGTAGTCCCAGGCTGGTCTCAAACTCATGGCGATCCTCCTACCTCAGTTTCCTGAGTGCTAGGATTAAAGGCGTGCACCACCATGCTTTGGCTGTTTCCATCTTTTGGCTATTATGAATAGTTATTATATATTGTACAACTTGCAGTGCAAAGACACTTTCATTTCTCCAGGCAGTGAATGCCTGAAGTTGAAATGCTGAGGCATTTGCCTCTTCTGTCACCGCCTCAGTGCAATCACCAAAAGCTGAGGTGACACTTGACTGTCTTTACTTAAGGCCTCTTGCTTCTACCTTATTATTTTTGGTTTTTCGAGGTAGGCCTTACTGTAGCCCAGGCTGACCTGGAATTCACTGTGTAGTCTCAGGGTGACCTCAAACTCATGGGGATCCTCCTGCCTCTGCCTCCTGAGTACTGGGATTAAAGGTGTGCGCCACCACGCCTGGTTCTACCTTATTTTTCTGAGGTAAGGTCTCCCTCTAGCCATGCTGACTTGGAATTTACTCTGTAGCCTCAGGCTAGCCTTGAACTCTACAACTCATGGAGGTATTCTCCTACCTCAGCCTCCCTCAAGACATGCACCACTAAGCCTGGCACTTGCTTCTACCCTAGATAAACCAAACTCGGGTGACAGTTGAGTGCCTTTACCTGGGGCTGTGTCCCAGTTAGCACCCACAGTGCCTCAACTGATTTCCCCACCTATTCTATGTGTGCCTGCATTTCATGATCCAGAGGTGAAGTGACAGTTGAAAGACCTCAATGATTCTTTCTCCCCCTCCCATATATTTTTGGGAGGTAGTAGCTCACTCTACCTCAGGTTGACCTAGAACTTACTTTGTAGTCCCAGGCTGGCCTCAAACTCAGTGATACTACCTGTGCCTCTGGAGTGCTGAGTGTATGTCACCATGCCCAGATTTCCCCTCCCTTTAAAAATTTTAGTTTTAAGACTTTCATAATGCATATATTTTGATCATATTCATCCCCTTTATCTTTTGTTATCCTCTTCTCATTCCCACTAAATCTCTACCTTCCCAACAAAACCCTTTCCTATTTTCATGTCTCAATTTGGTGACCCAGTTTAATTAGGGTTGCTTACATGAGCATGGGTGTTTAAAAAATTATATATATAGGTTTTCTGGTAGGGTCTCACTCTAGCTCAGGCTGACCTGTAATTCACTATGTAAGTCTCAGGATGACCTTGAACTCATGGTGATCCTCCTACCTCTGCCTCCCAATTAAAGGTGTGCCACTACGCCCGGCTTAAAAAATATTTTATTTGAAAGAGATATACACAGAGAGAAATTGGGTGCACCAGGGCCTCCTGCTTGTACAAATGAACCCCAGAAGCTGGTGTCAGTTTGTACATCTGGCTTTATGTGGCTACTGGGAAATTGAACCTGGGGCTGTCAGTCTTTGAAAGCAAGTGCCTTTAAGTACTGAGCAATCTCTCCAGCTCCCAGGTTTTTTCCCCCAATGTAGAGTCTTGCTTTAGCCCAGGCTGACCTGGAATTCTCAGGGTAGCTTCAAACTCAAGGCAATCTTCCTACCTCTGCCCCCCAAGTGCTGGGTTTAAAGGTATGCACAACCATGCCCGACCCAGGTTTTCTTTCTTTTTTTTTTTGTGAAAGGGTCTTGCTAATGCAAAGTTATTCTCCTGCCTCTGCCTCCTGAATTCTGGGATTAAAAGCCTTCTCATTCTCCTTTCTAACATTTGTACTTTTAGTTGACTTCTCTTTCCTGATGTCAGTGTAAGCTCTGGCCTCTTCCAGTGTAGACATCCAGAGCAGGATCATGTTGGTCCCCACACTCCTTCCTCCTGCTCAGCCACTCCTGTGAAGCTGGGTCCCTCCTATGCTCCAGGTTCCCCTGGCTGGTCCTGAATGTGAGCATCCACCTCAGTGATGCTATGCCAGCAGGTTCGCCCCATCTTCACGCAGTCTGTAAAAGCTGGGGTTGCTCCCCATGGACTTGTTGTAGAGCTCTGAGCACAGAGATCCTCCCATAGGGACAAGACCAGCTCCTTCTACCTCTTTTTGTTTTCCTTGAAGATTCAATACCATCCTCAGCATCACTGACTGAAGTGGTGGTGGGTTTAAATGGCTTTCCTTGAACACATGAGCCTGGCGCCCTCTGGTGGTACATAGGGAAGGCATGAGAACATCCTCAGGGACAGGTCGGCTTGATTCCACCATTTTAGGCTTGACAGACATCTAGTCATTCCTGGCCTTTCACAAAGCCTCCTCTAATGCATCCTAGCCACATGGCCATTGTATCCGTGCTAGGCCCATGGGGTTAAAGAGGAGCTGTGTGGCCCTATCCAGCATAGCAGGCCAAGTGACATTCAGAGATCTACAGAAGGTGATTGCATGGAAGTGGTAGTAAGGCCTCAGCCTCACTCAAGCTTTGGGCCCTGTCCCTGAGAGCTTCCTTCCTGGCCACTCCTGTCAAGTCCACCCACTTTCCCATGGACTGCAACAGAGGTGGGTGGCCTGGACTGATAGGCCTCATAGCTCAGTTGAGCCCTTGGGGGACAAAGGGTGGCAGTTTGGCCCTGAAAGCTCCCAGACCCAACCTCAGTGGCAGCATCAGTCTCAGATTGTAGACACCAGCAGGATGGAGGATGTAGACCTGTACTTTTTTTTTTTTTCGATGTAGGGTTTCACACTATCCTAGGCTGACCTGGAATTCACTATGCAGTCTCAGAGTAGCCTCAAACTCATGGTGATCCTCCTACCTCTGCCTCTTGAGTGCTGGGATTAAAGGCATGCGCCACCATGTCTGGCTTGAAGGCCTGTACTTTTAATGGAGCCTATCCACAGAGCCTTGCCAGCTGCTCTGTGAAGACTTAGGAAGGACTCCCAATAGCCTGTCGTCTGACCCAGTCCCCCATCAATCTCCTTCCTACCCTATTCAGGGTGCAGGTGAACTTGGTAATTACTCTCTGCTTAAAGCAGGGAATTAAGAGAGCAGGAAGTGCACACGGGGATGCCGTGTACTCATGTGCAGCACACACAGGGAGATGCCACACACCAGGAACAAGCCTGTCCAATGTTCAATTTTCTTCTTCATTTCTGTATTGTTCTCACAGGGTCTTGGGCAGGAGCCTCAGCTTATCCTCTGATCCTGGAAGGGCCCTGTTTGCCATCTCATCTAACCAGTCCATGTTTCCATCTTGGCTGGGGGAACAGATGGTGTGAGGAAAGCTGGTTCTCAACAGACTAAGGAGAAGCCTGGGTACCTCAAACAAAATGTCCCGATGGATGGGCATGGTGGCATATACTTGTAGTACCAGCTACTTGGGAGGCTGAGGCCAGATTGGACAATATAGCAAGAACTCGATCTTAAAAGTTTCAGGTTGGGGAGATAGCTGAGTGGGTAAAGTGCTTGCTGTTCAAGCATAAAGATCTGAGTTTGGATCTCCAGCACTCATGCAAAACGCTAGGTGTGGTCACATGCACCTATAACACCAGTGCTGGGGAGGCAGAGACAGGCAGATCCCCAGGGCTGGTTGGCTAGCTTGGGAAGCGGAATGGGTGAGCTATGGGTTCAGTGACAGACCCTGTCTCAACGTGGAGAGTGATAAAGAGATGCCAAGCTGCGTGTGGAGGCGCATGCCTGTAATCCCAGGACTTGGGAGGCTGAGGTAGGAGGATCTGTGAGTTCAAGGTCTGAGACTCCAGAGTGAATTCGAGGTCAGCCTGGAATAGAGTAAGACCCTACCTTGAAAACAAACAAACAAACAAAGCCAGATGTTGGCCTCTGTCCTCCACATGCATGCACATCACCACACATGTGCCCACCTGCATATGATCATGCATACACAATGTGTGTATATATAAAGTTGCCTTGGACAATAAATTGCCTTCCCAAATTGGGGGTGGGGTAATAGAAGGGCCAAAACCAAGCCCACCTGCTGACAGTTTCAAGGGCCTCTCATTCCTGGGACAATTTGCTTTGCAGGGCCCAGAAGCAGACTGTTCTCATCAGGCCATTCTCCAGGCCTGTGATTTGCTTACTCCATAAAACAGATTGTGCAAGCTCAGAACTCCAGCTTTTCAGTTGCTGAATAGGCCAGAAAGCCAGGCATCATTTTCAACAATCCCTTCCCCTAACTGATGTCAGTCACAAAACCAATCAATGGGTGGGACAGGGACATGGTCTGGTTGGACCCGGCTTGCCAGCTTGCACGAACAGTAAAAAAAAACAAAAAAACAGTGGTGTGTATGTGGAAAGTGAAAGCAACAGTGACTTGTCTTTATACTTCAAACATTCATGGAGTGGAACTGATGGGGACATATATAGGGAGGAGGATGGGCAGACCACTGGACCTGAGGTTAGAACCAGGCTCCTGGCTGTAACACTATGGCAGACATCAGAGGTTGATGGAGGTAGGGAGAGAAGACTGGAGTACGCATGCACACAGAGGGAAATATGGGGAGTGGGGAAGTGATGGGTCTCGCTCTCTCTTTTATGGTCACAGGTGGTAGGGAGGAAATGACATAGGGACAAATGAAGCTGTTTGAGGATTTAATGACAGAGGTTGGGGTGGGGTCTAAACTGCTGCTTCTCTTTCCTGTGGTGAGGTAAGTATAGACATGGAGTGCAGAATTGGCATGGGGTCATCTGGGAGCCCAAGACATTGCTGGGCAGCACGAGGTCCCTTCCAGCTGGTGATGAGGAATGTTAAGTAGGAATGAGGCTGGTGTGGTGGTCATGAGCAGGTGCTACATGGGCGGCCTTGACCACTTCCTCAAGTTCTGAGGAGCTTACCCATAGCCAGTGGGGAGTGTGGTTTGGTCAATGTCTCTCTGAGGCCCACAGCCCCTCTCCATTATTCCGAACTACTGTCCTGAAGAATTCTGGGACAGACTGATGGGCCACTCTTCTCTTCCTGTGTGGGAGGTGAAGTGAAGGGAGGAGGTGATTCAGGTCCCATGGAGAGCTGAGTGGCTCAGATAGGGCCTATGGTGGCCCTGAGAGAGTAACAGAAAGTCTTGAGTGCTTGGTACTTGAGGAATGTAGCTGGGCTCTGGTGGTAGCAGTGGTGACAGCAACGGCAGCAGCAAGAGACAGTGGTGGCCCAAGCTCAGGGTCAGGAATGTGCACCTGAGGCCTATGGTCCCGAAGTCTTTTCAGAATGAGGTCAATAGTCCTGATACAGGGTTGGGTTGTGGGAAGGACAGACCCAGACTGGGTGGACGAGAGGGTTAGTATGTGGATGTGGTGGGTGCCCAGGGCTCAGAGCTTGTGGGGGTTTACCCACTTGTAGGTGCCCTCATACTGGAAGCCTACTCTCTTCATCAGCTCATCTGCCTCCGCAGGGCCACGGCTGGAAGCAGGACAGGCAGAGAGGAGATGTGAGTGATCCTTGCCCCTTATGGTTCTCATTACCCTGCGTCGCTACAGCTGGCTCTCCCAGTCCTCATTCCCCACTTACCTGCCATAAACATAGGGGATGGGCTTGGGCTTCTCACGATCAATCTGATGAAGCAGTGGTGTGAAGATGCGCCAGGCCTCGCGAAGCTCATCACTGAGGTGACACAGTATGGATTTGCGAGTGGGGTACACAGGGACAGAGGGGGAAGGTGGCCACTCCATTGCCCGCTCTCCCACAGGACAGCCACAACAGGTTGCAGGGCCCTTTACCTGCGCACAAAGTGCATCTGGCTCCCACAGAAGACATCTAGGATGAGGCGCTCATAGGCGTCGGGCAGCTTCACATTCTGTGGGGTGGAGGAGGATCTCATTGACACCACTGTGCATGGCTACCCAGGCCACCATCCCCTCAGGCCTTGCTCAGATGGCATTCCCTGTGGACACCTTGTATCTGTTGCCATAGGTTAGGTCCAGCTCTGACTCTTCAGGGTTGAAGAACATGCCAGGCTTCTTGGTCATCATCTTGGTATACACGGCCTCATTGGGCTGAACGCGGATCACTAGCTCATTGCGTTTGCACTGCTGGTGGAAGATGTCCACTGCCACATCGCGGAACTGCAGTCTCACTTCAGCCTTACGTTCATTCAGAGCTTTGCCACAGCGCAGGATGAAGGGCACCCCTGGATGACAGGGCTGGCCTTAGGAACTGGCTTTCAGAGGCTTGAGCTATGTGTGTTTCAGACCCAGAGCTCCAGTGTACATGTGCGCACACACGTGTGTATGTGTGAATGTGTAGATATGGTGTATGGCCAGGATGTAATGTCCTATGTGCCAAGCCTTCCCCTCCAGTGACCCCGGCTGCTGAGCTTCATGTACCTAATCCCACTGAAAAGGGTCTCCAAGAGGGCATGCCCAAGCTTTTACTTCACCAGATTCTGGAGGCATCACCTACCATCCCACCGCTCATTTTCCACATAGAGGACGACAGCTGCAAAGGTGGCAGTGGTGGACCCACGGGGCACTGTGGGGTCATCCAGGTACCCTTTGGTAGCCTCGCCTTCTCCATTGGGGTTCCCCACGTATTGGCCCAGGACCATATTGTTGGCTTGTACCTCTGAGATACATTTCAATACCTTGACCTGGGAGAAAGCCAGGGCAGAGTGGGCCCCTTGATGACAGGGTGGTGCGAGGCAGCAGGCATGAATAAGCCTTGTCATGAAGAGGCCTGCTGTACTGCACAGCCTCTGGGACCCACTGGTAGGCATATCTTCCCTACCTTCTCATCTCGGACGTCATCAGAGCTCGTGGAAGCTGGTTTTTCCATGGCCACCAGACACAGCATCTGCAGGAGGTGGTTCTGCATCACGTCTCTGCCAGGAGGAGACATTGGTGTTCTGGTTAAGCGCTATTTGTTGGGTAGGAGGAAGGGGAAAGGAGTGTGCTTATCTTAGCGATCCACCCTCTGATGGCCAGGGTTCCCCCAAAAGGCTTTTTAGTGACAAATTGGGAAACCTTGTCTATTTATCCCCAATGTCTTCCAAGTACCTTAAGGCAAAGAAGTAGATAGTGACCCTGAAAACCTGGGGGGCTTGGTGGATAGGAGTCCCACCTTTCACAGTCACCTGAGTACCGGCCTTCAGGGTATGAGGATGAGCTGGCCTGTGGTTGGCCTCATGGCCTGCTAGGAGTGAGAAATGAAGTTCTCACCTGATGATCCCAAATTCATCAAAGTAGCCTCCACGGCCCTCAGTGCCAAAGGGCTCTTTGAAGGTGAGGATCACACAGGCAATGTTGTCCCGATTCCAGATGGGGCCAAAGATCCTGTTGGCAAATCTGTGGGGAGGTGCAGGGAAGAAGCTGGCATGGGAGAGGCTATAGAAGTCTCTGAGCGGAACCACTCTTGGCCTTCTACAGCAAGATGGCAGCATCTGAGGGGCACGCCATGCTACATGGCAAGCCTGAAGCGCAGCACCCTGGCCTGCATTTGGGAGGAATTTGTCTATGAAGCAAGGGGACTAGTGGTGATCCTCAGTCAGCTTTGCCCTGACCCCCCACCTTGAGTCCCATCCTATGTGCACCTCAGCACCATGAGGTTCTGAACCATCTCCTTGCCCAGGTAGTGGTCGATGCGGTAGATCTGGTCTTCACGGAACAGAGAGGAGATGTGATTAGACAGCTGGTCAGAGCTCTGCAGGTCTCTCCCGAAGGGCTTCTCCACGATGATGCGGTTCCAGCCTCTGCAGGAAGTCCCCAGCTGTGTTAACCCTCAAGACCCTCCTCAGGAGTGGGCCCAGGGAGCAGGGCCTTCATCCCCTCTGCCCCCACAGCTACCTAGGGAAGCCCTGCTGCTGGCTGCCCTTGCCTCCTGCCCTGCAGATACTATTGCAGAAGCCTTGTCAATATGCTGGAGACTGGAACAGCTCCTAGGTCTGCTATCTTGGGTGCTGGCACATTTCTGGGTGGTCCCATTACCCTCTCAGTGGGTTGGGCATGGCTCAATGGCCAGTGGAGAAGGAATAAGGGGCATGAAGGACATGGCTTCCCCACTGGCTTTGCTTTAATTGAGACAGGGTCTCAGATAGCCCAGGCTACCTTTGAACTTACATTGTAGCTGATAATGACTCCTTTGATCCTCTTACCTCTACCTTGCAAGTGCTGAGATTATAGGTATGTGCCAGTGTGCCTGGCTTCCCCCATTGGTTTTGTTTTCATGAAATGAGGTCTCCTTATTGCTGTGGTTGGTCTGGGACTCATGAGCTTAGGAGATACTCCTGCCTCAGTCTTCAAGTAGCTGAGGCTGCATGCACAGGTCAATGCAACTGACTTCCATTGCTTTCATTTATTTACTCAAAATTTGAGGGCTGGTGAAATGTCTTAGCGGTTAACATGTTTGCCTGTGTAGCCTACGGACCCCAGTTTGATTCCCCAGGACCCACGCAAGCCAGATGCACAAGAGGGTGCATGTGTCTGGAGTTCATTTGCAGTGGCTAAAGGCCCTGGCACACCCATTCTATCTGCCTCTCTTTCTCTCTCTCAAATAAATAAAATATTTTAAAAAATTGAGTGTGGTGGCACATCCTTATAATCTCAGCACTTGGGAGGTGAAGGCAGATAGATCAGAAGTTAAAAGTCATCCTGGGCTACACAGAAAGTTTGTGCCAGCCTAGAATATATGAAGCCCTGTCTTTAAAAGGAGGTTTATTAGCTCAGTTAGTAGAGTGCTTGCCAAGCAAGTGTGAGGACCTGAGTTTGGATCCCTAGCACCTGTGTAAATGATGGGTGTGATGGTGCACACCTGTGATCCCAATGCAGCTCTCCAGGGCAAGCAGGCTAGCTAAACTAGATGAATTGCTGAGCTTTAGGTTCAATGAGAGACCTTGTCTCAATATATAACATGGAAAGCGATTGACGAGGGCACCTGATATTGACCTCTGGTCTCCATGTGGATCTGTACATATGTGTGCCTACACAAATACCACCACACATAGCACACATACATACTTGCACATACACATACAAAAATAAAGAAAATTGGAGGCAGGGTCTTGCTACAAAGCCTAGGCTGGCTTTAACTATGTACTCCAGGCTGACCTCAAGCATGGCTGATCCTCCTGCCTCTCCTTCCTCAATACTGAGATTTATAGTTGTGTGCCACCACACACACAGGTTATTTTTTGCTATTGTAGTCCAGGCTGTACTTGAACTTCTTGCCTTGGCTACCCAGTGCTAGGATTACAAGTGTGAGCTACCACACATGGCCCTATGATTTTAAAAGATCAAGTCCCTTTCTTTGCTATCAGCAACAGAGCAGGGAAATGGCTTTCTGCATTCAGAATCAGAAGCAAGAGAAAGATGGCTTCCAGCCAGCAGTGGCTTCTCAAAGAGCAACACTGCCACCTTCTGGGTCTGGTGGAAACTCTGAGAAAGAAAAAAGTTTACAAAAAAAAAAAAAAGGCACTCAAGAATGAACAAGCAGCAGTAAGCAATTTGTGGAGTAATGCTGTCATCTCGTGGTTCTGTTGGGAACTGCTGCCTAAGACCATTTAATTTGCAGTGAGGGGAAGACTACACACCTGAGCTGTTTAGTACATGTGATAATGGCAAACACTGTTGGAAACATCCCAACAGGCTGTTGAAGAGCTAATTTTTTGGGACAGGGTTTCATGTAGCTTGGGCTGCCTTAAACTTTTTATTCTTTTGCTTCTGTTTCCCAAGTGCTAGGATTACAGGCATTCACCAGCACAGCTGGTTTAGGAGAGTTAATTCATGTGGAGAGAACGGGGGTATTAATTTTTTTCAGGCTGCCTTGTTCTGGGGTGTTCATAGCAGGCGTAAGTATCCCCCCCTCTCCCTGGTGGTGAGAGCAAGGCAGAGCAAGCAGAAGGTAGGAAAGGACAGCAAAGGACAGGCCATACGTCTGGCTCATGCAGGTCTCGTGGATGTTCTTGGTGACAGCTTCATAGACAGTTGGGGGCAAGGCCAGGTAGAACAGACGGTTGGCCTGTAGCCCCTGATGGAGGGCATTTATGTGGCTGTTGAGATGCCTGTAGGAGTCCGGATCATCATACTGGCCTGCCACATAGGAGTTTCGGGAAAAGAACTCCTCCAGCTTGGGCTTCTCCTCTGGGGTGGCCTGAGAGAGATAAACAGATTCTAACTTTCACTTCCTTTTGATCCTATTATCTGCTCTGTTCCAGGAGGGGGTAGAGGGCTTCATTTGTCTCTGGTCCCAGAGCCAGGGTGGGCTTCCCTGAAAGCCCTGTCCCACAGTGAAATTTCACCTCATCCTGACAGCTTTGTGCATCCATGGGAAGCAGCCCGGGCAGGCCGCATGAATACTCTGCAGGTATGGGCAATCATAGATGCAGACACCCTGCACATCCCCAGGGCCCTCAGATTTCAGGAAAGTCTGACCTGGGATAAGCACACTGGAGAAAGATCTCTCTCCAAAGTAATGACACCAAACAATCACTTTTGAGAAAGTGTTCATCTGTCAGGCTTTCTGGGGAGGGGGGAGGGAAGAGGCACCTGGAATTCTAACTACTGGAATGAATGTCCCAGTGTGGCCCCAGGACACAGCAAGAGGATGAAGCTGGGAAGCAGGTATGAGACTAGAAGGAGAACTTTCCTTTGCCCTGTGCCCAGACAGCTCAGGGAGGAGGGACTCTGCAGAGAGCAGAAATGTGAGGTGCCAAGGCTTGAGTCTCTAGGTGGCCCTGACTGTGCCAGTCAAGTGCGAAGGGGAAGGGGTGGGTTGCCTACAATGGGAAGGGGGACTAACGGATTGGTTCAGTGTAGAGAGAGGGTAGAATAAAGCCAAGGAAGATCTCAACACCACTCACTTTGAAGAAGGGCTCACTCTGTTTGCGGATGTCATCCACTGTGAGGCGGGAGCGGGCATAGCCCACGATGAAGGTCTCTTCAGGCAGAAGGCCATCCTTGAACAGCCACCTGAGGGCAGAGCACAACTGTAGCCAGGCTGGGGAGGGCAAGGCCAGGCCTACCCCTGGTGGAGATTCTGAGGGCAGTGAGTGGAATGTACCTACCAGACGGTAGGGTAGATCTTCTTCTTGGCTAGGTCACCCTACAACAGAGGGAATACATGGTCAGGAAAAGTTGACATGACAAAGATTATCCTCTACTATTGGTGACCTGGGTACTCATTCAGGGTCATCATTCAAGCATATCTACCTTTATACCATCAGATGACCCCTGAGATTCAAGCTTACCTCAGCCCTGTACCAATCCAGAGGCATGCTATGTGGGGTATGGTGGCACATGCCTTTAATCCCAAAACTTTGGAGGAGGAGGGTGTAGCAGAAGGACCAGGAGCTCAAGGCCATTCAGTTGGATGCCAGCCTGGGCTTCATGAGACCCTAACTCAAAACAATAGCAACAGTAAACCCATCAAGATGCATAAACGGCTCTCTAGGGTCCCAGATGAAAACCTGGACATTTAATTCTTTAGACTTGAAAGTTTGAGGTGCTAAATAACAAAACTGTGTAGTGATAAAGTGATTGCCTAGCAGGAACAGACCCTGGATTGGAATCCCAGCACCACAAGAACAAACAAAAAGAATAGAAAACAAAAGGGGCTGGGGAGATGGCTCAGTGGTTAAAGATGCTTGCGAAGCCTGCTGGCCTGAGTTTGACTCTCCAACATCCATATAAAGCCAAATATAAAAAATGGTATTAGCATCTGATATGCTTGCAATGGCAAGAGAACCTAGCATGCATTTGCGCATACACACATCTATACACACATGCAACAAACAAACCAAAAAGATGAAACTAACAAAAGAAAAGCTGGGCATGGAGGCACAGACTAATAATTCCAACATTTAGGTGGTAGGCACAGGAGGATTAGGAATTCAAGGCCAGCCTGAGCTACCATGAGATGCTGTCCCTGTCTCAAAAACAACGATGAAACAAACAAGGAAACACACACACACACACACACACACACACACACACACACACACACACACGGGGTGGGGAGGGAACCTGGTATTTGAAAAAGATAACTCTGTTGCA
The DNA here is from genome assembly GCF_020740685.1 of Jaculus jaculus. Classification (NCBI taxonomy): domain Eukaryota; kingdom Metazoa; phylum Chordata; class Mammalia; order Rodentia; family Dipodidae; genus Jaculus; species Jaculus jaculus. Next base: position 152,570,089 of record NC_059125.1, read on the forward strand.
GGGAGGCTTGTATTTTATTACTTTCTTTTTGGTTTTTTGAGGTAGAGCCTCACTCTACTGCAGGCTGGCCTAGAATTCACTATGCAGTCTCAGGCTGGACTCAAACTCACAATACTCCTACATCAGCCTCCTGAATGCTGGGATTCAAAGGTGTGAGCCAACATGCCCAGCTTTAGGGTGACTTTTAAAGCACTGGGGATAAAACAGGACAAAAGTACAGGAAGAAACACTGAAGAAGGTTATATAAACAACTTTATTCCATGGCTTACAAGATAGATTAGATGGAGAAATTTCTTTATTTTAAAAACTTCTGGGCTGGAGAGATGGCTTAGCGGTTAAGCGCTTGCTTGTGAAGCCTAAGGACCCTGGTTCGAGGCTCAGTTCCCCAGGTCCCATGTTAGCCAGATGCACAAGGGGGCACACATGTCTGGAGTTGGTTTGCAGAGGCTGGAAGCCCTGGCACACCCATTCTCTCTCTCTCCCTCTATCTGTCTTTCTCTCTGTGTCTGTCACTCTCAAATAAAAAAAAAAAATTAAAAAAAAAAACTTCTAACCCTCTGGTAATTTTTTTTTTTTCCAAGGTAGGGTCTCACTCTGGTCCAGGCTGACCTGGAATTAACTCTGCAGTCTCAGGGTGGCCTTGAACTCATGGCGATCCTCCTACCTCTGCCTCCCCAGTGCTGGGATTAAAGGTGTGTGCCACCACACCCAGCCCTCTGGTAATTTTTAAAAAAGTATTTATCTGCAAGCAGAGAGAGATCCAGAGAAGGCAGACAGACGAATGGGTGCATCAGAGCCTCCAGATGTTGCAAACGAACTCCAGACACATGTGATACTTTGTGGATCTGACTTCATGTAGGTACTAGGGAGTCAAACCCAGGACTTTTAGGTTTTTCAGACAAGTACCTTAACCACTGAGCCATCTCTCTAGCCCCTCTTATTTAAAAAAAATTTATTTTTATTTTTATTTATTTATTTATTTTATTTTTTTTTTTAAATTTTGTTTTTCGAGGTAGGGTCTCACTCTAGCTCAGGATGACCTGAAATTCACTCTGTAGTCTCAGAGTGGCCTCAAACTGATGGCCATCCTCCTACCTCTGCCTCCTGAGTGCTGGGATTAAAGGCAGGTGCCACCATGCCCTCTTTTTTTTTTTTTTTTTTTCGATGTAGGGTCTCACTCTAGCCCAGGCTGACCTGGAATTCACTATGGAGTCTCAGGGTGGCCTTGAACTCACAGCAATCCTCCTACCTCTGCCTCCCAAGTGCTGGGATTAAAGGTGTGTGCCACTATGCCCGGCATACCCTCTTATTTTATCTATTTGACAGAGAAAGAGGGACCCAGAGTGAGAGAGAGAGAATGGGTACTCTAAGAGCCTCCAGCCACTGTAAACAAACTCCAGATGTGTGTGTCCCCTTGTGCATCTGGCTAATGTGGGTCCTGGGGAATCGAACCTGGGTCCTTTGGCTTTGCAGGCAAATGCCTTAACCACTAAGATACCCCTCCAGCCCCTGACCCCTTATTTTTTGAGACAGGGTCTTACCACATAGCTCAAGCTGGTCTTTAACTCAGAATTTAGTCCGTGCTGGTCTTGAACTCTAAGTAATCCTCCTGCTTTAGCCTCCTAAGTGCTGGGATTATAGGCATGTCCTACCATGCTCAGGGAGATAGAGACATTTCTAGAAAAATCTGACCTACTAAAATGGAGCAAGGTAGCCGGGCATGGTGGCGCACGCCTTTAATCCCAGCACTCGGGAGGCAGAGGTAGGAGGATCGCCAAGAGTTCAAGGCCATCCTGAGACTACATAGTGAATTCCAGGTCAGCCTGAGCCAGAGTGAGACCCTACCTCAAAAAAAAAATAAATAAATAAATAAAATAAAATAAAATGGAGCAAGGGATCTGAGTGGGACAATGACTACAAAGACAACCCCTAGTATGGAAAGCACTGCCGATGGGTTCTATCTACCATAATCCAGGAAGAGAGAATTCCAGTTTGAAGCAAACTCTCCCTGAATACAGGAGAAAGGGGAACATTCCTCAAGCACTTTCTGGGTCTGACAGCACTTTGATACTATATGTTGAGACAGGCATAGGGAAAAGCCCCTCAGCTTGTTTCATTCATATACACACATGCCGATACAAAAATCCTTCAGAAGACATTAGCAAATTGAATCTCTCACTGTTAAAAGATGTAACACATCACAACCAAGTTTAGTTTATCTATAAATAAAAGACTGTCTTAAGAAACAAAAAGTGGGGCTGGAGAGATGGCTTAGTGGTTAAGGCACTTGTCTGCAAAGCCTAAGGACTCAGGTTTGATTCTCCAGTACCCATGTAAGCCAGATGCACGTGGTAGCGCATCCATCTGGTGCATGTCTACAGTGGCTGGAGGCTCTGATGTGCCCATTTTCTCTCTCAAATACATAGCCCTGGCACACTCATTCTCTCTATCTGTCTCTTTCAAATTAAATAAATATTTCCAGCAGGTATTGAGTTGCTTAAAAACAAAACAGAATGTTCCCAAACGTTCATCATTAGACAACTGGATTTTTTTTTTTTTGCTGGTTTTGTAACCTACTAAAATGGTTAGGCTGTTCAACATTCCACATTCAAAAATTTTGCCGGGCGTGGTGGCGCACGCCTTTAATCCCAGCACTTGGGAGGCAGAGGTAGGAGGATCGCCATGAGTTCAAGGCCACCCTGAGACTACAGAGTTAATTCCAGGTCAGCCTGGACCAGAGTGAGACCCTACCTCAAAAAACCAAAAAAAAAAAAAAAAAACCAAAAAAAAAATTTTGTAGGGTGGTGGGTAATGGGGGATCTTCAATGTTTATTTTAAAATAAATAAAGTAAGTTCTGACTTTTCTCATGTAAAAAAAAATAAATAGGTAAAAGTTAAAAAAAAGAAACGGCACTGGAGAGATGGCTTAGCCATTAAGACGCTTGTCTGTGAAGGCTAAGTACCCATGTTTGACTCTTTAGATCCCACATAAGCCAGATGCACAAAGCGATGCAAGTGTACCAGGTAACACATGCACACAAGTTGGTGCACACATCTGGAGTTCAATTACAGTAGCTGGAGGTCCTGATGAGCTAATTCTCTCTATTTTACATAAAAAGGCCAGTCTGTTTGGCTTGCCTCAAAAAAAAAAATGGTAGGGGATATGACAGAAAGTGGATTTGTAAAGGGGAAAGTGGGGGAGGGAATTATCATGATTTATTATCTACAATTATGGAAGTCAATAAAAAAAGTTTTAAAAAAGAAACAAAAAGCTGTCACGATGGTACATGCCTGTAATTCCTGCAGTCATAATGCTGAGGCAGGATGATATAGCCTAGGCTATAGAGTAAGACCCTTTATCAAAGCACAAACAAAACAATGATTAAAAAATCACACTAGGGCCTGGAGAGATGGCTTAGCGGTTAAGGTGTTTGCCTGCAAAACCAAAGGATCCTGGTTTGATTCTCCAGGACCCACATAAGCCAGATGTACAAGGGGGGCACATGCATCTGGAGTTTGTTTGCAGTGGCTAGAGGCCCTGGTATACCAATTTTCTCCCTCCTTTCTCTCTCTTAAATAAATAAATAAATAACTTAAAATATATTTTCAAAAGTCACATTAGGAAGACAGTGCGGTGGCTTATGCCTATAATTCCAGCACTTGGGAGGCTGAGGTACAGGATTGCTGTGAGTTCAAGGTCAGCCTGGCCTAGAGACCAACCCTGCTTCAAAAAATCACATTAGGGCTGGAGAAGATGGCTTAGCGGTTAAGGCATTTGCCTGCAAAGCAAAAGGAACCTGGTTTGATTCCTCAGGACCCATATAAGCCAGACGCACAAGGAAGTGCATGCATCTGGAGTTCGTTTGCAGTGGCTGGAAGCCCTGGAGCATCCATTCTCTCTCTGTCTCTCTCTACCTCTTACTCCCAAATAAATACAATATACTTTAAAAATCACATCAAGAGATTAAAGGAGAAAAAGTTTCTTAAAGATTTTATTTTGCAGTGCTGGGGACTAAATTCAGTGCTTCAAGTATGCTAGGCGATGCTCTATCACTGAGCTCCAGCCTCAGCCCCTCCCTTTTTGAGGCAGGATCTACGTTACTCAGGCTGGCCTTGAACTCCTGCCTCAGCCTGGGATTGCAAAGGTTTGTACTACCAGGCCCAGCTGAGAAATCATTACCTACTTTTAAAATCTAACAACCTTGATAACTCAACAAAAGTAGACAAAGAGGTTTCAGAAAATTATGTATATAAGATAAATTCTTTTTTAAAAATATTTTCATTCTTTATATATATATATATGTATATACGTATTTATATTTATATTTTATTTTTATTTTCTTTTGAGGTAGGGTCTTGCTCTAGCCTAGGCTGACCTGGAATTCACTCTGTAATCTCAGGATAGCCTCAAACTCATGGCTATTCTACCTGTCCCTCCTGAATGCTGGGGTTAAAAGCATGCACCACCATGCCCGGCAAAATATTTTATTTATTAGAGAGACAAAGAGAGAAAGACAGGCAGATAGATAATGAGCACGCCACGGCTTCTACCCACTGTAAATGAACTCCACACACATGTACCACCTTGTGCATCTGGCTTTATGTGGGCCCTGGGAAACTGAACCTGGATCCAGTGGCTTTGCAGGTAAGCACCTTAACCAAGTTATTTTTCCAGCCCAAGATAAATATTCTTATCAAAGAGGACAAGGGAATTTTAACTCATCTGGGCATTTATAAACACCCTACAAACACCATACACAATGGGTAGATTAGTTAATTTTCTTGTTACTATGATAAAATACCTGCCACAAAACAATTTGATGGAAGGAAGGGATCATTTTAGCTTCTGGTTTGAAGGTACAGTCCATCATAGTGGTGGGAAGATAAAGCAGTCTGCATGTAGTCAGAAAGCTAAAGAGATGAATGACAGTACTCAGCTGGTGTTCCTTTTCTATTTAGTCCGGGACCCCAGCCCATGGGATGGTGCCGCCAGCATTCAGGATGGGCCTTCCCTCCTAAGTTAAGCCTCTCTGGAAATGCCTTCACAGAAAAGCCCAGGGGTGTGTCTCCAACGGATGATCTTAATGGCAACTAGTAGTTCTTTAGTCTGTGCTAAACTAGAGGCTCTAGCCAGAACGGCAAGGTAAGAAAATGAACATGGTATAAAGGTTGGTGAGGAGGACAAAGAACTGCCATTATTAGATGATAGTTTAAATTATTTGTTTATTTGCAAGCAGAGGGAGACAGAGAGAGAGGGAGAGAGAGAAGAGGGACAGAGAGAATGGGTGTGCCAGGGCCTCCAGCTACTGCAAACAAACTCCAGAAGTATGTACTACTTTGTGTATCTGGCTTACATGGGTCCTAGGGAATTGAACTTGAGTCATTAGCCTTTGCAGGCACGCACCTTAACCACTAAGCCATCTCTCCAGCCTATAGATGATATATTTTATGAAATATTTTAGCTGGGGTGGTGGCGCATGCCTTTAATCCCAGCACTCGGGAGGCAGAGGTAGGAGGACTGCCGTGAGTTCGAGGCCACCCTGAGACTACATAGTGAATTCCAGGTCAGCCTGGACTACAGTGAGATCCTATCTTGAACCCCCCCCAATTTTTTTTCTCATTTATTTACGAGAGAGAGAGAGAGAGAGAGAGAGAGAGAGAGAGAGAGAGCGTGAGCGCACGAGCGAGTGAGCAAGCAAGCATGCAAGGGCCTCCAGCCACTGCAAATGAGCTCCAGATGCATGTGCCCCTTTGTGCCATCTGGCTCACGTGGGTACTGGGAAATCGAACCTGGGTCCTTAGGCTTCACAGGCAGCGCCTTAACCACTTACCCATCTCTCCAGCCACTAGATGATATTTTACTTATAAAAATCTACCTCAAGAGCAGGAGAGATGGGTCAGTGGTAAAAGCTGCTTCCTTGCACAGTTTGCTTGCTTGAGTTCAATTCTCCAGCATTTATCATGTAAAACCAGATAGGCATTTATTTATTTGTAGCAACAGACCCTGGAGTGCCCACTCATGCAAATAAATAATCAAATAAGCATTATTTCTAAAAACAAAAACAAAACTACCTTGAGCATCATGGTGTATGCCATTTAATCTCATCATTGGGGAGGCTGAGGTAGAAGGATCATTGTTAGTTTGAGGCTAGCCTGGACTATAAAGTGAGTTCCAGGCCAGCCTGGGCTAGAGAAAGATCCTATTTCAAAAAGTAAAAAAATAGAAAACAAGGGCTGAAGGGATGTCTTAGCCATTAAAGTGTAAGCACCCAGGTTCAATTCCCCAGGACCCACGTTCACCAGATGCACAAGGGGGACATGGTGTCTCGAGTTCGTTTGTGGTGGCTGGAGGCCCTGGCATGCCCATTTTTTTTCTCTTTCTCTGTCAAATAAATAAAGGATTAAAATAAAATAAAAAACAAAATACATCAAATCAACTTAAATTATTAGTATGAAAGTTTAGCAAAATTGGTAGATTAAAAAAATCAGAAGGAGGGCTAGAAAGATGGCCCAGTGGTTGAAGGCACTTGTTTGCAAAGTCTGTTGGTCCAGGTTTGATTCCCCATTGCCCACATAAAGCCAGATGCACAAAGTGGTGCATGCAATCTGGAGTTCATTTGCAGTGGCAAGAGGCCCTGGCATGCCTATTCTCTCTGCTTGCAAATAAATAAAAAAAAATAAAATTTACCATTTTAGGGGATGGAGAGATGGTCTTGTGGTTAAGGTATTTGCCTGCAAAGCCTAACGACACAGGTTTGATTACCCAGTACCCATGTAAAGCCAGATGCACAAAGTGGCACATGCATCTGGAGTTCATTTGCAGTGGCCGAAGGCCCTGGTGTGCCCATTCTCTGACTCTCTTCTCTCTGATTGCAAATAAATAAATAAACTTTAACTAATTCCAGGTCAGCCTGGGCTAGAGCAAGACCTTATTTTGAACCTCCACCCACCCAAATTACCATTCTAAGCCAGGCTTGGCAATTTTCACTCAGTGATTTTAAAATGGAATGCAACAAGAATCAAGACTGTACTATAAATCCCTGCTGATTCCATACAGACTCATGGTGGTGAAGGTTTGATTTCCTCTTCCATAAGGCTGAAGTAAGTGTTGAGTGCTACCTTTGAACTGCAGCTGTTTGTGTTTCCTTCATGAGAACTTTATTCTTGGGTAAGGAGGTCAAATGCTTTGTAGGTCTACGTACCTTTCGTTGACAAAGTATATTCCAGAGTGCAATAATAATACAAGATATGGTGATCCAGCTATAGCACTCCTAGGCATATATCCTAAGGACTCATCTCATTTCCTTAGAAGTACGTGCTCAACCATGTTTATTGCTGCTCAATTTATAATAGCTGGGAAATGGAACCAGCCTAGATGTCCCTCAACTGATGAGTGGATAATGAAGATGTGGCACATTTATACAATGGAGTTCTACTCAGCGGTAAAAAAAAAAAATGAAGCTATGAAATTTGCAGAAAAATGGATGGATCTGGAAAGGATTATACTAAGTGAGGTAACCCAGGCCCAGAAAGCCAAGCGCCACATGTTCTCCCTCATATGTGGATCCTAGCTACAGATGATTGGGCTTCTGCGTGAGAAGGAAAATACTTAGTAGCAGAGGCCAGTAAGTTAAAAAGGAGATATAAATGGAAGAGAAAGGAAGGGAGAAGGGTACTTAATAGATTGGTATTGTATGTATGTAACTTCAATGATTGAGATGGGGAGGTAATATGATGGAGAATGGAATTTCAAAGGGGAAAGTGCGGGGGTGGGGTGGGGAGGAAGGGTTATTATGGGATATTTTTTATAATCTTGGAAATGCTAATAAAAATTGTGAAAAAAAATACAAGATATGGAATGATTTAGCTTTAAAAACCGGAAATTTCATAAAATGTTACAGCCTTGCAACTTTTGCCTTTGAGTCTATTGCCCAACAATGCAGGGGATATTCCTGTTTCTCTCATAGACAGTTCAGCCCCGCAAGCGAATATTAAAGTAGAAAGGACATACTTAATACAACTCCCAATTTCAGTAGACCCTTCACGTTTGCAATACTTAAAACAAAATGTGGTTATCTTGGCTCTCTAAAATTTTGAAAGGTAGCATATTTCGGATTTTTTTTTCCCTGTAGATCACTGTATAAGATATTAGAGTTAAAAAGAAAGCTGCTGTCCCACTTGGCTCTGGCTGCCTAGGCAGCGAGTGGATGAATGGGTGCTTGTGACCACTACTGCCCAGATAGCTCTAAGGAGAGGGGACACAGTGCTGTGGTCAGTTGATGCACTTTAGCAAATATGAGTTAAGTTTACCTCAATATTTATCTTTGAAAAGATAGGGCTGAGCTTGCCTACCTTTGCTCTGGATATTTCCAGAAAAAGTCACAAAAGTTGTATGTAGGTCTTTTGTGTTGAAAAAATGGTATAGAATCATAGTGTAATGTTTGGGACCCATACCATGTTCACTTAACTCCCAATTTTCTGTTTCTTTGGTAAAGTTGTAACAATTTTTTTGTTGCTTTTCTTGAGGTAGGGTCTTACTGTAGCCCAGGCTGACCTGAAATTCACTATATAGTCTCAGGGTGGTCTCGAACTCATGGCAATCTTCCTACCTCTGCCTCCCAAAGTGCTGGGATTAAAGGCGTGCACCACTTGGTATTTTTAATTTTCTTTTGGCTTTTTTGAGGTAGGGTCTCACTGTAGCCCAGGCTGACCTGGAATTCACTATGAAGTCTCAGGGTGGCCTCGAACTCACGGTGATCCTCCTACTTCTGCCTCCCGAGTGCTGCCATTAAAGGAGTGTGCCACCATGCCTGGTTTAATTTTTGTTTTTTATTTAGTGTTAAATACTTAAGCAGTGAATGTTATTATTAGTTTTTTTTTCTTCTTTTTTTTTTTTAATTTTTTGTTCATTTTTTATTTATTTATTGGAGAGCGACAGACATAGAGAGAAAGACAGATGGAGAGAGAGAGAGAGAATGGGCGCGCCAGGGCTTCCAGCCACTGCAAACGAACTCCAGACGCGTGCGCCCCCTTGTGCATCTGGCTAACGTGGGACCTGGGGAACCAAGCCTCGAACCAGGGTCCTTAGGCTTCACAGGCAAGCGCTTAACCACTAAGCCATCTCTCCAGCCCTTTTTTCTTCTTCTTATAAAGGTCTGAAAACAGTCATTCCTTGTTAAGAAAAGATATGGTGTAACATTTATTACTGTGTGACACAGATTATATAGTTTTAAAGATAAAAGTTTGAGATTATCACTTATCACCACCAGCATCACTACTACAATAGTGGCGCAGATTTGCTTAAGGAAACTCATTCATTGTGAAAGGACTATTATTTCTTTACTAAGCACCAGTAAGCCATATATTTAAATTAATTGTCTGAAATACTCTAAACATAAAATTGTCCCAAATAACTGAAGATATTTTAATAATGTAAAAGACAACTGTATGGAAAGTATTTGTCTTATACCCATGGCTGGGGTAGAGTGGCAGTATCTATAATTTTTCTTAAGAGGATCTCCTTTCTATTAAAAAAGTTTTATACTTTTGTCATTTTTTTAGAATTTTTTTTTCTTTTTCTCATGGTGCTGGAGATTAAAGCCAGGGCCTCATAACATACTAGACAAGTCCTTCTACCACTGAGCTATATCCCTAGGCCAAGTTGTTTTTTTTTTTAAATTGTTTTAGAAGTTTAATTTTGAATTCTTGGAACACACACACACTGTTTATTTCCTTCTACCTGTGCCTGTTTTTCCCCTCTCAGTTGGAGCTGGTGTCCAAATTTCTGAAAATACATGTTCTTCAATGATTTTACTGTTTAGGAAAGTTTTTGTTGAGGATACATTTGAAGACTGACATTTTCATGTTGTCTTTTATTCTGTTTACCTCGGTGAAGTATAAATTTGATCACTGCCTATTTTTTTTTGTCTTTGAAGTACATCTTTTGTGTTTTTAAATGCACTTATTTTATAAGTGTAATTTTTATTACTGACTTTAAATAAAGAGGTAAAAATTAACGAAAATTCAAGGGCCGCAACAACAACAATAATCAGAGTGGTAGCATACCCTGTTATCCAAGCACTTGGGAGGTAGAGGCAATAGGATCAGGTGCTCAAGGTCATCTTTGACTATACAGAGTTCCAGGCCAGGAGCCTGAGCTACATGAGGTCATGTGTCAAAAACAAAATAGATGGATGGGCGTGGTGATGCATACCTTTAATCCCAGCAGAGGTAGGAAGCGCACTGTGAGTTTTAGGACAGTCTGGGACTATGGAGTGATTTCCAAATCAGCCTAGGCTAGAGTGAGACCCTACCTCAAAAAACAAATTAAAAAAAACCAAAAAAAAAAAACACAAAAAAAAAAACACCAAAAAACAACCCCCAAACCAAAAAACAAACAAAAACTAAAAAAGAGAAAAAAAGAAAGTCACAAAAATTGATTAAAGGGGCTAGGAAGATGGCTCAGCAGTCTAAGGCACCTGTCAGATGGTTTGATGGCCCAGTTCCCACATAAAGCTAGATTCATGATGTGGGGCATGAATCTGGATATTCTTTTGCAGCATCAGGAGGCCCTGGTGTACCTATACTCAAACTTTTTTTTTTTTTTTTTTTTTTTTTGGTTTTTCAAGGTAGGGTTACCCTCTTGCCCAGGTTGACTTGTAGTCTCAGGGTAGCCTTGAACTCATGACAATCCTCTTACCTTGGCCTCCCAAATGCTGGATTAAAAGCATGTGCTACCATGCCCGGCTTCAAATAAACAATTTTAAAAAGGTTTCATCAAAATAATAAAATTAAAAAATCGTTTGGTCATCAAAAACTATTATTAGGGCTGGGCGGGGTGGCACATGCCTTTAATCCCAGCACTTGGGAGGCAGAGGTAGGTGGATTGCCATGAGTTCAAGGCCACCCTGAGACTCCATAGTATATTCCAGGTCAGCTTGGGCTAGAGTGAGACCCTACCTCGAGCTAAAAACAACAACAACAACAAAACAAAACAACAACAAAAAACCCTGGTTAAATTCCTCAGTAGTGACATAAGCCACAGGCACAAGATGGCACATGCATCTGGAGTTCATATGCAGTGGTTAAAGGTCCTGGCGTGACCCTTCTCTTTAAAAACAAACAAACAAACAACTTTTTTTGTTGTTTATTCTTATTTGAGTGCGGCAGAGAGAGAAAGAGGCAGAGAGAGAGAGAGAGTGAGGGGGGGGGGGAGAGGAGAGAGAGAATGGACGCGCCAGGGCCTCCAGCCACTGCAAACGAACTCCAGATGCATGTGCCCCCTTGTGCATCTGGCTAACGTGGGTCCTGGGGAATCGAGCCTTGAACCGGGGTCCTTAGGCTTCATAGGCAAGCACTTAACTGCTAAGCCATCCCTCCAGCCTGGTGTGCCTCTTCTCTATCTGCCTCGATCTCTCTCTCTCTCAAATAAATAAAGTTAAAAAATTAAGAAAAGCTACTACAAAGCTGGGTATTGTGGCTCATGTCCATAATCCATAATTTAGGAAGCAGACACAGAAGAATCATTGTGTTTGAGGCCAACTGGGCTAATAGTGAGATCCCCACTGTCCACAACTCAAAAAAGGCATATTAGCCAGTCATGGTGGCATATGCCTTTAATCTTAGGACTTTGGAGGCTGAGATAGGAAGATCACTATGAGTTTGAGGCCATCCTGGGGTTATATATTGAACTGCAGGATACCCTACCTCGAGTTGATAACAAAAACATACTATTAAGAAAATGGACCATGGGATACTTTTTATAATCATGGAAAATGTTAATAAAATTTGAGGGAAAAAAAAAGAAAATGGGTTGGGCGTGGTGGTGCACGCCTTTAATCCCAGTACTCGGGAGACGGAGGTAGGAGGATTGCTGTGAGTTCAAGGCCACCCTGAGACTCCATAGTGAATTCCAAGTCAGCCTGGGCTAGAGTGAGACCCTACCTCGAAAAATCAAAAAAAAAAAAAAAAAAAAAAAAAGAAAGAAAATGGAAGCTGGGTGTGGTAGCGCATGCCTTTAATCCCAGCACTCGGGAGGCAGAGGTAGGAGGATCGCCAAGAATTAGAGGCCACCCTGAGACTACATAGCGAATTCCAGATCAGCCTGGGCTACAGTGAGACCCTACCTCAAGAAACCAAAACAACAACAAAATTAAATGGCTGGGAGTGGTGGTGCACATATTTAATCCCAGCCCTCGGGAGGCTGAGGTAGGAGGATCTCTGTAAGGTCAAGCCAGCCTAAAAGAAAATGGAGGGCTGAGGACATGGCTCAACAGTTAAAGGAGCTTGCTTGCAAAGCCTGTCAGCTTGGATTCAATTCCCTAGTACCCTGCGTAAAGCCAGATGCATGAAGTGGCACATGCATTTGGAGTTTGTTTGCAACATCAAGAGCCCCTGGCTCATTCACACTCTCTTCCTTGCAAATAAATAAAAATAAAATATTTTAAAAAGGACTGAATGGGGTAGAGAGATGGTTTAGCAGTTAAGGCACTTGTTTGCAAAGCCAAAAGATCCAGGATCAATTCTCCAGGACCCACTTAAGTTAGATGCACAAGATGGTACATGCATCTGGAGTTTATTTGCAGTGATTGGAGGTCCTGGAGTGCCCATTATCTCTCTCTCTCTCTCTCAAATAAACAAGGAAATAAATAATGAATAAAATATTTTTTTAAAAAGGGCTTATGAGATGGCTCAATGGTTAAGGTGCTTGCCTACAATACCTAACAACACAAGTTCAATTCCCCAGTACCCAGGTAAAGGTGGATGTGCAAAGTGGTGCAGGCATCTGGAGGCTCTGGCATGCCCATTCTCTCTCTCTCTTTGTTTACAAATAATTAAAAAAAATCAAATTCTCTATCTGCCTTTCTTTTAAATAAATAAATAAATAAATAAGTAAGTAAAATCATCTCAGGGGGCTGGAGAGATAGCTCAGCATTAAGGTGCTTGTCTGCAAAGCCTAAGAACCCTGGGTTGATTCCCCAGTATCCACATAAAGCCAGATGCACAAGAGAGAGGAGGAGAAAGAGAGAGAGGGAGAGAAAGTGTTTTGGGGCATGCCAGAGCCTCTTGCTACTTAAACAACACTCCAGACATATGCACCACTTTGTGTATCTGGCTGTACATGGGTACTACGGATTTGAACCCAGGCCATCAGGCTTTGCAAGCAAGTGCCTTTAACCACTGAGCTCTCTCTCCAGTCCTCTTTCACTTTTTATTTTTTAATTTAATTTAATTTTTTTCCAGGTAAGGTCTCATTTGAGCCCAGGCTGACCTGGAACTCACTATGTAATCTTAGGCTGGTCTTGAACTCACAGCAATCCTCCTACCCCTGCCTCCTAAGTGCTGGGATTAAAGGTGTGTGCCACCATACCTGGATCCTCTTTCTTTCTTTTTGTTTATTATTTATTTTTTTATTTGAGAGTAACAGAGAGAGGGAGATTGAGGGAGAGAAAGAAAATCAGAATGGGCACACCAGGGCCTCCAGCCACTGCAAACGAACTCCAGATACATATGCTACCTTGTGCATCTGGCTTACATGGGTCCTGGGGAATTGAGCCTCAAACCAGGGTCCTTAGGTTTCACAGGGAAGCACTTAACTGCTAAGCCATCTTTCCAGCCCCTCCCTCTTGCTTTTTAAACAAAATACTGTTTTTTAATTTATTTTTAATTTTTTGGTTTTTATTATTTGTATTTATTTATTTGAGAGCGACAGAGAGAGAGAGAGAGAGAGAGAGAGAGAGAGAGAGAGAGAGAGAGAGAGAGAATGAGAATGGGCGAGCCAGGGCCTGCAGGCACTACAAATAAATTCCAGACACGTGCATCCCCTTGTGCAACTGGCTAACATGGGTCCTGGGGAATCGAGCCTCGAACTGGAGTCCTTAGGACTCACAGGCAAGCACTTAACCACAAAGCCATCTGTCCAGCCCTATTTATTTTTATTTTTAAAATATTGTTGTTTTTATTTACCTATTTATGAGAGAGAATGGGTGCACCAAGGACTTTAGCCAATGCACCATATGTATCTGGCTTATGTGGGTTCTGGGGAATTGAACCTGGGTCCTTAGGCTTCGCAAACAAGCTCTTTAACTGGTAAGCCATCTCTCTAGCCCTCCTTTCTTTTTCATTCTTTTTTAGAGGTAGGGTCTCACTCTAGCCCAGTATGACCTGGAATTCACTATGTAATCTTAGGGTGGCCTCAAACACATGGAAATCCTCCTACCTCTGCCTCCTGAGTGCTGGAATTCAAGGCGTGTGTCACCATACCTGGCTTCTTTCTCTCTTTTAAAATTTATTTACTTAGAGAGAAATGGAGGGAGGGAGAGAGAATGAGTGTGCCAGGTCTTCTTGCCACTGTTAATGAACTCCAGATACATATATCACTTTGTGCATCTGGCTTTATGTGGGTACTGGGGAATTGAGCTTGGACCAACAGGCTTTGCAAGCAAATGTCTAACCAGTGTACTATCTTTCCAGCCCCATGTTCTGTTTCTTGATCTAGGAGCTTAAGTGGAATGCTGGGTTTGCGAAAAGTTGTCAAGCTGTTCCATTATGGTCTTTGTTCTTTTCAAGATATAATCCAACAAAGCATAAAAATTTGGGGCTTGCATAGTAAGCATAAGCCACTGGGTTCTATCCCCAATACTGTTAAGACAACCAATTAAACAACCCATCAAAAACAACAAAAAGCCGGGCACGATGTTGCACTCCTTTGATTCCAGCACTTGGGAGGCAGAGGTTGGAGTATCGCTGTGAATTCAATGCCAGCCTGGGCCTACACAGTGAGCACTTACTTTGAAAAGCCAAACAAACAAAGCAAAACAACAACCAAAATACAACCATCAAATAACCCATTCCAAACACCACTATAAAAATTATCAGACAGCCGGGCACGGTGGTGCACGCCTTTCATCCCCGCACTCTGGAGAAGAGGTAGGAGAATTGCTTTAAGTTTGAAGCCAGCCTAGGACTACAGTAAATTCCAGGTCAGCCTGGGCTAGAGTGAGACCCTACCTTGTTAAACTAAACAACAAACAGACAACCCCCCCCAAAAAAAACCCCTATCAGATGAAGCTGGGTGTGGTGCTGCACACCTTCAGTCCCTGTGCACACTCCTACCTGCCCAGCACTTGAGAGGCTGAAGAAGGAGGCTGAGGTCAGTCTTGGGTTACAGAGTGAGTACCAGGTCAGCCTGGGGTAGAATGAGACCCTGCCTCAATGAAACAAAACAAAACAAAACAAAAAAGGAGTCGCTGGTGGCAGGGGACAGGTTAAAGGTGCTTGGCTATATAGCCTAATGCCTACGTTCAATTCCCAAGTACCCATGTAAAGCTAGATGCACAACGTGGCACACGTGTCTAGAGTTCATTTGCAGTGACAAGAGGCCCTGGCATGCCTATTCTCTGTGTAAACCAAGCAACTTAAACAATACCATTTACAAAAGTAAATATTATGGGCTGGAGAAATGGCCCAGAGGTAAGGCGTTTGCCTTCAAAGCGGAATGATCTGGGTTCAATTCCTCAGTGCCCATTCTCTCTCTCCTTGCAAATAAATAAAAAAAATTAAAATAAAAAGTAAGTATTATAAAGAATCTAGAAATAAAGTACTAAGAAATACATGTGTGGGTTCGCTACAGAGACTTTGACACAACTCCACTAAAGATAACCTACATGACATCTCATGCTCGTGGGCAGTAGAAGGCCCAGGAAGAATCTCCAAGCCAGTCTGTACACCCAATTCAGTTCTCATTAAGAGTCCAACATTTCATTTTATATCCTGTCAAACCAGGTGGAAAAGGAAGGGGCGGAAATGGCCAGCGTGCCCTTGAGGACTCCAGCGGGCTGTGTACACTCACCCTTTCATCTCAACCCTATAATCAAGAGTGTGGGAGGGGTGTGAATCCATGCTCCACGAGGCACTGTTTCTCTGCGGGGGGAGGTGAGCAAGGGGCACAGGAGTAGGGCACTTATCCCATTTGGACCCCAACTCACCTAAAGAAAAACTGTCTCCAAGGATTAAGGGCCTGAATATTCACGTAAAAATAATTTGTAGAAACCTTCACGGCAGGCAGATCTGATTAAAAAGATCAAAACGCCACTCCACTTAACAAGGTAGTTAGGAACTACTTTGCCAGATGGTTGGGATGATTTTTTCAAAAGGAACTTGTTTGGGTGGCTCTAACCTTGCCAAGTTCAATTAAGCTGTCTAGGATGACATTTACTCCCTGTCTGGGTCCAATGTGACCAGTTGAAATGACAACCTCCATGTACCAGCGACGCCAGAAGATGAAATGATCTGCTGTCCCTATTAGCACAATGCTCAAAAGGCAACTTCCTGCCATCACAAGTGAACTTGTATACAATATAGTCTATTCTGACCAGTTCTTTAAAAATGGGGTAGGGCTGGAGAGATGGCTTAGCGGTTAAGCACTTGCCTGTGAAGCCTAAGGACCCCGGTTCGAGGCTCGGTTCCTCAGGTCCCACGTTAGCCAGATGCACAAGGGGGCGCACGCATCTGGAGTTCGTTTGCAGAGGCTGGAAGCCCTGGCGTGCCCATTCTCTCTCTCCCTCTATCTGTCTTTCTCTCTGTGTCTGTCGCTCTCAAATAAATTAAAAAAAAAAATTAAAAATGAGGGGTTAACACTGCCTTAAATACAACCTTCAAAATGATTGTGAGAGGACAAAATATGATTGTGAGGGCTGGAAAGATGTTTCAGTGGTTAAGAGAACTTTTATTTACTTTTTTTGAGGTAGGGTCTCACTCTAGTTCAGGCTGACCTGAAATTCACTATGGAGTCTCAGGGTGGCCTTGAACTCACGGTGATTGCCTCCCGAGTGCTGGGATTAAAGGCATGTGCCACCACACCCAGCTAAGAAAAAATTTTTAACAAGCATGAGGGCCTCCACCAGGCCTGAGATCCCTGAGCTGGATTCCCTAAAGCCAACGTAAACAGCTAAGCACATGCCTATAAACCTAGTCCTGTGGGGAGCAGAGACCAGAGAATTTCTAGAACTCAAGAATCTTTGAGGAGTCTCCTTCAAGGAAATAAGCAGGTGAGCAATGGAGGGGGACACCCTATGTTCTCTGGCTTCTGTATCTGTACACACACCACATCACATCAACTACATACATGAGCAAAAAATAATTTAAAAGTAAAACAAAAATGAAAATAAAAAATAAAGTATAAAAAGGTGTAAGCATAAATAAATAAATAAAGTAGCCCAATCACAGAAATGGAAAATAGAAAAATAATGGTTACCAAGAGTTGGGGGAAGCGGGGCTGGAGGGATGGCTTAACAGTTAAGGCATTTGCCTGCAAAGACAAAGGACCCAGGTTTGATTCCCCAGGACCCATGTTAGCCAGATGCACAAGGGGGCACATGCATCTGGAGTTTGTTTGCAGTGTCTGGAGGCCCGGGCACACCCATTCTCTCTCTCTCCCTCTTTCTCAGTCAAATAAATAAAAATAAAATGTTTTAAAAAAAGTGTTGGTGGAAGAAAAAAAGGAATGAGTATCTAATGTGAATTCAACAAAGTGAATATGCTAACAACTATTGAACTATGCACTGAAAATGGTTAAGGTTAGCAAATGTTTAATGGTTTTATCATTAAAAAATTAAAGAGAAAATGTGCAGGGAATAGTGGTACAAGCCTTTAATCCCAGCCCTCAGGAGGCAAAGGTAGGAGGATCGCTGTTGGTTCGAGGCCAGCCTGAAACTACATACTGAAATCCAGGTCATACTATAGCAAGACCCTATCTTGAAAATCAAGCAAAAAAAAATGGAGCCAGGCATAGTAGTGCACATCTATAATCATAAAACTTGGGAGACTGAGGCTGGAGAGATGGCTTAGCAGTTAAAGCACTTGCTTGGGAAGCTTAAGGACCCAGGTTTGATTCTCCAGGTCTCACATTAGCCAGATGCACAAGGTGTTGCATGTGTCTGGAGTTTGTTTGCAGCGGCTATAGGCCCTGGTGTACCTATTCCCTCTCTCTCTCCCTCCCTCTGTCTCTAATAAACAAAAATTTAAAAAAAAAAAAAAACCTTGGGAGACTGAGACAGAAAGATAGTGTTTGAGACCAGCCTGCAAAACTTAGTAAGACTGTTTCAAAATTAAAAGCGGGGTGGGGAGGTGGGGGGTGGGCTGGGGCTGAAGGTCAGGGATAGAGCACTTATCTAGCATGCAAAGGCACACAGTTCTGTCTCTAATAACACACACACTCAGAGACCGAGCCAAGTGGCTGCACTGATGAATCCATTTCTATGAATATTTAAAAATGGAAGCTATGAGCTAGGGATGTGGCTTGGCTGTAAAGTATTTATTTAGCATGTACAAGGCCTTGAGTTCAATCCCTAACATGGGTGACAAAATAGAACAAACAAAACTGAAAGCCATGTAACTAGAACCACCATCTCCTCAAAGATACAGTTCAAAAGCCATTAATGAGCTCCTGGATGGGATGAGGGATTCCTGATGGCCAGTATGTTTGTGCTCATCAGCTGCTTTGCTGAGTGCCAGGCCCATGGAAGTATCTGTTGGTCTCTTCCAGGTTCCACTGGGACACTAATAAAACTTTCAGAAGGCTGCTCCAAACTCTGGCATCCTGCATTGATCTGAAGGACCAATTCCCTCCACCTTCTGTTCATGACTCTGCAGTGGGCTCCTATGATAGCTACCACCTTCCATGTCAACTTCTGGGAACTTAGGCCCAATGGCCTCCCTGCACCCTCATGCTACAGTGACTGTCTTCAAGAAAATGTCCCAGGTTTGCTGCCAGCTGGGGTCCCCTCCATGTGCTCATCCATAACTCCCTCATGAGATGCAAAGCACAGCCACCTGAGTAGCCCACTCACTATTCCCTGAAGACAGTCTACTGGCCAGATCTCTTACTATGTCAGGTAGCTGCCCTTATAATGGATCCCTCAAGGCTCATCTCAGACCCCTCCCCCCGCCATACCCAGTGCCAGGAGCTCCCCTGAGCATGGCTCTCAGAACATCTTCAAATGCCTGCCCCTGGCTCTTCCCACAAGGAGCATGTGGAGCCTAGAGGGCTCAGGGATAGCCTCATATGTTCTAGAAAGGGCCAGCTTGCTGGGAACTATATGCTGAATGAAACAATGAGAATCCTGGCCTGTAAACCTCACTAAGCAGGCAATGTTTGCTTATGATCAAATTCCAGCAGACTGGGAGGAATCAGGACAGACTCCAGCCAATGCATTAGTGGCAGGGGACTGGTCTGCTGAGTCACAGTTGCCCCACACCCCAAGCTGGTTGTTCTTATTGCTCCCTTTGGGATTAACTCGAGATAGAACCTGCTTCCCTTGTTCTAGCTTGGTCCCTGCAACCGACTGTCTGCCTGGCTTCAAGTCATCCAAGAAAGGTGAGGTAGGACCAAGGACAGTGGGGGTGGAAGGCAGCCACTCTTCACAGGGTTGGGGCTGGACCTATCTTCCCTGCAGGTCCTCATTCTCTCACTGGACTCTGAAGTAAGAAATATTGTATTTGGGAGAACTAAAATCTAGAGATGCTATGTGTGGGAGTGGGGGTAATTAAAGAAGCCTTTTATCTTTGCCACCTCCTCATATTGCCCAAGGACCACAGCAGGGAAAGGATCTAACTGAGGACATGTAGTGATTTAGTAGGAGAAGCACGGCATGACAACGATCTCTAGCAACTAATAAATGGCCAGACTAGGACAAAAAGTCCTGAGTTACTTGAGGTTTGGCTTCACCTTTAGTTTATAAGCCCAAATCACTGTGTCCTTTATCTGGGGGTGAGGGGTCTAGTGGGACAAGGGTGAGCCGTCCATCCTGTTCTCAAGAGTTGTTGAAATTCAGGGATCAGCCTAGAGAGATGGCTTAGCAGTTAAGGCACTTGCCTGCAAAGCCAAAGGACCCAGGTTTGATTCTCCAGGACCCACGTAAGCTAGATGCACAAGATGGCACGTGCATCTGGAGTTCATATGCAGCAGCTGGAGGCCCTGGCATACCCATTCTCAAATAAATAAGTAAATAATTGAAAAATTATTTAAAAAATTCATGGATCCAACTAGCTTCCCAAGGTGGAGCTCTGGGTTTTGGGTGAGGCCCAGCTGGCTTCCACCCACTAGGATAAGATAATATGGGGACTATGGAGTAAGTTTGGGTTAAAAAATGTAACAAAAGGTTTCCCTCCTACACCCTGGGGCTCCATGAGTCACCAGGCTTTTGGGGGAATGCCAAGGTCATCATGACACAGCAAGAATCTTACTAGCCCAAGAGGGAAGTCAGCTCTGAAATGTCCTAAGAACAGGGAGGGGCTGGGGCTGCCAGGCCACTGCATGCAGGGCCATCATCAGGGTGGACCCTGAGCACTCACAGAGTCCATGGCCATCATGGTCCACGTGGGGGAACAGAACCAGAGGTGTGAGAACCCTGCAGTGAACAAATCTTCCTGTATCTTCCCAGTCCTAATCTTTCTCCTTTGCTGCTATGTGTGGGGAAGAGTCACTCTCCAGCCCTACCAAGGTCCTATCAGATGGGGAAATGCCCTTCTAGGCCCAGCGTTCTTTCCCTCAAGCTGTTCTACAAGGCCAGGGCCTTCTGCAGTGGGACAGTAAGTAGTTCTATTCCATACCTTTTGGGAAATGGAGTCTCTAGAAAGGGAGGGAGGGAGGGAGGGAGTGGCCACCGCAGAGAGAACCTGTGGGCTGAAAGCATATCTGGTTACTCTGTGTGACAGCCTCAGAATGCCCTCAGGAAGGAAGCACGGTGTTTGAGTGAGGGTTGGATAAGCACCTACAGAGGAAGGAGAGATGGTCACTTGGACCTAGCTTGCTCTAGCATGTCCCGCTTTCCTATGCGTGTGGCTGGCTTGCCAGCTACTGGCCTCCTTTTGGTTTCTAGGTCACACAGAGTTTGTCCTCAACTTAGAAGGCACTTGCTCTCTCAGCCTCCAACTACAGACCTTGCTCTCTAGGCTCTCCTTCTGGGACCAGTGTGCTGCAAGGGGTACAGGACATAAGGGTTTATTTGTGGCTTCTGACATTTGTGGTCCTTTGAGCTCTCCTAAAGCCCCTAGTTGACAATATACAGGCCCCATGAGAAGGTGGGGGGGACTAACTTCCAGAAGTACTTGATCATTGGATATTTAGTGAATGCATGGAGAACCTACAAGTCCTCCAGAGCAACTGATATCCTACCTCTTTACCTCTTGCCCTCAGTGGAGTGTCAGTCAGAACTCTGGGAACTGCCTGGGCACAGGGTCCTCACTCTGCCTCAGTTCCCTCCAGGGGAAATAGAGAGAAACAATGAGGCTCTTTAGCAAATCCCTCATCCTCTCCTACTTCCCTTTGCTGAAGCCAGCACTTCCCATCTCTGCTCTAGAAGCCACTCTGCTCTAGAGTAGAGCAGAGGAGAGCAAAGGGGAACTCTAATGATTACAAGGAAATAAAGTTGCCCAATTTTAGGCCAGTGAGAACTCACATAATCAGCCTGGGGAAAACAGCTTGAGGCTGTGTGGCTTTTGTTTGTTAGGTGAAAACCACAAGTGTCAGAGGAAGGTAGACACTTGCTTTAGGTTGCACAAGCTTGAATTTGTCTAAGAGTTAAGCGCCTGGTGTTATAAGCCATTTTTGTAGCCTGAGTTACAGTTGGTACATGCTTGTGACAGCATACAGTGGGGACAGGGAAACCACCCTGTTACTTTCTCCTCCAGTCTGGCCCTTGGAGCACAGGATCTAATGGTAAGAGCACTACATGGTATAAAGTTTGTGCCTGATACCCATAAGGCTCCTTTAAGGGGACTAGGATAGGACCAGGGCTAAACCTGCCATACTATATACTCCAACTGGGCACCTCCCTCAGGTCTTAAAAGTTATGGAGAGTCAGGGGACAATGTTTGGGATATACCTCTATCTTTTTCCCTTGCTTGTCTTCTCATTCCTTTTAAAACTGATCTTTCCCCCAGTTCTGATCAAAAATACAAAGGTGACAAGAGCAAGTTTGGCAAAGAGGGTAGCACGTTCTGTATGAACAAAGAGCCATAGTGTTCCTTCAGCATTGAGAGGGCCAAAATGTACAAGGTGCTGAGCCAGTGGCTACTCTGTCAAGAGCTCTTGCCCAAGATTACACAATAAGATAATGGTGAAGACAGTCACACGAGAATGAGCAGGTCCCAGAGTTGAAAGCAAGCAACTGAGCCTACTTCTGTCAGCCAACCCTGTTCCTATCAATTCCTACGCATGTCTTGCTGCCACACAGGACACAAGGGAGAGTGATCTAGTCTTGGCCCACAGCCCTACAATGATCCCACTCCTCCCATCTTGCTGTGTACCATCAGTACAACTTGCATGTGCCTTTGTTTTTCTTCTTTGGCCTTTCCTAACATAGCAAGATGGCAGTTGTGCCAGCTGGACAAGTGGGGCAAGGTAGAATGAGCAGAACCCTCCGGGAGGCTTTGGAAGACGTGGCAAAGAGGAGATGTTCAAAGAAAGTTTTATTGTTTGTCCCCAGGGAGCTTCATGCAGTAGAGAGAGAAGAGGCAGAGGCAGGGCCTCAGATGCTTTCTCTAAAACATGACTGTTAACATTTGTCAAGTCCATTGAGGAGGAAGAACTCCCAAGTAGATGGTGCCTTAGGATCTGGCAGACCCAGGACTCTCGTCTACATTCAATGGCTGAGTAAAATTGTAAGTATATATGTACGTGTGTCAGATACCACTGGGATGATAAGGGCACAAGAATGAGAGTGTCTGCCATATAGTTCAACCTAGCAGAATCTGTGTGTGATTTCTCAGCAACCAGTTGGGAAAGTTGAAGTAAAGTAGTAAGTACCTTGCATAATGCTACATTTAAAGTTTGGCTTTTTAGACTCTGAGCCTTGCGGGGCGGGGGGGACTCACCGATGCACCCATGATGATAAATATGTGTGTTTCAGTCTGGTGGAAGGCATCACCTTGGTACAGCTCTTCCCGCAGGATCCCACACACCTGGGTTCGACTCAGGGCCACCTGCTCTGCCATGATGCTGAGGAAGAAAGGCTCACTGATAAGGCAGAACAAAAGAGCATTGACAAGCTGACCTTCTCCAGGGGTCCTTGGGAAGCTCACCTGGCTGATGATTGATTACTGAAACCACTCACTGGGAACAGACTAGAAATTGTTGCCTCTCTGCTCCAGCCTTACCCACTCTCTAGTGCTGTCTTCTTTTCGGCCGTACATTACCAAACTGCTAAAAGCATTAACAGAGTTCAGCTGGGGCATTCATTCTGGGCAGCCAGATAAAATCCCTCCATGGCATCGCACTGCGTGCTTAGGATCACCTCATTCTGGACTCTGCCGGAAACTCCACAATGAATTGGAGCATGTTTGATTGTGCAGATGGCAGTTTGGCTCCAGCTCTCCCCCTGCCAAGCTGGGTGATTCGGCAAGTCCCTTTTCTCAGGGTCTGGCCCAATAACGAGTACCAAAGGAAAACGTGGTGCACCAGTGGGCAGCCCACCCCTCTGCCGGTGTGCCGTTTGTCCACCCCGTTACCTGCGCTTCGTCACCGCTGCCAGCCACACTCACAACCCCGGAGTGCACGGTAGTTTCCGGGGGCTGCGCCCCATCAGCCCATTTAATGCGTGAGGGCGGGCGCTTTGACTGAGCTGACCCGCCTCAGGAGAGGCGCGCGGGGCGGGGCCACGGATGACCCCACCAGGGCTGGAGGGAGGGAGAGGGCTGGGAGCAGGTGCGCGCGCATCCCAGGCCGGGCCAGCCCCGCCTGTTAGTCACCCCGCCCCTCCGGCACGAGCACTGGGCAGCCGAAATGGTTGCTTTCAAGTGTCCTTGCTGCTGCCGCCGCGAGATCGCGATGCCTTGTGGGTACAGCTGCAGCTCTGAGCGTTTCCTCCGCGTCTCCATCGCCACCCCTGCCTCACCCTGGGGTCCGATTTTCCCGCCAGGCCCTTGGTTTCCCAGCACCCTCGCGGAGGGCTCCACTTCCGCCGGCAGCATGGTCATGCCTCCCTCCCTCTGTCTTCCCTTTGCTTCTGGGCGGAGCTTTCTGCTGCCTAGTCTAGGCTTCTCCCGTGTAGGGGCGGAGCAGCGCCCTAGACTAGGAATAATTGTAGATGGTGACGCCCTGAAAAGTGGAGGGTGGTGCTCAGTAGTGGGGAATCGCCCGGTGACCCCGCAGGGTGGCTGGCTCAAGCTTCCCTCGAGCAGAATGGGGCCTTCTCGAGGTCTCGAACCTGTGGTCAGCCAGGAGGAGGGGTAGTGGTTTAGCTTGTGTGTTTTATTTCCGGGTGCCACGGTTACGACACCGGAAGCCGGAAGCGGGGGTTTCCACGGCCGAGAAAGGAAGAACAGTCGACTGACAGGGACTTTCTGGGGGACGACGTTTCCCTTGTAGCGCTCGCAGTCCCTTGCTACCTCTCGCTTCACGGCTGACCGATTCGGCTGACAGGTGTGGTCCTCTTCTCCAAAGACACAGCTCCTTCGGCGAACGTCCCGGTGCTTCTGAGACTGCAGACGTCCAGGGTCACCCCCCCTCCGTTGTTGGGCCCCAGGTCGTTCTTACCGCATGCTTTTGATCACTGGCTCAGGCGTGCGCTTTCGCGACCCGGGTTACTTGGGCAGCGAGTGGGCCTTCCCACTGCCGCGTCTGCTACCTAAGGGTGTGACTCCTAGTGTGAGAACTCTTCAAGTTTGGGGGCATTTTCTGTTGCTCATCAAACCTTTTTTATTTGAGACAAATACTCGGTATGTAGCCCAGGCTAACTGCGAACTCGAGATTCTCCTGCCTCAGCCTCCTGAGTATTGGGATTACAGGCTCGCATCACCAGGTCTGGCTGTTTATTAAACTTGAGTGCATTTGAGGACTTTAAAAAAGCCTGAAGTGTAGCTTGACAGCCAAATCTCTTCCTGCACGTTATCTCTCTTTGCAAAATAATCTGGCTGCTCCCTCCCATGCCAATTCTCTGCCTTGAGAATGAATGTGCTGTCCTAGCATATTGTAACAGCAATGATGGTCCCTTAGCTGGAAGAGAAAGAGTGAGAAAGGAATTAATGGAGAGATAGGAAGGGGGATCAGATGGTATAGGGCCTTTAGGCTGTTGTTAGAACTTTGGAGTTTACACTAAGCATGGGGAGCTTAGTGGATAGGGTACACAAAAGAGGAGGATGTAATCAATGTTTTAGAGCGATGTTCTGGCCTCAGTGGGGACAATTGCCTGTAAATGGCAAAGGTAGAAGTAGGATGACCTGTAAAGATGTTATTGCAGCAATCCAGGTGAAAGATGATGGTAATGTCAACATTTTATAACTGAAGAATTAAAAAATGGGGACTGGAGAGATGGTTCAGTTCCCAAGCCACACATGTAAGCCTAATGTAAAGAGTGGCTCAAGTGTCTGGTGTTTGTTTGCAGGAGCAAGAAATCTTGGTTCCCCCCCCACAGACACACGTGCAAATGATAAATGTAAAAAAGAAAAAAATTAAAATCTGTGAAAGATACAGAGACTCCCTATCTCCTAGCTTTAACTATCAATTCATGGCAAATTTATGTCCCCCACTGTTATTTTATCTATTTTTTTTTTTTGAGGTAGAGTCTCTCTGTAGCCTAGGTTGACCTGGAACTCACTCTGTAATCCCAGGATGGCTTTGAACTCATGGCAATCCTTCTACCTCTGCCTCCCAAATGCTAGGATTAAAGGTGTGCACCACCATGCCTGGTTTGTCTTATTTTTAATAATAGCTTTCTCTTTTAAGATTTTTAAAAATTTATTTGTAAGGAGAGTGTGAGAGTGAATGAATGAGTGAGTGTGCTAGGGCCTCTAGCCACTGCAAAGGAACTCTAGATGCATGCATTGCTTTGTGCATCTGGCTTTACGTGGGTACTATGGAATTGAACCCAGGTCTTTAGGCATTATAGGCAAGCGCCTTACCATTGAGCCCAATAACAGCTTTCTTTTTTCTTTTTTTTGGTTTTTCTTGAGGTAGGGTCTCACTCTAGCTGTACCTCAGACTGACCTGGAATTCACTATGTGGTCTCAGGGTGGCTTTGAACTCATGGTGATCCTCCTACCTCTGCCTCCCAAGTGCTGGAATTAGAGGCGTGTGCCACCACACCCAGCTTTCTTTGTTTTCTTAAAAAAATATTTTATGTATTTATTTTGGGGTGGGGGAGAGAATGGGCATGTCTGTTCCTTTAACCACTGCAAACAAACTCCAGATGTATGCACCACCTGTGCTTCTAACTTTATGTGGGTGCTGGGGAGTCAAACCTGGGTCCTTTGCAGGAAAGTGCCTTAATCACTAGCCATCTCTCCAGCCCAGTTAATTTCTTTTTGCTAATTTATTTATTTTTTTAAATTTTTATTAACATTTTCCATGATTATAAAAAAAAATCCCATGGTAATTCCCTCCCTCCCAGTTAATTTTTAAAAGTATTTTATTTGCAAGGAGAGAGGGAGCATGAGACTATGAATGAGAATGGAAATATGAACATATGGGTACATCAGGGCGTTTTGCTACTACAAAGGATTCCAGATGCATGCACCACTTTATGCATCTGGCTTTACATGGGTACTGGGGAATCAAACCCTGGCCATCAGGCTTTGTAAGCAAGCACTTTTAATTGCTGAGTCAGGGCCAAGCTGAGTCATCTCTCCAGCCCCGAGAAATAAGTTTTGAGCCGGGTGTGGTGGCGCATGTCTTTAATCCCAGCACTTGGGAGGCAGAGGTAGGGGGATCACTGTGAGTTTGAGGCCACCCTGAGACCACATAGTGAATTCCAGGTCAACCTGAGTTAGGGTGAGACCCTACCTCGAAAAGCAAAAAACAAAATAAAACAAAAAAAAGTTTTGAGAAAACTACTATATGTCCAAGTAGACCTACTGAGTTTTATATGTGATTCTAGAGTTCAGGATAAAGGTCTGTTCTGGGACATTGTCAGCATTAAGATTGGGGTTAAAGGCATGAGAATGGATGGAGCTACTACAGGGCTGAATGTACTTAGGAAAGAGGTCTCAAGGTACCAGAGTGAGAAAGTGAAAGGGCCTGCGTAGGATCAGAACACCAGGACAGTGGGCTTTTCTAGAAGCCAAAGAAGAAAAATAAGTGACAGGGAAGGATTGGTAGAGTGAAACAGCCAAGTTTCCTCAATGTTAAAGGCACCCTCCCTCACCTTGGGTATTTCTGGTAACTTGCATTAAGATTGACCTCTTCTTGGGCATCAGTCTTGGGCAAGATTTAGAAAAGTTCTAGTCTGATGCTGTCCTCCATACTTTGCATCATTTCACCAGCAAACATTAAACAGTTCAGTGGTCTCTTCTCTGTTGTCTCAGGCTGAAAGCTCAGGTCCCATTTTTGAAATTTCTTAGCACATGTCAGACTCCAGAGCTCTCCTGAATCTACAGGGAACATGTCTGAGGCTTAGTGTAGTCTTATTGAAGACCCTCTTACAAGTATTCACATTTTCTGTGGTTGCTTAAGCAACAGAAATTTAGTCTCACAGTTCTGGAGACCAGAAGTCGAAATCAGGTGAACAAGGCCACACCCCCTTTGCAAACTATGAAAGCATCCTCCCATGTCTCTTTCAGCTGCTGGTGGCCCAGTTGTTCTCTGCTTCTGTATTCCCACGGCCTCCTCCTCTGTGTGTTTCCATCTGTTTTCTCCTTTTTCTTTGGTCTCTGTGTATGCGCATCTGTTACTAGAGATTAAACTTGAGGCTTTGTGCATGCTAGGCAAGTGATCTACCACTGAGCTACATCCCTGGCCATGTTTTATCTCTCCTAAAAATTTTTCCTTTTTTTTTTCTTTTTGGTTTTCAAGGTAGAGTCTCAGTCTAGCCCAGGCAGAACTAGAATTCACTATCTAGCATCAGGCTGGCCTCAAACTCACATTGATTCTCTCACCTCAGCCTCCCAAGTGCTGGGATTAAAGGTGTGCAAAAAAAACCCCAGCAAAACAAACAAACAAAAATCAATAGCCGGGCTTGGTGGCGCACACCTTTAATTCCAGCACTTGGGAGGCAGAGGTAGGAGGACTGCCATGAGTTCGAGGCCACCCTGAGACTCCATAGTGAATTCCAGGTCAACCTGGGCTAGAGTGAGACACTACCTCGAAAAATCAAAAAAAAAAAAAAACAAAACACAAAAAGAAAAAAACCAAAAACAAAACAAAAAGGTGTGCAGCACCACACCAGGCAAAATTTTTCTTTTTGACAATTCATTCATGTATATAATGTATTTTGATCATGTTAGCCTTCCATTACCCTTTTACCCCCCTCCCACTCTGCTAACTCTTTCTCCTTCTCAACCAAGCTCCTTCCTACTTCCATGTCTTATTTTATTTTCTTTATTTGCAAACATGGGGGGAGGGAGGAAGAGAGAGAGAGAGAGAGAGAGAAACAAACAAACAAACAAATAGACAAACATCACACAGAATGGGTGTGCCAGGGCTTCTTGCCACTGCAGACGATCTCTAGATGCATGTGCTACTTTATGCATCTGGCTTTATGTGGGTGCTGGGGAATTGAACCCAGGCTGTCTAGCTTTGCAAGCAAGAACCTTAACTGGTGAGTCAACTCTCCAGCTCTCTTTCATATGTGTGTGTGTGTGTATTTTTGATTTTTTATGCCACTGACTTTAATTATGGTTGTTTGTATAGAGGCTAGGTGGGGAGTTATTTACTGGAGCATATGTGCAACTTATCAGTTCTTTTGTCTTTTGTAACAGCACTTGTTATGGGGTTCGGAGTTAACCCCTGTAACCCAGGATGAACTCTTAAGATTTTCATTTATTTATTTATTTGTTTTTTTGAGATGGGGTCTCACTTAGACGAGGCTGACCTGAAATTCACTATGTAGATTCAGGATGACCTTGAACTCACAGCGATCCTCCTACCTCTGCCTCCCAAGTGCTGCCTCCCAAAGGCATGCACCACCATACCTGGTTTAAGATTTTTAACTTATCTTCAACTGTAAAGCGCCCCCCACCTTGTTTTTCCAACTAAAGTCATATTTATAGGTTCCAGGGGTTAGGACGTGGACATACCATTCAGCCTACTACACTAGGTGGGGGGCCAAAACCCTCTGCTTCCTTTACTTGGAGGTGTGTGGAAGAGATAGGATTCCTGTCACATTGACATTTCCCTCCACAAATAATCCCCTCCCTTTAGAATGGGAGCATTTGCTATCTCTTAGATCAAAACCCCATTTTAGCATCCAGTTATACTAGACAAAGTGGTCAGCCTTCTGATGTGACTGGGGGGTCTAAGGCTTCCGTAGTGTGAACTAGTGTTGGTTAAGAAACTTCTGCATGACACCTTGTCATGTTCCTGCTGCCTTTGTCTTGCAGTAGCTCACTTGTTGGATGAGCAGGCACCTCTGGAAGAATCAGCTGTGTGAGATGGTGCAGCCCAGCAGTGGCCCAGCCGGGGACCAGGACGTGCTGAGTGAAGAGTCTTCTCTGGGGAAGCCAGCCATGCTGCATCTGCCTTCAGAGCAGGGCAACCCTGAAACCCTGCAGCGTTGTCTCGAGGAGAATCAAGAACTCCGAGGTGAGGATAGTGGGATTAGGGGTGCGGGGTAAAAAGTCAGGAGGGCAAGGTATGCTGAGGACAAAGCTTATTGTCACAGCATTGGCTGGGTCTGGGGTGATGATATGCCTGAGAACCAGCTTAACTGTCTTCACAGTTAGTTTCAGGTGGGGTTCCCTGGGACTAGCCTCTGAGGCACAGAATTACTAACAGGAAACGTGTGCTGCCAGCACTAGGGAAGTGAGAGGAAGACAGGTTGAGGAGCAGGGGTGAGTAAGGGGAAAACTGGGCTTCAGGGACAAGAATCACAGGGAGAAGACACTATCTCCCTTGGAAAAGGGCAGGCTTCTTCCTTGCATAAAAGGGAGGCCTTTCCCAGGAGGGAGTGTGGCCAGCTCTGGCTGAAAGGACTACTAGCTATTCTTTGTGTATCTTCTGCACTGGACATCCTGTCTGATATCTCATACCACCCTCATCTTTTTATTTATTTATTTGATAGGGGGGGAAGAGACAGAGAGAGAAAATGGGCATGCCAGGGCCTCTAACTGCTGCAAATGGACCCCAGAGGCCTGTGCCTCCTTGTGCATCTGGCTTTACATGGGTACTGGGGAATTAATCCTGGGTCCTTGGGCTTTGCAGGCAAGCACCTTAACCACTAAGCCATCTCTCCAGCCCCACCCTCGTCTTATAAGCTGGATGTTAGGGTCCCTGTTGAATATGTAGCTGAGGATGGTGGAGCTCAGAGAAGCTAATTTGCTGTGTCACCTAGGCTGCAGCTATCAATCACACAGTGAGGTTTGCCTGGGTGTCCCTTTTCCTCAACCTGAGTTTTCAGGCATGCTCAAAGGGCCCTGATCCCAAAGACAGAGATGCATGCCTCTGAGGACTGGGACTGGGTTCCCTAGGCTAGGCACATTTCTGACTCACCAGAATATAAACAAATTCCTGAGACACTTACAAAAAATGTGACATTGATTATATCCTTTTTTTTTTCAAGGTAGGATTATTTTACTCTAGCCCAGGCTGACCTGGAATTCACTATGTTGTCTGAGGTTGGCCTTGAACTCACAGTGACCCTCCTACCTTGGCCTCCCAAGTGCTGGGATTAAAGGCATGTGCCACCATGCCTGGCTAATTATATCCTTTTTAGTGAGGGGGATGTGTTTAGTATTGAATTGTGGAACTTTAAGGACATACAATTAGTGTGATTGATTTGGAATTGGTTTGACCTCTTGAGAAGAGGCCACATGGTATTACAAGGAGGGTGCCATGATGGATGACCTGGCTTCATGGATTTAGGCCCACATGGGCCTAAACAGAGGTTAGTGGGCCTGGGTGCCTGGCTGTCCGAACTCACCTCTCCCTTTTCTATCATTTGGCCCCAGATGCCATCCGGCAGAGCAACCAAATGCTGCGAGAGCGCTGTGAGGAGCTGCTGCATTTCCAAGTCAGCCAGAGGGAGGAGAAGGAGTTTCTCATGGGCAAATTCCAAGAAGCCAAACAGCTTGTGGAGAGGCTTAATCGAGAGAAGCTTGACTTGAGGAGGCAGAGGGAGCAGGCCCTAAAGGATTTGGAGCACCTAAAGAAGTGCCAACAGGTAGCTGGTGGGCAGGCAAGCTCTTTTTACCTCACCTGTATTATGAAGAGCATAGGGACTTTAGCATTTCCACAGGGAACCTGTTGTTGGGGGTACCTCAGAGCCCCTTTGTGCTTACTTAGTAGGTTGACTCCCAGAACTAAGGAAAGCTGTCACAACTCCAATGACAGTTTATTTTAGTGAAAGGATCCAGGTTAATGTGAGCCAGAGACAAAGCACATAGGGCAGGGCTAGGAGAGGTCAGGCATGAGCTTCCAGGTGGCCTCCTAGGAAGTGGTACTTCTGTCATCAATATTAGGGAGAGGGGCCTGGAGAGATGGCTTAGTGTTTAAGGCACTTGCCTGTGAAGCCTAAGGACTCAGATTTGATTCCAGTAACCACATAAGCCAGATGCACTTAGTGGCACATGCATCTGGAGTTCATTTGCAGTGGCTAGAGGCCCTGGTGCACCCATTCTCTCTATTTGCCTCTCTGTCTCTCTCTTTCTTTCTCTTTCCCAAAATAATAAAAATAAAAATGTGTAAAAATATGGGGATAGTGTGCACAGAGCAGCGCCAGCCAGGAAGCTCATCTGAACCCTTGGGGCCAGGGATTTTGTTGGCCTAAGTCATGTAGACATGGAGTGCTTGGTTGCCTGGCCTAGTGTGTTTAGGTCCTGGCCACCCTGAGATCCAGCTGATGCCATGTGATCTGAGGCCCTCACTGACCTCCTGGCATCATCCCAGACAACCGTGCAGGGCCCTAGGTCCTTGGTAAATCAGGACACTCTTATCAGTCAGGATTTCCCAAGGGCTCAGAGCTGATCCCCTGGGAGCCTTTGGGGTAGCAGGGTGCAGCCTGAGACCTGGGAATTGGCCTGTACTTCACTGTCCCTAAAGGATGGCATGCTTAGTGTGGTCTGAGGCAGATGTTTCAGGGGTCTTCTGGCTCAGCTGGTCTCAGGATCCCGTGGTAGTAGTTGAGAAGTGGTGGGAAGGACCTATTGCAGTCAGGCAGCAGTAATGGAGAAGACAGGGTTTCTCTTGTTGTTTTTGTATTTGCCACTATGAAGGCAAGACTAGCTGCCCATGAACTTTGGGATTCTCCTGACCCTGCTTCCCATTGCCATAGGTGGGTATGGGATTACAGGCACTCCTGTGCTTCCTACATCTGGCTTGGCCTGTTATTTGGGGATTTGAACTCTGGTGATCAGGCTTGGACAGCAAGGGCTTTTAAACACTGAGCTGTCTCCCCAGCTCCAAGTGGTTTTCAGTTGGAGCTGGGAAGCAGCCTGGGACATCCCAGGAATGTGATTGCTTAGGCTGCTTGAAGCCTTGATAAAAAATTTCATCAAACCAAGTAAGGTATTCATGCTTGTAATCCCAGCACTTGGGAGACTGAGGCTAAAGGATCATGAGTTCCACACCATCCTAGGCTACAAAGTGAGACCCTTATCTCAAAACATAGTTAAAGTTTGGCCAGTTGTTTAGTGCAGGAGTTTCAAAGCAGTGTTTGTACAGAGTTTTTGCAGTTCTCAGTGTTTCATAAGACCCAACATACACCCTGTTTTGTGATGCCTCCCACTTAGGACGCTGGATGTGTGGATGAAGTGTGCATCTTCATTGCCATCTTGGAGTCTTACTTCATTTTATACTGAATCTCAAAGAGTCTGAGAATGGTTCCATGCTGAGGTCACAGCTAGATAGCGCCCAAATTTAGCCCTTATGGTCTGGGCAGTGACTGAACTGTCAGCAACTCCAGGTGCCTCTGTACTCTTTGCTACTTTGGGATTTTTGTGTCACCCCATGGTTCCTGGAGGTGTGTACCTGGGACTTGGTCCCTTTCCATTGTTTAAGTTGCCTTGCTGGACCAAGAAGCTGCCAGAGATGAGGATGGCATGAGATAAGAGGACTGGGAAGGGTGGCTCAGTTAGCATCTGAGATGGATAACTGAGAAGGTCAACTGGCCATTGGGTTAATGAAGTTTCAGCGTGCACAGGCTTCTGAGTGCTGAGGGCAGGAAAGAAACCTTCAGGATAATTTTGTCTCAGCTACTTTCAGGCTGCTTCAGGTCTTGGGGATGCCAGGACTCAGCAGTAGTGCTGACTGGAAGTGACCTTTTCCCCTGTAGGAAATGGCTGAGGACAAGGCTTCTGTGAAAGCCCAAGTGACATCATTGTTGGGAGAGCTCCAGGAGAGCCAGAGTCGCTTGGAGGTTGCCACCAAGGAACGACAGGCTTTGGAGGGCAGGTGAGTAGGTGGGGGAAGGTAGGCCTGGAGGCTCCTTCCAAGGATATCCTTTTGAGAGGATTGCAGCTACTGACAATAGTTGTCTGAACACTTTGGGGCTTTCAGGGCTGATTTAAGAGAATTCTGGCCAGGAATCCAGGACCTGGGTTCCAGCTGTTGTTTGTAGGCTATGACTCTTTGCTGTGGTTTAGCTCATTTTTTTTTCCAGAGTCTACAACAATGTTGTATTTGATTTGATTTTCGCCCCCTCCCTTTTCCAGGCGATTGTGTGGTTTGGGGTGGCTTTTTTTAAAAAATTTTTATTAGCATTTTCCATGATTATAAAAAAAATCCCATGTTAATTCCCTCCCCCCCACACTTTGGGGTGTTTTGCTCCTAGTTACAATCCAATAAAGAACAGCTTTAGCTCATTTCTTTAGGAAGCATTGCAGGGCTCCTCAAGTCCACACCCAAGTTTTTCACTGTTGTCCAGGCTGAGGTGTATCAAAGGAAGGGCATGAAGCAGACACACTAGGCCAGAGTCCTGGGTGGAGACGGGAGAAGTCCCCCTTCCCAGAGA
Organism: Jaculus jaculus; assembly: GCF_020740685.1. Classification (NCBI taxonomy): domain Eukaryota; kingdom Metazoa; phylum Chordata; class Mammalia; order Rodentia; family Dipodidae; genus Jaculus; species Jaculus jaculus. The sequence continues at coordinate 152,603,967 of NC_059125.1, forward strand.
CACATGGAATACTTCCCACATGGACCACTTCTGTCTGGGGATACCCCATGCACTAGTGATTCAGTACCTCATTTTCTGTTAGTCATGTTGGCACTTTCTGCCAGGCATTTACCAGTGTTCCTGACTCCTTGAAGAGAAGTGGTGCTTGATTATCCCAATGACCTAGGCAAGGGGGATCAGAGCAGTCTAAGAACCTTACTGACGAGTGGCCTTAGGCTAGTCACTCCTCCCTTTGTTTTGCTGAAGAGATTGGGTAGCCACTGGGATCACTGGGTCACAGGGCAGGAATGCTGCTGTGGTTCTCACACTGCCATGCTGCTACCCTCCAGACCCACATGGGTTTAGCTAACCCTTCCGGTATAGTAGGTGGTCAGTATGTTCATAGGACAGTCAACTGTCAGGGCTACTGACCTATAGGAGGGAACAGAGTTTGACTTGGTTGGGCTCAGAGAAAGCTGTTTTTTTTTGGGGGGGGCAGTGTGAGCAAATGCAGAAGAGTGGGTCCAATAGTCTGGGTCTGCCTTTTCACCGTTAGCAACCTACAACCAGTCTGTAGCCAGAGGTTGAGGCTACTTCAGGGCCCCATGGAAATGTGCACCAGTGCCCCTGCAGTGGGGGCTGGGGAAGGCACCTGGGCAGCAGAGTGATGAGGTGGGAGCCTGTGAACTGGAGATTTAAGGGGTCACAGGGAGCTGTTTACCTGGATCAGGATATTTGGGAGCATATGGATGAACCAGGCTAGACACCTTGAGCTTTTACAGTGATAGTGTAGAGGAATAGATGAATTCCCTATTAAGGTAATTAATATTATGTCCTGTCCTACAAATCTCTGTGACCCAAGAACTAAACCTCCAGAGAGAATGTCTGGAACGCCAGAAGAGATACGAGCAGCAGTGAGGCTGGGGCTGAGCCTCTGCCCATCCTTTCACTCAGTGCAAACATGCTTAGATGAGCAGTCTCCTTGCTGCATCTAGAAGTTTCTTTTGACAGCTCTCTATTGCTCTGGCACTTCCCAGGGATTTTTCTCACCCGTTCTCAGCATCCAGCTCAGGATGTAGGTACCCATCCTCTTCATGGTCCACCAACTTCCCCTGGCTTCCAGGTCTCCTTGCCATCTGCATGTGGTTGCCTGCTGGGCCCTGAATGGAAGCAAACACACGTCAGGTGGAGCTTCTTGTCTTCCATCTTTCAGCTGCCCCACTCCTTCCACTCTGCCGCCTGAAGTAAGCTTGTAGGCTTGTAGTCACAGGCTGTTCAAAACCTGACTCCTTGTCATCTCCTCAGGGTGTTCTCCTTTCTTTACATGCCAGGGTGCGGGCAGCCAGCGAGCAGGTCAGGCAGCTGGAGAATGAGCGGGAGGCATTGCAACAGCAGCGCAGCGTGCAGGTGGACCAGCTGCGCATGCAGAACCAGAGTGTGGAGGCTGCCCTGCGCATGGAGCGCCAGGCTGCTTCGGAGGAGAAGTAAGTTGTTGGGAGGGGTGGCAGAGGACCTGTGGTGATTCCTGCCTTCTGGGGAGACTGTGGGTGAGGCTTGATTCTCCCTTAGCCTTGCTAATGGTAAAGTCAACTGTTACCACATGCCAACAATTCATCTTTGAAACAAGAACATTTTCTGTGATCACAGTCACAGTTCCCTGTGTGTTATGCTCAGGTTCTTTTTGTGTAATGTGCGTTTGGGTATGTGCACATGTGGATGGAGGTTGGAGCACAACCTTGGGTGTCATTCCTCAGAAACACTTGATCTTTTTTTGTTTTCAAGGTAGGGTCTTGCTCTAGCGCAGGCTAACCCGGAATTCACTATGTAGTCTTAGGCTGGCCTTGGACTTACAGTGATCCTCCTACCTCTGCCTCCCAAGTGCTGGGATTAAAGGCATGTGCTAGCATGCCTGGTGGCATTGACATTCTTTTTTCAAGTTTAAAAAAATATTATTTATTTATTTATTTGACAGAGAAAGAGAAAGAATGGGCATGCCAGGGCTTTCAGCCACTGCAAATGAACTCCAGACACGTGTGCCCCCTTGTGCATCTGGCTAACGTGGGTCCTGGGGAATCAAACCTGGGTCCTTTGGCTTTGCAGGCAAATGCCTTAACTGCTAAGTCATCCCTTCAGCCCAGCATTGACCTTTATGAAGAGTGCAAGCATGTTGTTATTACAGATGTTTTACTTCTTTTTGGTGCTGGGGCTATAACTCAGGCCTCAAGCATGCTAGAGAAGATGTTCTTACCCCTGAGCTATACACCAAGTCAGCTAAATCAGTTGTAGCCAACCCTGTCTTAGAGTTAATGGCCTTAGGAGCCTGGGTGTATTCCTGGAAGCCTCCATTTCCAGGACTGTTATGGGACAAGAAGGAAGAGGGTAAAGCTGTGCCAGGCGAGTTGTGGCAGGGCTGAGACAAAATACTTTTCCCAGTGACAGCTCCTTTCTTATAGGCGGAAGCTGGCCCAGTTGCAGGTGGCCTATCACCAGCTCTTCCAAGACTATGACAACCACATCAAGAACAAGCGAGTAAGTATGGTTGCCTTGGGATATCCAGGGAGAGCCTCTGTCTCTTTTTCCCTATGTGTGCCCAGGGACAGAGAGGACAGCATGATCCTTGGTCCCTAACAGAATCGGCTTTTGGAAGGGGCCCTCACTTTGCCTGAAATCTTCATCAGGGCTATAGCTGTGACAGTTCAGAGAGGGCCACTTGGAGATTGGGCACAGCCATGGAGTATTTCCAGGAAGTGATGAGCTTAGGGATTCTGCTCGCTCCCTGGAGCAGGGCTGTTTCTCAGCATGCCCATTCTCCTGTTTGAAGCCAAGGGAAGCCTCAAGAACATTTATTATTATTATTTTTGTTTTTTGAGGTAGGATTATGCTCTAGCTCAGGCTGACCTGGAATTCATTATGTAGTCTCAGCGTGGCCTTGAACTCATGGCAGTCCTACTACCTTTGCCTCCCAAGTTCTGTGATTAAAAGCATGTACCACCATGCCCAGCTTCTTTTTTTAAATTTTATTTATTTATTTGCAGGCAGAGAGAGAGATAGAAGAGAGACAGACAGAGAGAGAATGGGCACATCAGGGCCTCTAGCCACTGCAAACAAACTCTAGACACATGTGACCCTTGTGCATCTGGCTTTCTTGGGTCCTGGGAAATTGAACCAGGGTCCTTTGGCTTTGCAGGCAAATGCCTTAACTGCTAAGCCATCTCTACAGCCCTTCGTTTTTCTTTTTAAAAAATATTTTTAAATCATATTTATTTATTTGTAAGCAGAGAGAGAGAGAGAGAGAGAAAGAGAGAGGGAGGGAGGGAGGGAGGGAGGGAGGGAGGGAGGGAGGAGAGGGAGAGGGAGAGGGAGAGGAGGGAGAGAGGAGAGGGAACGAAGAAGAGAAGAGAAAGAATGGGCATGCCAGGGCCTCCAGCCACTGCAGATGCTTGGGCTAGTTTGTGCATCTGGCTTTACATGGGTACTGGGGAATTGAACCCAGGTGGTTAGGCTTTGTGGGCAAGTGCCTTAAACCCCAAGCCATCCCTCCACCCCTATTTTTAAAAATTTTTATGTGAGCACAAAGAAAATGGATGCACCAGGGTCTCTTGCCTATGAACTCCAGATATATGTGCTACTTTGAGCATCTGGCTTTATATATGGGTATTTAAGACCTCAAACCCAGCCCAGCAGGATTTGCAAGCAAGCCCCCTTAACCACTGAGTCATCTCCCCAGCCCCAAGTAACATTTCTTTGTTTTTTTAAGTTTTAAAAAATATTTTTATTTATTTATTTAAGAGAGGGCAGGAGGCAGAGTAAGTGAGTGAGAGAATGGGCATGCCATGGCTTCCAGCCTTAGCAAAATAACTCCAGATGCATGTGCCACCTTGTGCATCTGTCTTATGTGGGTACTGGGGAGTCGAACCAAGGTTCTTTGGCTTTGCAGGCAAGTGCCTTAACTGCCAAGCCATCTCTCCAGCCCCCATTTTTTGTTTTTATTTACTTAGTTATTTATTTTTTCAAGATAGGGTCTCACTCTAACCCAGATTGACCTGGAATTCTGTGTAGTCTCAGGATGACCTTGAACTCACAGCAATTCTCTCACCTCTGCCTCCTCACATGCTGGCTCAAATAATATTTCTTTTTTTTTTTTTTTTTTTTGAGGTAAGGTTTCACTCTAGCTCAGACTGACCTGGAATTCACTATGTAGTCCCAGGGTGGCCTCAAACTCATGGCGATCCTCCTACCTCTGCCTCCCAAGTGCTGGGATTAAAGGCATGTGCCACCATGCCCGGCCCTCTCATAATATTTCTAAGGCAGTGTTGTAGTTGCCTTTGCGCTGATGGTACAAAACGCCTGACCAAATGCAGCTGATGGAAGGAAAATATTTATCTTGGCTTATAGTCTTGAGGGGAAGCATCATGATGGCAAGGGAAAGCATAACACAAGCAGAGGCTAGACATCACTTTTGCCATAGCAGGTGGAAAAATAGCTTTGAGATAGTGAGCTGAACCTGGCAAGGGGAAAGCTAGGCTATAACACACTAAAGCCTACCCCCAGAAACATATCCACTCAAGCAAGGCTCCATGTCCCAAATTGCCACTAGCTGGGGACCAAGCATTCAAAACACATGAGTTTATGGGGGTCATCTGATTCAAACTATGACATTCTACCCCTGCCCTCCATAGACTCATGACCATTTTATAATATAAATGCATTCAGTTCAACTTTAAAAGTCTCTATAGTTTTAAAAATTATTTATTTGAGGGAGAGAGAGAGAAGGAACACCAGGGCCTCCAGCCACTGCAAACAAACTCTAGATGCATGAGTACCCTTGTGCATCTGGCTTACATGGGTCCTGGGGAATCACCTTAACCGCTAAGCCATCTTTCCATCCCCCTATAGTTTCTTTCTTTTTGGTTTTTCAAGGTAGGGTCTTACTCTAGCCCAGGCTGACCTGGAACTCACTCTGTAGTCCCAAATTGGCCTCAAAGTCACAGTGATCCTCCTACCTCTGCCTCCCGAGTGCTGGGAATAAAGGCGTGTGCCACCATGCCTGGCTTAGGTTTTTTTTTTTTTTTTTTACATTAATCCCAAAACTATTTTATAAAGTCCAAAATCTCATCTGAAACAGTCTCTTAACTTTAGTGTGTAAAATCAAAACACAAGTTATATACACTTAATGGGACAGAGTAAACATTCCTACTGCAGAAAGAAGCCATAACCAGCTGGGTGTGGTGGCACTTGTCTTTAGTCCCAGTACTTGGGAGGCAGAGGTAGGAGGATTGCTGTGAGTTTGAGGTCAACCTGAGACAACACATGTCCCACCATGTGGTACTGGGGAATTGAATCCAGGTCCTTAGATTTTGCAGGCAAGCACTATAACTGCTGAGCCATCTCACCAGCCACCATGCCTGGCTCAAGCCCTAATTTAGGCATGATGGTGCACACCTTTAATCCTAGCACTTGGGAGGCAGAGGTAGGAGGATTGCCGTGAGTTCAAGGCTACCCTGAGACTACATGGTGAGTTCCAGGTCAGCCTGGGCTAGAGTGAGACCCTACCTCAACCCCCCCCCAAATATCCCATGATAATACCCTCCCTCCCCCCACTTTCCCCTTTGAAACTCCATTCTACATCATATCCTCTCCCCATCTCAGTCAGTCTGTCTTTTTTATTTTGATGTCATGATCTTTTCCTCCTCTTATGATGGTCTTATGTAGATAGCATCGCAGCCCTGGAGTTTCTATATGGCAGAGGCTGGCTTCCTGCTTCTACATCTCAAGAGTTAGGATTACAGGCATGTGCCACCATGCCCAGTTTTAAGGACATTGTTTTTTTATTTAAATATTTTTATTTATTTATTTGAGAGAGAAAGAGATAGAATGGGCATGCCAGGGCCTATAGCCACTGCAAACGAACTCCAGACTCATGCACCACCTTGTGCATCTGACTTACATGGGTCCTGGGCAATTGAAATCTAAAGAAATCTCTCTAGCCCTCAAGGATATTGTTAGTCATGCATGTACCCAGAGGAAATTTGTAAAGATAAGCTTGAGGCCAGATCATATGAGGATGAATTAGTTCCAAAAATGGCTACATAATGAAAAGTATAAATGATAAAAAGCAAAACAAAAATGGCTACATAATCTCTTGAGAGAGTTTTTGGTGGGGAACATGTATAGGATGTGTGTTGTGTGTGTGTATGTATCTGCAAGTGTGTATGAGTGTGTGTGATGAGTAGACATTTGACCTGGTGGCATAGTGGCTGGATCCATGGGTTGCAGCTTTGCTGAGCATGTGTTGAGCCTACAGACTGAAGGGTTACTACATAGTACTTACTCATTGTGGAGTGGGCAGCCTCAGGACAGAGAGTGGCTCATCATCTGGGAGTTCTGTGAAGGGGATGACTCCTGAGTGGAAGGCAGTGCCCCATGACCTCAGAGGTCCCCTCAATTCTGAGATCCTTGTAGGTTACTGAGAAATACTTTAGCATTTCTTCTGTATTCTGGGGCCATGATAGGATGCAACCCTCTCCACGTATATATTCTGACCTTGTTGTTGGCTCAGAAGTCCAAAACACCTTTGTTTTCGAGATAGGGTCTCACTGTAGCCCAGGCTGACCTGGAATTCACTATGTAGTCTCAGACTGGCATCAAACTTACAGCAATCCTCCTACCTCTGCCTCCCAAATGCTGGGATTACAGGTGTGTGCCACCATGCCCGGCTAAGGAGCCCTTTTGTCTCTTTCAGTTCTCACTCAGGGCAATGGCCTTTTGTGGTGGTAGCTTGGCCCTTCCTTGGGCAGGGATGCTCTGCCATCACCTTTTGCCTGTCTCTAGGGAATGCAGCTGGAGGATCTCAGGCAGAAGCTTCAGCAGGCTGAGGAGGCCCTGGTAGCGAAGCAGGAAGTTATCGATAAGCTGAAAGAGGAAGCTGAGCAGCACAAGATTGTGATGGAGACTGTGCCAGTCCTGAAGGCGCAGGTGAGGGCTCTCCTTTGGCTGCCCACCAAATGACTGGCCCATCCACACTGGCACTGGGGCCTGGTGTGCCTCTTTGGCATCATTTTATGGTGGTCTCTCTTAGGGTTTCTGAGTCTCTCACATCATTCCTTGACCTCTCAGTTCCCCTGGGGCCACTATTCCGTATGTGCTGCTAGGGGTTCTTGAAAAGGAGGCCAGCGCTCTACTTTGTTCTCCCAGGGCATGGCCTGGAGTGCCTGATGGTTAGCTGATGGGTGGCGGACATGCCTCTGCTTAATTTACCAGGCGGATATCTACAAGGCTGACTTTCAGGCTGAGAGGCAGGCCCGGGAGAAGCTGGTAGAGAAGAAGGAGTTTCTACAGGAGCAACTGGAGCAGCTGCAGCGGGAGTTCAGCAAGCTGAAGGCTGGCTGCCAGGAGTCAGCCAGGTGGGCCTCTCGGAGTGCACCTATGCCATGAGCTGGCGCAGCACTACACAACAACCCATAGAGGCTTGCTAGAGACCCGTGACTCCTGGCTTTTGGGTTAGGCTCCCTTTACCTCCCACTGTTTTCTCCCTACCCTGTCCTTCCAACAACCTTTCCAGTGGTCCAGCTAGGAGCTCCACAGAAATATATGTATTGATTGGATGATTTTTGTCTTCAAAGGATGGAGGATATGAGAAAGCGGCATGTAGAGGCTTCCCAGCCTCCTTTGCCACCTGCCCCAGGTGAGTGAATGGGCATCATCCCATGGGAGTTGGTGGGGGGAGGGCAAGGTGCTTTGTTAAAAGAAGTCTTATATTGGCCTCTTTGCTACTTTCTTGGTGGCAGTTATGTCGCACACCCCTGTCTGTAGCCCATGCCACCCTGAGACTAAGGGAGAAATTTGGTAGAAGTGGCTCCCAGGCCGTCATGGGTGGTGGTTCTTGTAGTCAGGTTGGTGGTAACATCAGGTATCAAGCACCTTGCCATCTTCCCCTTCCCTTGGATTCCTACCCAGGCTGTACACTAAGCCCATCCAGCTGACACTTGTTCTTCTTTTTCAGCTCACCACTCCTTTCACCTGGCCTTGCCCAACCAGAGGAGAAGCCCTCCGGAGGAGCCGCCTGATTTCTGTTGCCCGAAGTGCCAGTATCAGGCTCCAGATATGGACACTCTACAGATACACGTCATGGAGTGCATTGAATAGGATTGACAGATGCAAGGCCACCTGCAAATGCCATGTCCTAGACAGTGCAACCTGTTCTTTTCTCTCCTACCTGCCTAGTCCAGAATTAAAAGTTCTGTGTCAAAGAGCATACTCCAGGAGCTGGCAGTAGGGCCCTTGCTTCAGTCCCTTGGCTTGCTAGTTCCCCTTGTCTGGGTATACAACCCGAAGCTCTGTTCTTTTCCTTTTCTTTTGTCTATTAAAGCACTAGCCTCTGGTGAACTTTCTCCCCCCACAAACTCCCCAGGGAGTCCAGAGTGGAGGCCTAGGGGCTCCCAGGAAGCACTTCTCCAAGCAGAGCTGAGCACAGTTCTGCCTCCTTGTAGCTGGTGCCTTATATACCTTGAGCTCCAGGATTTCCTCCTGAGTCGTGTTGGGCTCTGTCTGGGGCCCATCCCATGATGAATTTAGCCAGTTGCCACTGATAGACATTTGGGTTGTTCCTAGTCCTTTTGTGGCCATAAATGATGGGGCAGTCAAAATGCTTGCTCACTAATAATGTGTGTGTTTGGGACATATCTGTAGATGTGGCCAGGGAGGAAGTGGTCAGACTTAGGTTTCTACCATATACTAGGTATGCTGTTCTCTATTGAGTGAGCTTAAACATTTTTTCTAAGGGACACAGGCCCTTTTCAGTTCCTCTGCTAAAAATGGGCTGTTCATATTTTCTGTGCATTTTCCTACTGGCCATTAGCTTTTGTTTCTGGGTTTTTAGGAGCCCTTTGGTCATCAGCTAGATTAGCCCTCTCCTGTCACAGAAAGTATACATATCTTGTCTCACTGTGGTTGTGCTACTCTATTTTGGCCTTGAAGATATTTTATTTTTAATTTTTGTTTTTAAGGTTTTACTCTCGCCCAGTCTGACCTGGAACTCATTCTGTGGGTCCAGGCTGGTTTCAGACTCACAACGATCCTCCTATCTCTGCCTCCTGAGTACTGAGATTAAAGGCGTGCACCACCACACCTGGCTCTTTTATTTTTTATGTGGTCATGTTTTTCCATTTTATTCCATTGCTTTGTCTTTGCAGTTGTGTGCTCTTGTCTCTGCGAAGCATATTCTGCACGAATGGTGGTGGCCATAATTCATCATGTTACAGAAATGTGTGATGTCATGTCCTACACCAGCCCTAAGTGCCCATCTTGAAAATGGAAGCTATTTGACAGTAACTGGTAGATTATGAATAAAGGGACTCTCCATCTGTTTTGCACACATCTGGCCTTTTTTCTAGTACCTCACAACCCACATGTAACCCTGCAATCTTAGTAAAGGAAAGCAAGTTGAGAATGACTACAACACATGCATTGCTGACTCCTCAGGCCTGGGCCCTCCTTCCTTTCCTCCAAGCTTCCTGGTTGTGAATGAGATGCTATGAGTCTATCCATTTTAAAAATAAGCCTGAGCTGGAGGCTTTCTGTCACCATGGGTACAGGGTGGGCAGTGAATTTTCTGTATCCTAAAGTCCAGGTGTCTATCAGATAGTACTTAAGGGAAATGTTAAAGGCACAGACAAGTTTTTTGCTAATGAATTCTGCATTGAAATCCCTATCTTGTAATTTTCTGACAAGAGATCTGTTGGTTTGGTTTGGTTTTGTGGTGGTGCATGACTTTTCTGTGTGGCTGATGTAACAACTTTCTACAGACTTGGTGGCTTGAAAGAACAAAAATTCAGTTTCACATTTTGTTAGCCTTAAGTTTCTTTTAGAAGCTCCGAGAGTAAGTTCCAGGCTTGTCTCCTCTCCTAGGTTTTGGTGGTTTCTGGTAGCCCTTGGTATACTTTGGTATATAGACCCATTACTCTAATCTTTGCTTCTAGGGCCACATGGTCCCCTCTTCCTCTGTCTGGTTTCTGTCTCATAAGTAAACCAGATTGTAGATGTGGGGGTCCATCTGGATGATCCAAGAGGATCTCTAGTTTGAGGTCCTTACCTACCTACACCTACAATGACCCTTTTCCCAAATAAGATCATATTTACCAGTTCTGGGAGTTTGGGCTTGCACATCTCTTAGGAGCCATCACTTGACCTAAAGTGGAGACATCTTCAGAGACTGTAGGTGGATGAAATTCAGTCTAAAGGAAGTGGCCTCTAAGACTTGAAGCTCCTCTAGAGGGACTTGGTTGCCAGGTTGATTGTGACCATTAGGCTGTGGAGTTTAGAGTAGGGAAGGCCCTTTCAGGTGTAAGGACACTTCCACCAGGACTAGTGGATGGGAAAGTCAGTTAGGGAGCTATTGGACTATATGCACCATCTTCAGCTGCCAGCTGTGTTACAGTGGACTTCACATTCCTCAAGATGAACAGATGTGCATAGTATTATCTTCTGAAAGAGGCTCAGAAAGCTGGTGTGACCAGAAGCAGTGAGAGGCAATTCTCCTGAGGAACTTTTCTATGGAGGCAGCAGAATCACCTGGGCGCTTGAAAAATGCATTGGTCTGGGCTTCCTGACCAGTTGAATCAATCTGAGGTTGGCCCTGACTACCCTTTCCAGACGCTGGAAGGCTTTGCTACATGTCTGTAACACAGTATGGTTTAAGTTTAACCACACATTACATACTATGGATTTGAGACTCTGCCATCTTTCCTGATGTGGGACATTCTTCTTTTCTGGAATAACTGGTTAGGCTCCTGTTTGAGGGAATCAGCCTGACTGCCTTATTAACTGACCTCTGGACCCAGCCAACTTAGTACCAACTCCCAACTGGAACCTCTGGTTCATGCCCAAGATAAATCTATATGGCCAGTAATAAGCCGTGTGAAATTTTACCTGCAGTGGTAACTAAAGTGACATAAATGCACATTGTAAGCAGAGATGATGTAAAAATAGGAATTGTAGCCCTATGTGTGACACCCTCTGGCAAGGTGGCACCTTATGTTGTCATCCCTTTTATAGGGGCTGTTGGAGGTGATGGGACAAGTACTTAGGAAGCATCCTCAGCCCTCTTCATCCCAAGACAATTAGGTTCTCAGTGACTATTGTGTTGGAGTGGTTCTCATGGCACTGTCTGTTGCCACCAAAGGCTGTGGTGAAATGAAGCCATATATCTGATAACACAGGTCTATAGGGCCAATGTTTTGAATGTTTTGTTACATGGAACATGCTCTGTAGTATGAAAAGGTCAGGGGATGCAGGGGATGAAATATGTATAAAGTGTGAAATAAAGATTTGCAAGTGTGTACCCTGCCATCACTCAGGTGATGGTGTGATTACAAGTAATAAAGTTTTGTTCTGTTTATTTTTTCTATGCCTGTAGTTTGCATGTATTACCTTTTTTTTTTTGGTTTTTTGAGGTAGGGTCTCACTCTAGCCCAGGCTGATCTGGAATTCACTATGTTGTCTCAGGGTGGCCTCAAACTCACAGCAATCCTCCTACCTCTGCTTCCTGAGTGCTGGGATTAAAGGCGTGTGCCACCACACCCGGCTTTGCATGTATTTCACACATACTGTTATAGTCAGCTTTGTGTTGCTGCCAGAACTCACCCATCCAGGAGCAGCTTTTGGGAGGAAAGGGTTTATTTTGGCTTACAGACTTGAGGGGAAGCTCCATGATGGCAGGGGAAAATGATGGCATGAGGAGAGGGTGGACATCACTTCCTGGCCAACATCAGGTGGACAACAGTAGCTAGAGAGTGGGAGGCTGGCTATAACACCCACAGGCCCACCCCCAACAATACACAGCCTCCAGGAGGATCCAATTCCCAAATTGCCACCACCTGGGGACATAACATTCAGAACACCTAAGTTTATGGGGGACAACTGAATCAAACTATCACATTTCTCCCCTGACCCCCCACAAACTGACAAGCATACATGATGTAAAATGCAGTGCATTCAGTCAAACTTTAAAATTCTCCATAGTTTGTACACATCTCAATGATCAAACATCCCCATAGTCCGAGGTCTTTTAACTGAGCTGTAATACCCAAAAATTCCATAACGGCACAGAATAAACATTTACATTGCAAAAGATGGCATTTGGCATAGTGAAAAAATATTCAACCAATACAAGATTTAAAACAAACAGGGCAGGGCTGGAGAGATGGTTTAGTGGTTAAGCACTTGCCTGTGAAGCCTAAGGACCCCGGTTCGAGGCTCAGTTCCCCAGGTCCCACGTTAGCCAGATGCACAAGGGGGCGCACGCGTCTGGAGTTCGTTTGCAGAGGCTGGAAGCCCTGGTGCGCCCATTCTCTCTCTCTGCCTCTATCTGTCTTTCTCTGTCTGTCACTCTCAAATAAATAAATAAATAAATAATAAAAAAAACAGGGCAAACATCAAACTTAACAACTGTAGTAAGTGACAAGTCTCCAGGTCTGATAATGATTCTGGTGTTCCATTTCTGGCCCTCCAGCTAGGCTACTCACAGTCCTAGGAAACTTCCTCTAGTTTCAGCAGCTGTTCTTAGCAGCCCTCCAATAGGTCTGGCATCCCCACTGGGTCTGTACTGCGCCCCATGGTTCATTCTCATGGCTGTATTGGGTCTCCATGCAGGTAATGCAACAAGCCTGCTTCACACTACCTATGGCCATTTCCCAAATATAAAATCATGTTGCAAATTCAATGACTATCTCTTTCCTGTGTGTTATATTCTATAATAGCAGATGGGCTACCAGCTTGTTAATTCAGGGAGGAAAAATGCGGACTTTGAAGAACACGACACTCCTTCAGCTTTCAGGCCCCTTCAAGAGTCTGCATTCGGGCTGGAGAGATGGCTTAGCGGTTAAGCGCTTGCCTGTGAAGCCTAAGGACCCCGGTTAGAGGCTCGGTTCCCCAGGTCCCACGTTAGCCAGATGCACAAGGGGGCGCACGCGTCTGGAGTTCGTTTGCAGAGGCTGGAAGCCCTGGCGCGCCCATTCTCTCTCCCTCTGTCTTTCTCTCTGTGTCTGTCGCTCTCAAATAAATAAATAAAAAATTAAAAAAAAGAGTCTGCATTCTTCGTGTTGCAATGCAGGTCACTTGGCCCAATTGCAGTTGAATGGGCAACAGTTTTGGCCCAAAGATTTCGTTTATTTTCTGTGCCATATTCCTCTGGTCACACATATGGTCCCTCTGGCATATACTATGACTTGATGTACAAGAAATAGTCCAGATGACCTGGCATTTCCATGCAAATTTCTTGGACTCTGCTAATGAAGGCCAAGTCCGAAGTTCTGTCTAATGGCCATCCGACATTGAATGTGGGCTGGCTGATTTCACATAGAGCCCTCAATATAGAAGGTTTTCTCTTGATTCTATAGTCATCAGTAAATTCTGCTTGAAATTATCAAGCAGAGTCTGCAGGACTGACAGGGAGGGGGTGTCGACAACAGGAGTGTGTCAAGCCCATGGCAGGATGAAGCAGGGGACGGGAGTTTCTTAACAGGGATTTTACACGTGCCTAGCCCCATGTGGTGAGTAGGGTGGGGCGAAGGGAATGAGTCTCTCCCTCAAGCAGATGCCTGGCCAGGCCCTTGGAGGGGATTTAAAGATGTCTTACAATAAGGCCATGTGTATAAATCTTGCACCTGGTCAATCCCTCTATTATGGAGGCGGGAGTGCCCACTGAGGTAAAACGGCTTCCAGTGGAACCAAAGGTTAGGGCCCAATCAGATTTTGTAGCTGCAGGGCTGCGGGACCATCACAACCATTCACATATTCAGTAACCACTCAGAATTTATACAATCCCATCTTAAATTTCTGTTTTAATCTGATATTCCAATCTGACCCGTTACAGAGACCAGTGCCACCTCAGTGCAGCTTCAAGGCTTTGGATGCAGTCTCCAACCTGACCTGTTACGGAGACCAGTGCCACCTTGGTACAGCTTCAAGCCTTCGGATGCAGTCCCCTATGGAGTGATCAAGCCTAAGCTGGCTCCCAATATCTAGTTACCCCGGGGGCCCTTACCTTGTCTGGACATCTGTCCTGATCTCATCTTTTTCTATCCAAGGCTCCAGTTCAAAGTGCCACAGTCCTGGGCTGCCTGGAGAGGGACCCCAGAATACCACTGGGGGGGGGGAACACTTCCCAGTTCCAGGTACTTCTGGTGGGCTGCTGAGTCCAGGAACAGCAGATCCTGACCAATGGGTTCTTGTTGAGGGGATCTTGCTGTGGCCTCCAACATGATGTGGGAAATGCCCCTCCAGAAATTGACTTGATACCAAATTGGGTAGAAAAGAGATTTATTGCCGGGCGTGGTGGCACACACTTTTAATTCCAGCACTCGGGAGGCAGAGGTAGGAGGATTGCCATAAGTTTGAGGCCACCCTGAGACTCCATAGTGAATTCCAGGTCAGCCTGGGCTAGAATGAGACCCTACCTCGAAAACCCGAAAACCCGAAAAACCAAAAAAAAAAAAAAAAAAAAAAAAAAAAAAAAAAAAAAAAAGAGAGAGAGAGATTTATTTAGGTGTGATCACGAGTCAGGATAGCTCCTGAAAATCTCCAGCTCTGGGCACTGTGTGTCCTTTCAATTTATAATTTCAGTAAAAACAGAAGCAAGCAAACAAGTGGGCATTACAGAAGCTGATACATGATGGTTAGCAGCTTGAATAGGCATAAGGAAATGGGGAGGGGTGTACAAGGGAGAAATTACAAAACTGAGTATGTGTACTTCTTACCTTTAGCTGGAAGGTCTCATGTCTTTGGGCAGGAGGGGATTTCCATAGCAACCTAAGGCCTTCTTTCCTAGCAACTTTGTGATTTTTCCATTGTTCCATCACAAGCAGAGGGTGGTCATCACCTGGCCAGCATCAGGTGGATAACAGCAGCAAGAAAGTATGCCAAACACTAGCAAGGAGAGGCTGGGTATAACCCCCATAAGCCCGCCCCCCCCTCAACAATACACTGCCTCCAGGAGGATCCAATTCCCAAATTGCCACCAGTCATTTATGGAGGACACCTATATCATACCACCACACATAGGTGGGGTATTTCTGCAAAGCCGGCATGCTTTACCTGCAATTCTGAGGTTTCCTCTGCCAGTGGCTGAGGAAAACTCAATATTGACATGACAGAATGGTGCAAGGGACCAGCTCATCACTCATGAGGCATGCATTTTCTGCAGATATCGCAACAAATTACCATATACTGGGGGCTTAGGCTACAAAGATTTTTTTGGAGGGCAGAGGTCTGAGATGAAGGTGTAGGGTGTGTTCCCCATGAGGCAGAACCTATTCCAGGTCCTTCTGTTGTCTAATGGTCCCAGCAATCCTTGATGCTCCTTGGCTGGAGTGGCCTCTCTTGTGTTTGCCTCATCACATGATCATCCTCTGTGTCTCCTCTCTCTCTCTTTAAATATTTTATTTATTTTATTTGAGAGAGAAAGAGGGGGGAGAGCGAGTGAGCTCGAGAATGTGAACCCCAGGGCCTCTAGCCACTGCAAATGAAATCCAGATGCAAGTGCCACCTTGTGCATCTGGCTTATGTGGTTACTGGAGGAATCATACCTAAATTCCTAGGTTCACAGGCAAGTGCCTTAACCGCTAAGCCATCTCTCCAGCCCTCTCCTCTTTTTTTTGGGAGGGGGTCCAAGTTAGGGTCTCACTCTAGTTCAGGCTGACCTGGAATTCATTATGTAGTCTCAGGGTGGCATCGAATTTACAGCAATCCTCCTACCTCTACCTCCCTAGTGCTGATATTGGAGGCGTGCACCACCACGCCTGGCCCTGTACTCTCTTTTTATAAGGATACCGATGTCAAACAAAGGTGGACATTTGATAAAGCTATGAAAACAAATTTTTGTTTAGTAACTGATGGCTGTTTCCTGGGAAGATCTGATCTCTGTGCTGTTCTGCAGAGGTGACTTAGTGATAGCAAACAGCATTATGGTACTCAGAGTAGAGCTTTGGCTAACTAACAAGATGGATATGGAGGGTAGAGGAAGAGGAATTGTGTGACTCTTGGATTTTGGGCTTAAGCAGTGTGTACTCTGAGCCATCTACCATGGGGAGAATGAGGGAAAGGGGAGGTCCGAGTCGGGAGGGGTTCAAAGCCCTATTCTGATCTTGCCACGCTCAATTTAATGTGTCTTCCCATGCCCATCTTTGCCTGGCCTGTTCTGATGACTGAACTTGTGTGGTTTCATATGAGATTGTAGTCTCCCAATCCATTCCTTACATGGCAGCCAGTGTAGTCAGGTAAACCTGTGTTTTTTCTTTGCTTAAAACAGTGTCCACCACTGGTTTCCTGCTGCTGGAGACGTAGGCTCCATCCTCAGCCTCATGCTGTTCTGACCTCATGACGTATTCCTTTCTTGTAGACCCAGCCATTCCATGCTTGCCCGTTGTTTTTCTTTTCCTCAACCTCACCCAACACCCACTCTCTCTCGCTCTCTTTCTTCTCTCTGTCTGTATACAGGTGCACATGTGCCACAGTGTGCATGTGGAGGTCAGAGGACATCCTCAAGTGTTGTTTCTTGCCAGTCACCTTGTTTTTGAGACAAGGCCTCTCTTGTCATTGAGTTTGTCATGATATCTGCCCCTCCTAGCTTTGGGATCCTCCTGTCTCGGCTTCCATTTTGCCCTGGGCTTTAGTTTTGGTGTATCCAAACTTGTGTTGTCAGGCTTACACAGCTAAGTCACTGAGTTTTTCCAGCACATCCAACATTTCTGTCTTAAGGTCTTTGCTCATGTTGTCTCATTTGCTGTGAAGGCTCTGTCCATTCTTCTTTGCACAGCCGACTTTTTTGTCATTCAACTCTATTTGTAAACAAAACCTTTCTCTGAAGTCTTTACCCTAAATTGCATTACCCTATTTTAATTCCTTGCAGCAAGCTAAAATGACCTACGTTTTAGGTTTTCTCTGTCCACTAGAGGGAGACAGGATTCCTCTGTCAATATTTTCATGGTTGGTGTTTGATTAAAAAGTACTGTATTAACCTGGGCATGATGGTGCACGCCTTTAATACCAACACTTGGGAGGCAGAGGTAGGAGGATCACTATGAGTTAGAGGCTTGTCTGGAATTACATAGTGAGTTCCAGATTAGCCTAGACTAGTGTGAGATCCTACCTTGAAAAAAAAAAAGAAAGAAAAAATAAGAGAAATTACTGGATCATTATGATGGGGATGCCAGTATGGAAATCCTTTTCCAGGGTCTGTGGCAACTTTAAGCATTTTTTTTGTGGTGCTGGGGATGGAATCCTAGGTGTTGCACACATGTTAAGTGTGAATTCTACCACTGAGCTATAGTCCCAGACCATCAGAATTTTTTTTTTATTTTAAGAAAATAAATGGTAAGTTTATTTGAAAACTACATATAGAGGCTGAGGAGATTGCTCAGTGGTTAAAAACGCTTCCTTGAAAAGCCTGATGGTATGGGTTTGATTCCCCAGTTTCCATGTAAAGCCAGATGCTCAAACTGGTGCATACATCTGGAATTTGTTGGCAGTGGCAAGAGGCCTTGATGCACCCATACTCACTCTTTCTCATGTCTTTTTTTTTTTTTTGAAGTAGGATCTCACTGTAGCCTAGGCTACTCTGGAGCTCACAGTGATCCTCCTACCTCGGCCTTAAAGGTGTGCACCACCACACCCTCTTCTCATGGCTTTTTTTTTTATTATACAGGGTTTAATAAGACCATTTTCATGTAAATATACAATGTATTCACCCCATACCCTACTATCCTTCCCTTTCTCTCTGCTTTCCCCATTAGTCCCCCTTTGTTCCACTAGAGAGTTTCATGTCCTATTTTTTTAAAAACGTATTTTATTTATGGGGGCTGGAGATATGCCTGCAAACCCAAAGGATCTCAGTTTGATTCCCCAGGACTCACATAAGCCAGATGCACAAGGGGGTGCACGCATCTGGAGTTCATCTGCGGTGGCTGGAGGCCCTGGTGTGCCCATTATCTCTCTCTCTGCCTCTTTCTCTCAAATAAATAAATAAATAAAATATATAAAAAGCTCTTAAAACATTTTATTTATTTGCAAGGAGAGAGAGAGCGAGCAAGTGAATGAGAGAGCGAGCAAGAGAGCTAGGGTCTTTTGCCATTGCTAATAAACTCCAGCTATATGTGCCACTTTGTGCACCTGGATTATGTGGGTACTGGGAAATTGAACCTGGGCTGTCAGTCTTTGAAAGCAAGTGCCTTTAACTGCTGGGCCATCTCTCCAGCCCTGACCCTTGGTTTTCTGATGTATAAAACTTCAGAGCAATTTTAGTTTAGACTCAAAGATGTGTTTTCCATTAGATTGCTGAAAAGGTTTAAAATGTTATCTGAAGGAAGTCAGTTGGACTTGGCCATGGTGAAGTATATCTGTAATCTCAGCATTTGAAGCTAGATGCTCCAGCTACACTTTTGGTGGTGGTCCCTGGACCAGAGCTTTGGTAAGGGAGGAGCTATCATCCCAGGGCACATTGCAGCAGCAGTACTCTCTGCTGTCAAGGCTCTCAGGTGTTTTTCCTTTCGTCTGCTGGAAACAAGTTTTGCCACTCTCTGAAGGGCTGGAGGAACCAGATACCCTCCTTTAGGTGGGAAATGACTTTGTGTCTCCAAACATCCTCAAGAAGTGGAGGCATTGCTGAGTCAGCAGGAAAGAGGAGGAAGTATAGAGAACTCCTGCCTGAGGGAGGAAAGAGGTGGTAAACCCCTAATTTTATATATATATATGAAATACACACACACACACACACACACACACACACACACACATATATATATAGATTTTACTGTATTCTGTAAGTTTGAGAGTTAAAAACACAACTACAGAAGCTTTTCACTACTGAGCAGTTTTACAAAAACCTCTGATACTTGTGCAGTCTTCTTCACTTTAAGGACTGAGGTTTGAATCCCCAGTACCCACATAAGCCAGAAGCACAATCTGGTGCATGTGCCTGCAGTTCATCTGCAGTGTCTAGAGGCCCTGGTGCATCCATTCTCTCTCTCTCTCTGTCTCTCCATGTCAAATAAACAAATAAAAATGAAAATATAGGGCTGGAGAGATGGCTTAGCGGTTAAGTGCTTGCCTGTGAAGCCTAAGGACCCCGGTTCGAGGCTCGGTTCCCCAGGTCCCACGATAGCCAAATGCACAAGGGGGCGCACGCGTCTGGAGTTCGTTTGCAGAGGCTGGAAGCCCTGGCGTGCCCATTCTCTCTCTCCCTCTATCTGTCTTTCTCTCTGTGTCTGTCGCTCTCAAATAAATAAATTTAAAAAAATTTAAAAAAAAGAAAAAATAAAAACAACAAATAAATAACAGCAAATAGTTGCGAGGGTGTAGGGAAAGTGGAAATCTCACCCACTGCTGGTGGGAATGCAAACCTGGACAGCCAGTATGGAAATCGGTATGGAGACTCCTCAAAATGCTGAAAATAGATATACCACTAGATCTAGCTATATCACTTGTGCGCATAAATCCCAAAGACTTCTCTTCACTACAGAGACACTTGCTTCCCCATGTGTATTAGTCAGGGATCTCTAGAGGAACAGAACAGACAGAATGAATTGTATCAGAAGGGACTGTATTGGAAGCCGGTAGTGGTGAGGCAAGCCTTTAATCTCAGCACTCGGGAGGCAGTATTGGATTAGTTTGCGGTAGGAGAAGGGATGAATACACCCTGATGGGAATATGACCAATACGCAGTGTTTTCACACTCTGCATAATATTTTTAATTTTTCAAATTTTCTTTATTTCCCACTATAGACACTGTCTTTATCTACCTTGCATTAGTATACCATCTGAATTCCTAAACATCTGCTCTAATGTATGAACTAAAATGAGTTATCTGGCATTTTCTGTCATAGCTGAAAGAAAAGTCAAGCAACATCAGTAGCTCGGGTTTATTTTCTTCAGTACCAAACAATTAAGCATGTATTTCTGCAGCAAAAGGCAATAGGCCAGCCATGAGAGTAACGGGGCAAATGCAAGAAAGGACTGGGGTATGAAAATGAAAATGACAAGGAACACATGAAAAGCCGCTGTCAGGGCTTCCAGGGCAAAGCCCATTAGGATTCTGGCCTCCTAATTCCTCGCCCTCTTCCTCGCCCTATTCCTGGCCCTCGCGCTTGCCCTCGGGCTCGCCCCCGACCTCGTGCTCGTCCTCGGCCTCGCTGTGTAACAGCTGCGATCTCCAGGCGCTTAATAGTTGTCATCACCACGGAAAGCTGGTCCAGGAAGTTGTTGAAGGAGGCTCCCAAGAGAACAAGGTCTTCACTCGCCCACCTACTAAAAGGGAGAGAGAGAGACACACACATGTCAGGAGAAAGGTAAGAGATCTGTAAACATCAATGGCACTAAGTCTGATGCGAAAACCCAGGCAAACATGATTTCCTTAAGACACCCCTATAGTTCAGACTACCTCTCAACCCCTTAGGCCAAACCCCCACCCAGAATCATAGAGAACTTACACAGTCAGGACACTGTTAATCAGTCTGAACTGCTGAATTCCCGCATCCTCACGCCGGGCGTTTGACATCACGGTTCTGCGAGCCATGTCTGCCTCCAGAGGAGAATGGAAATGCACCATCACAGAACTGTGGGAGGACACAGTTAAGGTAATATCCACTAATGACTTTTCTTATGCCGTTGGCATCACCACACCTAGCTGTCATGCGTCAGACAGCTCACTCTTACCAACAGAGACCAGCCCGCGCCCCTCTTCAGTGCTGCCCATCTTCCTCAGCTGCACCGTGGCCTTTAGTCCTGTCCATGGTGACTGCCTGCTCTGCAAGGTTATCGAAGCCTTTGGAGCCAGACAGCCCACCATGCACCTCGGACCCCTTGGGGAGTCAGCTGTCAACACCCCTGAAACGCGCCCCCAAACACCTAACCTGACCGCTCTCCCCTCTCTGTCTCCGGAGCCTCGCCAGAAAGCTATTCGGAAAGGATACAACTGCATGGGACGACGTGCGATCCCTGGAGAAGCATCTCCGCTGGGCCCGGAGGCGAGGGGTGCCTGAGCGCCCTGGGGCGCAGCAGCTGCTCCTTCACCAGGCCCCCCTTGCTGGACAGGGCCTCCCTCGTCGGGGTCGCCTGCAGCAGCCTCGTTACCGGGATCCTGAGCGCCGCGCGGCTCCCGGACGTTGTCTTCGTCGTCACTGCGGCCTTCGCCCGCTGAAGAACGGCCGGGGCTGCGCTGGTCTTCGGGAGCACGAGGGCTGCTCTGCCCACTACGCTCTCCTTCTTCTCCTCCTCCTCCCTCGGCCCCGCCGGTGCCCACCGCGGGCTCCTGCGTGTCCACTCGGGCCTTCCTCACGGAGCCTCGCTTACGCATGGCTCGGTAATGGCGTCCCGCGGAGGGAATGAGGCCGCGAGTCAGGCCCCGCCCCTTCCCCCAACGTTCGTGGCGCGCGAGGTCTGTGACGCCTGTGGAAACTGGAACCCACGACCATTGGTTCCTGCCCAGCTTGTCCCCCCCCAGGGCCGGGGACACATAGGATGGCCCACAGCACCATTGTTCCCTCACACAGCTCTTCCCCAAGGTCCTCTGGGCCAATAGACCCCTCCCACGTGGCTTTCCTACAACCTGGCTCAATGAATGCAGAAAATCCATAAACCCCCTGGGAGCCCGAGGCCCCCACAAAGCTCAGCAGCGTAGCAGTTCTAAGGGCGACACGGGTGTTCAGATCTCCTGTGCAAACATACCCCCTCCCTCCTGGACACAACCCCTCACACTTCCAGATCCGTACACAGAGTTGCGCTGCCTGGCCCACCCCCCCAGCCTTTCCACCTGGACCTGGAACACCCTGGCATCCACGGTGGTGCCATTACCCTCACTAGGTGGCCATCACCCATGGCCCTTAAGTCCTTGAGGAGCACAGCCCATACTAACCAGTTTGTGTGGCAGTTTGTGCCACAGCAAGTGGGCTCGGTAGAGGTCAGCTGGCTCATGGAGCAAATGTTTGTTTCATGTCACTTCCCTAAGTTCATGTAATATCTCACATGCTCAGCTTGTTTCTTTATTTTTTTTTTGTTTCTTTATTTTTTTAATTTTTATTTATTTAAAAAAGACAGGGAGAGTGGAAGGGAGGGAGGAAGAGAGATAAAGAGAGACAGTCAGACGTTGAGAGAGAATGGGCACACCAGGGCCTCCATCTACTGCAAACAAACTCCAGATGCATGGGCCACCTTGTGTATCTGGCTTACATGGTACTGGGGAATCCTTCCTCAGACCTGGGATCTTAGGCTTCAG
This sequence comes from Jaculus jaculus, assembly GCF_020740685.1. Lineage (NCBI taxonomy): Eukaryota > Metazoa > Chordata > Mammalia > Rodentia > Dipodidae > Jaculus > Jaculus jaculus. The sequence goes on from NC_059125.1 coordinate 152,626,207, forward strand.
GGGCCAGTGCTTAAGTGCTGAGACATCTCTACAGCCCTTGTCTTTTTCTTGATTAATTAATTGCATGTTAATGATGGATGAGTGGTTTGAATTGCTAATCTCTTGTTGTTAATTTGACCAGATTTATAATCACTATGTAAACATATCTCTCAGCATGTCTCTGAAGGATTTCTTAGATTAGATAAATTAAGATGAGAAAACCCACCCTAAATGTGGGTGGTACCATATCATGGTCTCATATTCCTGGGCTATATGAAGAAGAGACAGATATAAACCAGGATCAGCATTTATCACTCTCTTTCCTCTCTTGGGCCTGAATGTGAACTGCTAGTTCAGGACTGTGTCTCCATACCTTCGCTGTCATGCAAAGTAATCTTAAACATCCTATGTGTCCCCGGCCATGGGAGACACATAGGATGGCCTGCATCACCATTGTTCCTTCGCACAGTTCTTCCCCAAGGTCGTTTGGGCAAATAGACCCCTGCAAGGTGGCTTTCCTCCAACATGGTCTACGGAATGCCAAAGATCTTGTGGGCCACAAAGACCTCAGGAAGCTCAGACGGGGAGTGGGTGCAACATAGGTGTTCATAGAGCCTGTGAAAACAGGGCACCTCTGTTCTTTGCACCCCTTTGGTACACACAGGCCCTGCCAAAAGATTCCACTTGGCTTGCACATCCCAGTAGTTTTCCCCTGGACCCGGTGCACCCATGTATTAATGTGGCTCTATTTCCCTTACCAGGTAAGTGTTATCCAATGGTGCTTCTTTACTCTTTGAAAGAGCACAAACTGAACCAACCCTGGGTTAGTGATAAGGTCTTCCACCCTGAGTGGACTAGTAGGTAGAGGTGGAACAGACTTGAAGGAACAGTCAGCCAGGTCAGTGGATTCTACGGGGAGACTTGAATAGAGGCTCACCTTTTGGAGGAAGAGGATATGTTCTTACACATCCCCAGTGAAAACACCTGTGCTTTAAAGGGAGAACTTACTTGGTGGTCCCACTGAGGGTGGGGGAGTGGAGGGTAGGTGTATGTGTCTGACTTCTACCAGGGGGTTCGGTAGTACATGCTAGGAGGTAAATTTCAGTTGCTGAAGGAGTGTGAATCCCTGAGAGTAGAGGAAGCAGGACCCAGCAACAATGCAGGTTTCAACTCAAGGTGAATGAGCTGCTGTGGACAGCGATGAAAGTCAAGTCCACCTGGTGGTCCATGCACCCTTGGAGGCCAGGGTGGACCTGATGGTGCTAGCAAGGTGGGAGATCTAGAGGGCTTGCTACCACAATTCTCAAGGGCATATCAAGGCACTGGCTGCTATGGAGATGTCCTGCTAGGGGATGGAACAGAGTCCCCCAAGGTATCCTTCTGCAGGCAACTCCAAATTTTTTTAAGAATGATCTAGTCCTCAGGCTGTGTTAGCACTGGATGATTGCCATGGCTTGCAGGCAGAGGGTCAGGGAAAAGATTGCTTCATATCATTCAATTCAGTGTAGTCATGTGTGGTGGGCATGTTCCATGTAGAGTGGGTTGATCCAGAGCATAGAAAAGTCTAGAGGAATATATCCAGGGAAACAGCAGGAATGTAGCAAGCCGGGAGCTAGGTCCAATATAAAGGTGCAGACTTGGTTGGGGTTAAAATAGGGATAGAGTCATAGTGGCAGACTGGGTGAACACAGGCCTCAGAGTGTGAGTCTGGAGATATAGGCAGAATATCAGAAGTTACCTTAACCAGACCTCCAGTAGCATCTTCTGGGTGCCCTTTCTATTCCATATGTAAGCATAGATGGCCTTCCACTATCTGAACACTTGGGACAACCTCCACGAGGTGCACTTCAGAGATATTTGACAGTGTCTAGCAATGGACTAGCTATATGAATACACAATTTGACTTGGCGAGTGATAGTGATTTGTAGCTGAGTTCATCCATCCCTTTCAGAAAATCTTGTGGGCCATTGGATCCATCTCTCCTTCTCTCCATTTCTTCCTTCTTTCTTTTCCTTTGTGATTTTATATTTTTAGGTTTTTAAAAAATATTTTTCTTTATTTTGGAGAGATTTAGATAGATAGATAGGAAGATAACTCTCTCTTTTTGTCTCAAATAAAAAAATGCCAGCCCAAATGAGTCAACAGGTACAATAGTGGCACGTCTGTCATGGTGGAAACCAACTGCCCTCCAGTTGGACTGGAGGCTGGCTCCATGGGGTGAAACACATCCCTGATACTAAAAATTTAAATCAGGGTAGTCATGAGCCCTAGGGGTGTAACATCTGCTGATGTCTGGAAAAATGTATATAGTATGCTTATCAAACTGCCCAGTAAGCACTTCTCTTAATATTTATACCCTTATATTAACGCTACTCTCACTTTGGGTAGAGATTCTACTCTTTTCAGATGGCAGTGACCTTGGGATGACTCAGAAGGTATCATAGTGCTGGAAAGAAGTGACTGGAGTACTGAATAACATATTGATCACACCTTCCAAGGCTCAGGGTCTGATGAGGAAGAGGTGGGGGAAAGAATGTAAGAACCAAAGGAAGGGTAGGACTCCATACAACGTGCTCCCTCCAGACATAAAATGGCCTGGATATCCATGACCTCACCGTGACTGACACTACCTCCACAAGACCATCATAAGAGGAGGAAAAGACCATGACATCAAAATGAAAGCGAGACTGATTGAGATGGGGAGGGGATATGATGGAGAATGGAATTTCAAAGGGGAAAGTTGGGGGAGGAGGGAGGGTACTATCATGGGATACTTTCATAATCATGGAAAATGTTACTAAAAATTGAGGAAAAAATGTCACAAGAGGTCAGTGTGAACAGTCAAGAAAGGGTAGTGTAGAAGATGACACCCCTGATAGGCTGAACATGTAATCCCAAGAGGAAGGAAGGGAAATAAATTCTGTGTTATCACCTTTTCCTTCCTTCCCTTCAGTTTTACTAGAATGACTGCTGAAGATCCTGGTCAAGTGAAAATTTTCATCACTTTCTGTCTGGTCAATGCCAGCCAGTTGATACAAAGCACTGAACTTTGTTCCCCCCATATTTCTTTTTTAAAACCTCCCAAAAAAGAAGAGTCCAGGACCAGATGGATTCCCAGCCGAATTTTTTAAATTATTTTTATTTATTTATTTGAGAGAGAGGGAGACAGAGAATGGGTGTGCCAGGGCCTCCAGCCACTGCAAACAAACTCCGGACACATGTGACACCTTGTGCTTATATCCACCCCATATTTCATGAGGTCTCAGCCAGGCAAAGTGTTGATAAACTTAACCCAATGTATCTTAATTTGTGTATTCCTGCCCAGGGGCTGGGTGTATATATAGTAGCTGTCACCTTACTATGGAGGTCTAATGACTGGCCTGGATTGGCTTTTAGAGACTCTCTACCACACTATTGTCCTGTTGCTGGAGAAGGTGTTATTAAATGTTTCTTACCCCAGAAAACAAATTTAGGTTACTCATCTGCATTTGGGTATCTTTTTAGTCTCTGTGCCTCTGCATTTTCATGGCTTTGTCGTGGTATGTGTTGAATGGTTCTGGAAATTAAGTGTTAAGTAGGTATGAAAGAAGACAAGTCAGGAATTAGTAGAAAATGGAACAGGTAGGAGGATCACTGTGAGTTTGAGGTCACCCTGAGACTACATACTGAATTCCAGGTCAACCTGGGCCAGAGTGAGACCCTACCTCAAAAAAAAATTCTGATGTTGAAAACTTTCACAAATTTTCGTAGAACAAAGTATAAAAATATGAGAACTGGAGATCAAATAATAATGTAAATGTGATAGAGGATGGAAAATTTTGGTGCCATAATATCTTTCTTAATTGGTGTTGGACTTTAATCAGTTGAAATGTATTTCTGTACCACAATGTAAGTTTCAATAAAAGTTTGATTAAACAATAAAAAGAATGGGCTAGAGAGATGGCTTATCTGTTAAGTGCTTCCTGTGAAGCTTAAGGACCCCAGTTTGAGACTCGATTCCCCAGGACCTACATAAACCAGATGCACAAGGTGGCACATGCATCTGGAGATTGTTTGCAGTGGCAGGAGGCCCTGGCAAGCCCATTCTCTCTCTCTGCCTCTTTCTCTGTCTGTCACTCTCAAATAAATAAAAACAAAAAAAACAAAAAAGAAATATGAGGATGGAACTAAGAAAATAGTTTAAACAGTTGATGATAGTTAAGACTGAAAGAAAAGATGGAATGGATACCCAGTTTCTTCTATTTCGACATGGCTTCTTGGATACCACCTGAACACTTGAATTCCAGAACTATCCCTCTGACACAAGGACAAGGCTATGAAGACATAGTTCCACAGAGGCTGAAAAGATACTCAGATACAGATAAGTTACTTAAATTTATTTGCCTGAGTAACAAAACACTTAACAATGACTCGTCCAGCAACAAGGCAACCGTAAGGAAAAGAGTTTCAAAAGGCCAATGCATGTCAGTCGTTTGTCCTCTGGAAATGTGGTAGCTGCTGCACACACCAAATCCTTAGGGAAGGGTGCAAGGTACTAACAGCCACAAGTTTAGTTTTAACCCCCTTTGTCAGGCTGAGACCTAACCTAATAAAACATGGGTCACAAAGCACTGCATGAGCTACAGCAAATGGTCATTCTGACCTAGGCAAAAGGTGATGGAAATTTCAAGTTGGTCAGGGTCTTCAGCACTTAGTCAGCTAAAGGTGAGGGACACAGAGGACAAGGTAAAAACTCCACGTTTCCTCTTCCTTGTGTGAAAGGCCCAGTGCATCAGGTGGCTTCTTCCACTCTACCCTTTCTGACAGCACCCATGGACCTGCTGTAAGGGCCTTCTGAATAGGATACATATGAATCAATGTTTTCCCTGGCCCATGGCATCCATTGTTGAGTGATACGGCCTGTGTCAGGATTTTCAGTCAGGCCTGTGGCTGGATGCCTTGTGGTGTCTGGGCCTCCTTGGGCTCTGTGCTTTGGCAGGACATTTCCATGGGGAACAGTGGTGGGAAGTGCCTTTGACTCCTCTGGTCACTGGACTTCTAAGTCTTCTATCTCTCCAGCACCACCAGGTCCACTCTGGTCTCTGGGGACTCTTGAGCCATCAATTTGGCATTGACACTGAACCCTGCTAACAGTGGCCCCTGTACACTGGTCTGAAGCCTGCATGCTTGCTTTGATCTGTTGTGGCACTCTCAGGGACACACAACCCCTCCACAAATGATGTCCAACTCTTAGCATATCCCACAGGAAACATGTGCTGTAAGTCAGACATTACATGGCACAGCCCAGTAACTCTTCGTGAGACTACATATAACTTGTTCCTTTAATTCATGAGTGTCTTTGCTGGTTTCTCCCTCTTCCTCATATCCTGCCAAGTGGTGGGCCTCTGTTCAACTGCCCCTCCAGAGGCCACTCCATTGGCCAAGGTTTCCATGAGCCAGCTGACCTCTACCGAGCCCACTTGCTGTGGCACAAACTGCCACACAAACTGGTTAGTATGGGCTGTGCTCCTCAAGGACTTAAGGGCCATGGGTGATGGCCACCTAGTGAGGGTAATGGCACCACCGTGGATGCCAGGGTGTTCCAGGTCCAGGTGGAAAGGCTGGGGGGGTGGGCCAGGCAGCGCAACTCTGTGTACGGATCTGGAAGTGTGAGGGGTTGTGTCCAGGAGGGAGGGGGTATGTTTGCACAGGAGATCTGAACACCCGTGTCGCCCTTAGAACTGCTACGCTGCTGAGCTTTGTGGGGGCCTCGGGCTCCCAGGGGGTTTATGGATTTTCTGCATTCATTGAGCCAGGTTGTAGGAAAGCCACGTGGGAGGGGTCTATTGGCCCAGAGGACCTTGGGGAAGAGCTGTGTGAGGGAACAATGGTGCTGTGGGCCATCCTATGTGTCCCCGGCCCTGGGGGGGGACAAGCTGGGCAGGAACCAATGGTCGTGGGTTCCAGTTTCCACAGGCGTCACAGACCTCGCGCGCCACGAACGTTGGGGGAAGGGGCGGGGCCTGACTCGCGGCCTCATTCCCTCCGCGGGACGCCATTACCGAGCCATGCGTAAGCGAGGCTCCGTGAGGAAGGCCCGAGTGGACACGCAGGAGCCCGCGGTGGGCACCGGCGGGGCCGAGGGAGGAGGAGGAGAAGAAGGAGAGCGTAGTGGGCAGAGCAGCCCTCGTGCTCCCGAAGACCAGCGCAGCCCCGGCCGTTCTTCAGCGGGCGAAGGCCGCAGTGACGACGAAGACAACGTCCGGGAGCCGCGCGGCGCTCAGGATCCCGGTAACGAGGCTGCTGCAGGCGACCCCGACGAGGGAGGCCCTGTCCAGCAAGGGGGGCCTGGTGAAGGAGCAGCTGCTGCGCCCCAGGGCGCTCAGGCACCCCTCGCCTCCGGGCCCAGCGGAGATGCTTCTCCAGGGATCGCACGTCGTCCCATGCAGTTGTATCCTTTCCGAATAGCTTTCTGGCGAGGCTCCGGAGACAGAGAGGGGAGAGCGTTCAGGTTAGGTGTTTGGGGGCGCGTTTCAGGGGTGTTGACAGCTGACTCCCCAAGGGGTCCGAGGTGCATGGTGGGCTGTCTGGCTCCAAAGGCTTCGATAACCTTGCAGAGCAGGCAGTCACCATGGACAGGACTAAAGGCCACGGTGCAGCTGAGGAAGATGGGCAGCACTGAAGAGGGGCGCGGGCTGGTCTCTGTTGGTAAGAGTGAGCTGTCTGACGCATGACAGCTAGGTGTGGTGATGCCAACGGCATAAGAAAAGTCATTAGTGGATATTACCTTAACTGTGTCCTCCCACAGTTCTGTGATGGTGCATTTCCATTCTCCTCTGGAGGCAGACATGGCTCGCAGAACCGTGATGTCAAACGCCCGGCGTGAGGATGCGGGAATTCAGCAGTTCAGACTGATTAACAGTGTCCTGACTGTGTAAGTTCTCTATGATTCTGGGTGGGGGTTTGGCCTAAGGGGTTGAGAGGTAGTCTGAACTATAGGGGTGTCTTAAGGAAATCATGTTTGCCTGGGTTTTCGCATCAGACTTAGTGCCATTGATGTTTACAGATCTCTTACCTTTCTCCTGACATGTGTGTGTCTCTCTCTCTCCCTTTTAGTAGGTGGGCGAGTGAAGACCTTGTTCTCTTGGGAGCCTCCTTCAACAACTTCCTGGACCAGCTTTCCGTGGTGATGACAACTATTAAGCGCCTGGAGATCGCAGCTGTTACACAGCGAGGCCGAGGACGAGCACGAGGTCGGGGGCGAGCCCGAGGGCAAGCGCGAGGGCCAGGAATAGGGCGAGGAAGAGGGCGAGGAATTAGGAGGCCAGAATCCTAATGGGCTTTGCCCTGGAAGCCCTGACAGCGGCTTTTCATGTGTTCCTTGTCATTTTCATTTTCATACCCCAGTCCTTTCTTGCATTTGCCCCGTTACTCTCATGGCTGGCCTATTGCCTTTTGCTGCAGAAATACATGCTTAATTGTTTGGTACTGAAGAAAATAAACCCGAGCTACTGATGTTGCTTGACTTTTCTTTCAGCTATGACAGAAAATGCCAGATAACTCATTTTAGTTCATACATTAGAGCAGATGTTTAGGAATTCAGATGGTATACTAATGCAAGGTAGATAAAGACAGTGTCTATAGTGGGAAATAAAGAAAATTTGAAAAATTAAAAATATTATGCAGAGTGTGAAAACACTGCGTATTGGTCATATTCCCATCAGGGTGTATTCATCCCTTCTCCTACCGCAAACTAATCCAATACTGCCTCCCGAGTGCTGAGATTAAAGGCTTGCCTCACCACTACCGGCTTCCAATACAGTCCCTTCTGATACAATTCATTCTGTCTGTTCTGTTCCTCTAGAGATCCCTGACTAATACACATGGGGAAGCAAGTGTCTTTGTAGTGAAGAGATGTCTTTGGGATTTATGCGCAGGAGTGATATAGCTAGATCTAGTGGTATATCTATTTTCAGCATTTTGAGGAGTCTCCATACCGATTTCCATACTGGCTGTCCAGGTTTGCATTCCCACCAGCAGTGGGTGAGATTTCCTCTTTCACTACACTCTCGCCACTATTTGCTGTTATTTATTTGTTATTTTTATATTTTCATTTTTATTTGATTATTTGACATGGAGAGACAGAGAGAGAGAATGGATGCACCAGGGCCTCTAGACACTGCAGATGAACTGCAGGCACATGCACCAGATTGTGCTTCTGGCTTATGTAGGTACTGGGGATTCAAACCTCGGTCCTTAAAGTGAAGAAGACTGCACAAGTATCAGAGGTTTTTGTAAAACTGCTCAGTACTGAAAAGCTTCTGTGGTTGTGTGTATAACTCTCAAACTTACAGAATACAGTAAAGTCAATATATTATATATATAATTAGGGGTTTACCACCTCTTTCCTCCCTCAGCCAGGAGCTCTCTATACTTCCTCTTCTTTCCTGCTCTTCAGCTAATAAAGTCTCTCTAAATCGTTATATATATATATATATATATATTTGACAGATGGCACAGGGATGGGCATGGGAAAGCCTCGCATATTTCTTTGAACTTGTCAAGACTCCTGGTGTATTTCCTCTATCTTGTCCTGGAGCTCCCATAGTCTGTCCTCCACATGATCTATTTTGTTAGTGAGGCTTTCTCAGGAGCCTTTTAAATGAGTGATTTCATTTTGTTTAGATAGTGGTGGAACTTGGGAATGTGGCCCAACGATTTGGAGATAACAATATTACATCGCGATCTCAAAAGTTTGCACATCTTTTCTACAGTTTTCCTTTATACTTTGGTGCTCCCAGCACTGACCTCCTCAAGAGGGAGGGACAAAGCAGAGAGCTACATTGACTTGTATGACCCTGCCTCTGAATAGTGTGCTCTCTGCTACACACCATTGGCCAAGGGAGTCACTGCCTATTCCCGTTCATGTTCTAGAAGGAGGGACATAGACTCTCCCTGTCAATGAGCAATGGACAGATTCTCAAAAAGCAATCAGGATAGGAAATACTGATGGTGTCATTTCTCAAGAAGGCATTGGACTAAATTTGAGTTCTTCAAAGTAAAGCAGTCTAATCCTGCTTTAGAAAAACACCATCCCTACACTAGAAGGTACACTGATGTCTCCTACCAAATATTTTATTTCTTTTACTAAATTATTTATATGAGAGAGAGAGAGAGAAAATGGGTGGGGAAGGGCTCCTTCCACTGTAAACAAACTCCAGACACATGCAGTACTTTGTGTATCTGGCTTTATATGGGTGCAAGAGGGTGAATCCAGGCCACTGGGCTTTGCAAGCAAGCACTTTTAACTGCTGAGCCATCTCTCCAGGCATACCTATCAAATCTTAACAGAATACTGTGAAAAATCAGTGTATCCAATGATCTACATAGCATTCAAAATCCCAACTGTAATGTGGTGAATGAGAGTAAAGCAGGAGGAACATGAATTCGAGACCAGCGTCGGCTACAAAACAAGTGGATGACTGGCTCAGACAACAAGAGAACAGGACTCCCAAAAGTCAAAGACTTTAATTTAAAACTGAGGGGCTGGAAAGATGACTTGGCATTTAAAGGGACTTCCTTCCAAAGCTTGATGGACAAGTTTCAGTTCCACATACCCATGTAATGCCAGATGCCTAAAATGGTGCATTTGTGTGGAGATCGTTTGCAGTACCAAGAGATTCTGCTGCACACTTCCTTCCTCTCCCTACAAATGAATAAGAAACTATTTTTTAAAATAGATTTATTTGGAAAAAAATGATATTAGGGTTGTGCCTAGTGGTGCAGGGTTGTCAGCCTATGTACTTGGCTGGCTGGTGCAGGAGGATTACAAGTTCAAGTCTGCTTGGGATACAGTTATGTTCAATGCAAGCCCATTGAAAAATAAAAGTAAAGAGAATGCAAAAAATACATAAAGCACCCTCCCAAGGTAAAATATGCAATGCATGTGATCCAATCTTCATCCAACTTACACACAAATATTCAGTAAAATCAAGTCCACAGTGAGTGGAGTCAATCAACAAAAGGTGTTCACGGGGGGGGGATTAACATGGGATTCTTTTTATAATCATGGAAAATGCTAATAAATTTTTTTTTAGAAAAAAAAGTTGTTCACCCTGTAAGGCGGTGAGGGAAAGGTTAACCACAGGCAACCCAATTGTCTTCTTGAGAAACTACATTTCAATGTTCCAAAGAGGTACTCGAACTTAATTCAGTGAGTTTGTAGGGATTGCCGTGTATTGTTTACACATCTAACCAGCTTCAACCAATGTTGTTAAAGGAGCTTGCATGCAAACCCTGAGAGCTTGTGTCCATTCCCCAGTACCTGCATAAAGTCAGATACACAGAGTCATGTATATCTGGAGTTCATTTGCAGTGGCAGGTGGCCCTGGCATACATTCATTCATTCATTCTCTCCTCATATAAAGAAGAATACTTTTGGGGCTGAGAGATAACTTACCAGTTAAGGCATTTGTCTGCAAAGGCAAAAAATCCTGGCTCAATTCCCCAGAGCCCAGGTAAGCCACATGCACAAGGGGGCACGTGCATCTGGGGTTCATTTTCAGTGGCTGGAGGCCTTGGCATAACTATTCTCTCTCTTTTTCTCTTTCAAAGAAATAAATAAAAATAAAGTTTTTAAAATAAATAAATAAACAATAATTTATCTATTTGAGAGACAGGTAGAGAGAAAGATGCAGACAAAGAGAGACAATGGGCACACCAGGGCCTCCAGCCACTGCAAAGGAGCTCCTGACTAATGCACCACCTTGTGTATCTGGCTTACATTTGTATTGGGGAATTGAACCTAAATCCTTAAGTTTTACAGGCAGGTGCCTGAACCGCAGAGCCATATTTCCATCCCAAACAAATGAGTGATTTTTTTAAAAACATAAATATTTATAAGGCAGTTTGATGGGCACAATGGTTAACTTGTTTTCATGAGATAATTGTCCAGGTTGCAGGCAACTGTGGCCTTCTATGTCCAGCATGCCCTGAGGTAAACACAGGCTTATGGTGAGTTTAGAAAGGCACAGCACATCCCTTCATTCTATTTTTTTTAATTTTTTTAATTTTTATTTATTTGAGAGTGACAGGCAGAGAGAGAAAGAGGCAGATCGAGAGAGGGAGAGAGAATAGGTGCCTCAGGGCCTACAACTACTGCAAATGAACTCCAGACGCGTACGCCCCCTTGTGCATCTAGCTAACGTTGTTCCTGGAGAATCGAGCCTCAAACCGGGTCCTTAGGCTTCACATGCAAGCGCTTAACCACTATGCCATCTCTCCAGCCCAACCCTTCATTCCAAATGATAACCAACTGTCACCCAGAGTTTAGCAGGAGAAACCCTGATATAAGAAATCAGAGTGTCTGCGCCTTTATGGAAGCCATGAGACAGAAGGAGAACTAATAAGGGACAACCCTTGATGAGCCAGCAGTGAGGAGCTTCGCGCTTTAGGACTGTCAGATGACAGGGAACACTGTGGCATGAGGGAAGTGCCTGAGACCTGAGGAAGGCCTGAGGCCTCCTTCTCAAACTTGCATATGAAGAACCCAAAAACCTCCTGCTTATCAACATGCTGCCTCATTTTAGGATGAAGACTTTGTCCAGCAGCGACTCCTAGTGATGGCTCCAAGGACATGCACATCCTGGACTCAGCAGAAAAGGCCAGATAAATATGTACATGGACTTTACCACCCTTCCACTGACAGTCTGTAAGCAGGGTCCTCTTGGGCAACCATGGCCTTGCCAAAGATTGGAGCAGGTCAACTAATTACATCATTCCTGCATTAAGCTATCCTTGGAACTACAAGAGTCCTAAGGATCTTTACAGCATGCTAGCACACCACTCAAGACTATAATCAGGAAATACAAAACTATCCAGACCTCATGGTAATAAAATTCAAAACACATGCTACCCAATCTGAAAATTTTAAGCAGGCAATGAACCAGGAAATGCCAGTCCCACCATACATGGAGAAATCAAGTCATAAAAGATGCCCTTGGTGGATCACCAAAATGCATTTATTCTCAGGCAAACTGATCATTTGTGTAGAAATTCTGACGTGACTCACAAAAACACCACTAAAAATGTAAGCAATTTAGCAAGCTGGGCAAAAACCAACCAGAATGTGAAACTGTCTCCAGAATTTTCTCCACTGATCTGACATAAATCCAGTCATAATTCCCAAAATATCTATCCTAGAGCTTGTGATCATTTGATGTCTTCACATATGTTCTCAGCATCAGAATTCTGCAGAGAACACACTCCTGAATTGCATCATCAAACTGTGCATCAATATCCTTAGGAATGACTAGAAGTTTTTGTTTTTTTGTTTTTTGTTTTTTTTTTTTTTTCTTTTTGAGGTCGGTTTTCACTGTAGCCCAAGCAGACCTGAAATTCACTATGTAGTCTCAGGATGGCCTCAAACTCACAAAGATCCTCCTACCTCTGCCACCCAAGGGCAATGATGAAAGGCGTGAACCACCACGCCTGGATCTGACTAGAAATTTTAACTCAGTAGTCCTGATTTTATAATCCAGACAGAGGACATAGTTCATCAGGCAAAGGCTTCCATAGAATTGCATAGAAACATTACTTATAGTGGGGAAGAATGGAAGCATGGAACATTCTTCAGTTACGTGAGAAGTCTTCATGTATCTATTCTAGGACATGTTTGTGAAGAATTTTTAAACAGAAGCTCTTGTGCTAGATGACAATGATTTAAAATATGAATTATGCCAGTTATGGACCTGAGAAAATATGCATTATCTCTTGTTATACACTTCATATAAAAATATTTGGATGGAGTCCAACATGGTAGTGTACGCCTTTATCCCAGCACTCAGTGGGCAGAGTAGTTGGATCACCATGAGTTCAAGGCCACCCTGAGACTATAGAGTGAATTCCAGGTCAGCCTAGAGTAGAGTGAGACCAACCTGGAAAAACCTGTGTATATGTGTGTATGTGTGTGTGTGTGTGTGTGTGTGTGTGTGTGTGTGTGAAGCTAGATGCACAAAGTGGTACATACATGTGGAGTGCATTTGCAGTGGCTAAATGCCCTGACAAGCTCATTCTGTCTCTCTTCTATTGCTCTCAGCTTATAAATTAAATAATTGATTGATTAATTAATTTTTAAAAATATTAGGATGAGAGCTGGAGGGTGGCTTAGTGGTTAAGGCATTTGTCTGCAAAGCCAAAGGACCTAGGTTCCATTCCCCAGGGCCCATATTAGCCAGATGTACAGGGGGGCACATGTGTCTGGAGTTCGTTTGCAGTGGCTAGAGGTCTTGGCATGTGCCCATTCTCTTTTTTTCTCTCTCTCCCTCATTCTCTGTCAAATAAATAAAAATAAAATATAAAAACATATTAGGATGAAACTCAGAAAATACTCCCAAAGTGCCCACTGTAGCTTATGCTGAAGGAAAGGACAGAATGGATTTCTGCTTTCTTCTATGCTCTGACCTGTCTTCTTTGATACCACCTGAATTCTAATTTCCACAACCATCCCTCCCACACAAGGACAATGCCATGAAAATGTGGGGGCACAAAGACTGAAAAGATGATCAGATGCAAATTGTAGCTTAAGTTATTTTTATGAGTAAACAAATATTCAAGCATCCCTCTTCCTGCAGCTTGACAACAAACAGTAGGGCAGGGACTATCCAAGGTCCAGTGCAGGACATGAAGTGGCAGCTCCTGTGCATCCAATTCCTAGGAAGGAAGCACAACAGCAGGTGTTTAGGAACTCTCTTCTGTGACACAGCTGGTAGACTAGACCATCCTTCAGGATGTTCAGGCAGGCCTGCTATAGAATGCTTTCCAAGAGTGTAGGGTTCTAAGTGCTCTGGACCCTGGAAGGATATTTCCATGGCATCCAGTGACAGGGGGTGCCTGTAATTCAGCTATCATTCCTGCCTTTCCAGCACCAACACTTCTGACCTGGCCTCTGAGAAGACTTAGGATACCAGGAAGGCCTTCACATAAATTCCTGCCTACAGCAGATCCTAACCCTTCAAAAATATTTAGTGTTTCCATGCATGGTGGTGCATGCCTTTAATCCCAGCACTCAGGAGGCAGCGGAGGACCACTGTGAGTTCAAGGCCAGCCTGAGACTACATAGTAAATTCCAGGTCAGCTTGGTCTAGAGCAAGGCCCTATCTCACCTGCCTCCCCCCAAAAAACATATATATAAATTTTGGGTGCTGAATGACTGGATTGAAATGATTTTTTTTTTCTATGCCCTTGGTTGTCTTCAACTACTTTTTCCCCTGGAGCCCAAACCCCATTACACACAAGGTAACCTCCATTTATCTCACCAGGTAGGTATCACCCTGTAAAGTTCAGAGAGTTATTAAAGAGCACACCCAAAGTCAACTCTGGATTCATGCCAGTGCATGCCACACTGGGTGGACTCTGTAGATGTGAGGTTGGCTTGATGGAACCATCAGCCAGAGCTGTAGCTTCTGATGGGAATGTCGGACAGAAGTCTACCTTTTGGCATAAAACAAGATAGAGGGCTGGAGATATGGCTTAGCAGTTAAGGCTCATTTCTGTGAAGTCTAGGACACAGGTTCAATTCCCCAGAATGTATGTAAACCAGACACACATGATGTGTCTGGTTTTGTTTACAATGGCTAGAGGGCCTTGTATACCCATTCTCTCCCTCTCTCTCTCTCTCCCTCCCCTCTTTCTCTGTCAAATAAATAAATAAAATATTTAAAAAATAAACAATAAAATATTGAAAAAAGAAAGAAAAATGAAACAAGATAGAGAAGGTGTTCTCACACATGCCCAATGAAGATACATGTGAATTAAGGGGAGAACGTTGTGGTCTCATGGAAGGTAGCCAAGAATTAGGTGTGTCTCTGACTTCTTACATGTGTTTCCTATGGTACATGTTAGAAGGTGGTAAGAGGGGGGCTGGAGAAATGGCTTAGGGGTTAAGACACTTGCCTGCAAAGCTAAAGGAGCAAGGTTCCATTCCCCAGAACCCATGTAAGCTAGATGCACAAAATGGTGCATGCATCTGGAGTTCATTTACAGTGGCTGGAAGCTCTGGAACACCCATTCTCTCTCTCTCTCTCTCTTAAATAAATAAATAAATAAAAATAAAATAGCAGGGGATACTTGGTTGCTGAGTTGTCTTTTCTTGACTGGTTTCTTTCTTCATTCTAGGTGGAATTTCCCCTATCTACCCCTGGTACTTTCTAGGTGGATGTCAGGTCCTTCTGAGTACCCTACCTACTGCTTTTCAGTGACGAGGAGTTATATCTTCTGGTGAAAGCAACTGGTTCCTGTGTTCCCTCAGGGCTGGACAAAGTTACCTATCATCTTCCATGCATACTTGTGGGATCGTCTTTTCCTTGCATCAGGTCGTTTCATCACATTCTTGTACTCAGTAGAGGTTTGCTAGACACTAGAGCAGGATCCTCTGCAATAGTCAGAGTTTTCTCAGCATGTTTCAGCCTGGACTATCTTGCTGAGAGCTAACCTGTGGGTGTCTGTTGGGCTCCACCAGCAAAGTCCCTCTCCTTCCAGGAGGCTGGGCATATTGTGGTGCTTGCCTTGTTTGAGACCCTTTCTCCCTGATAACCACTTCCTTTGAGTGTTGCATCTCATAATTGATTGGCTTTTGATGGTTCTTTGAAGCAGTAAGACACACTCAATTCCTGGTATTCTGTAGATGTGTTATTTATTTTTTTCAATTTTATTAACTTGAGACAGAAAGAGAATGGACATGCATGCACTACTTTGTGTGTCTGGCCTACATGGGTGCTGAGGAATCGAATCTCAGTCCTTTCGCTTTACAGGCAAATACCTTAACCAGTAAGACGTCTCTCTAGCCCTAGATGTGTTATTTTAAAGCATTTTAATAGCCAGCCTGGTGGAGAACACCTATAATCCCAGCACTTGGGAGGCAGAGTTAGGGGGATCACCATGAGTTCTAGGCCAGCCTGAGACTACATAGTGAATTCCAGGTCACCCTGGGCTACAGTGAGACCCTACCTGAAAAAATCAAAAAATATATATATTAAAATATTTTTACTTCTTTATTTGAGAAACAGATGCAGAGAGATATAAAGTATGACCACTCTGAAAATGAACTCCAGATGCATATTTTACTTTGTGCAAACTGAGAGAGAGAAAGAGAGAGGGTGAGAGAGAGAGAGGGAGAGAAGGAAGAGAGTTTTGGAAGGAGTACACTTCAGGAGTGGAGAATGTTGTGTTCAGAAACCATAGCTTGTTCCAGGAAAATCATAGTACCAGGTGTGGGCCTCCAAAACAATGCAGGCTTTTTCCCAATGCCCTTGGTTGACCACCAAAACTAGACAGTAAAACTCAGTTCTGAAGACACCACATGCTTAGTTTTTCTTTTTCGTCTCTTTTTTTTTGAGGGGGGGTATTTTGTTGTTTTTTGAGGTAGGGTTTCACTCTAGGCCAGGCCAATCTAGAAATCACTATGTAGTCTCAGGATGGGCTCAAACTCACGGCAATCCTCCGACCTCTGCCTCCAGAGTGCTGGGATTCAAGGCACGTGCCACGACGCC
Source organism: Jaculus jaculus (assembly GCF_020740685.1). Lineage (NCBI taxonomy): Eukaryota > Metazoa > Chordata > Mammalia > Rodentia > Dipodidae > Jaculus > Jaculus jaculus. Next base: position 152,642,712 of record NC_059125.1, read on the forward strand.
TAGCACACATGCTTAGTTTTTAGGACACTGAGAAATCAAGTTGAACCAGATCTGGAAGTCTCCTACCTGCTGGCTGTCACAGTGCTGGAAAGTGCTATGCAGCCTACTGGAGTGAATAATCAACAGTTTTAACCAGTAGTAGACCCTGCAAGCTAAATACCTGGCAAGCCAGGCAAGATGTGCACACCAGTGCAATAGTGGCATGACTATTATGGGTGTAACTATCTGCTTTGATTAAAGGTGTGAGTCATGGGCTGCAGAGATGGCCACATGCCTGTGAAGCCTAAGGACCCATATTCAATTCTCCAGATCCTACGTAAGCCAGCTGCATAGTGGCACATGTGTCTGGAGTGCGTTTGCAGTGGCTATAGGCCCTGGCTCACCCATTCTCCCTCTACCTCTCTCTTTTACCCCTCTCTGTCTCTAATAAATAAATGAATAAGTAAATAAAATAAATAAATAGCGTGAGACACCACCCCGGGGTTCCATTACTCTTAAAAAACTTCTTGAGGGAGGGAATTACCATGGGATATATTTTATAATCATGGAAAATGTTAATAAAAATTTAAAAAGAAAAAAAAAACTTCTTAGTGACAGTTTTAGTACATGAACATAAGGTATTTTAATAATATCCTCCCACCACTTTCTCTTCTCCTCCCTCCCCCAAATTCTTCCACCAAACTCCATCTTCTTTCTAACTACTTTCTTTTCTACTTTGATATCTTTTTTGTCCCTCCTCCATCAGCCATGTCAAAATATTGATGAATCCAGCTTCACTCATGTTTTCAGGGCATGGGCAGGATGCAATTTCTTTGCCAGAATATATACATGAGCCACCTCAAATCCAGTTACCAATAGAGTCCTTGTTCCCCTCTGAAAATGCCATAAGCCAAGCCTCCGTTGTCTACATTTCTTTTTCTTTTTTTTTTTTTTTTGGTTGTCTACATTTCTTTTGGCCTCTGGGTCTTCTCTTACAGTGGATAGAGGCCCTGGAGCACTCATGCTCACTCTACCTGCCTCCCTGTCTTCCTTCTTCCTTCCCTCCCTTTCTCTCTCTCTATCCCTCTCTCTCTCCTTGGTAATAAAAAAGTAAAAACTAGTGATTGATCTGCCACAGCTGGCCAGTGTGCACTGCTGCCAGCAACTGCCTCTAGGTGACCCAAAGCTGGAGGGGTGGGGTGAGCACCAAGACACAGTTGGCTGCCACCTCAGAGGCACAGTCCCCCCTTCCCTCCTGCCCTGGGACGACCAACCTTCATGTACTACCAAGGCTGTGGGACTGACTGGGACCTGGCAGCCACTTGTCCCAAGCCGCTGCCTTGCTCACAGGCATCCTCTGCGCCCAGACTCAGCTGTACCCTCCTGCAGAGTTGGCCTCAGCAGCAGCAGCAGCAGCAGGAGCTCACCTCTATAAAGAAGGTCAAGCCCAACCAGAAGCGCTAGGGCTTCAAGGAGCACACTGGATGCCTGAGCTTCCAGAGAGAGCGGGAGGATGAGGTGCTCTTGCTGAGCAGCACTCGATATTCAAAAGCTCCTGGGTTGTCCCAGTAGCAGGAATGAAACCTGAACACTGGCAGTGATGCTGTGGGAAAAGTTTATGAGGAGGCCTGAGCCAAAGGAAAATTAGGAAGACTCCTGAGCATTTATGAGAAAACACAGACCAGACAACGAAGCAACAGAAGATTGGGAAGATTCTATTAATGTAGTAGGAAGGGAGAATGGTACAAAGTAGACGAAGTGATCAACGTTCTCCCATGTCATAAACCTGTCCGTGCAGAGTGTGGTAGTTGGGTTTATGTCCCCCAAGACCAAGTGTTTTATTAAAGCTGTAACTTGGTGTGATTGGGGGTGGATCTGGATTCCAGCCTAGCTTATGCGGAGCACTTGAGCTCTGCCTGGGTTCCCAGCGTGTGCTTGCTTGTGCTGCTGCTGCTGCTGCTGGTTTTCCCTGTGCATGGGTTCGGTAAAGGACACCAGCTTCTTCCAGCACTAGCAAACATCACTGGATCTGCAAGCCTGAAATAAAGGCCATTCCTCCCATAAACTGTGTCTGGTGAAGGTTCATCCCAGCAGCATGTGGCTATGACACAGAGTATCTGAAAAAAACTGAAGCTGGGTTGTTCTCCAGGTAAAGGACAGTCCAGTCCCTTCCGTTCCAGTAAACAATGCCTTGTGTGCTGCACAGACCTCTGGGGTGACATCCGTTATAAGATGGAAAGAAGGGGGAAACACTCTCGTCCCAGGTCATGTCAGTTCCCTTGTCAAACATCTGAATGCTGCTGGCAGATCATCTGAATTTGCCATGCAGGAATTTCACAGTTTGCATGTATTGAAGATGCTTTTAAGTCTTTTAAGATAAGCAAACAACAAAATAGTGTGAAAGTACTTTAAGAAGCTAAAACCATGTGAATTTCTTAATGCTTTAATTGCACCCTCCATATTATTTGTATCTTTTTTCAGTTTGCATGCACATGATATCAGTCTATGATTCATTGCACCAAATCAAATTACTTGTGGGTATACTTTCCCTTTAATGTCTCAGTCACAGCATCAACAAACTCTCCAGACCTTTGTGGTGAGAATTCATGACAAGATAGTAAGTATTGCTATTAACATATATGCATTCTAAAACTTGGTTTTAAGAGGATCACAGTCATAGGCTCTGAACTGCAGGTTGGGTCTTTTGAATGGTGCAATAGCTTTGAAAAAGTTCTTTTCTATTTCCAGTAGATGCTTTCTGAATATTCACAATTAGTATTATGTCACTGTCAACATAGTATGGCTATTTCCCGTAAAATTCAATTGTAATTCAACATGAACTATAATTATTATGTAGTTGGTAATTTTTAGAGAAATACTGTTATCAAAATGCATGTAGTACCTACATCTCATTCTGAAAACTGTATTGCTGGAATTATTTAACATGTTCAGCTGCCAGTTCCCTTTAAGCTCATCTTTTATGTAGAATACCTTAGGACCCTATTCCCTTCAGTGTAAATGGCTCTGAAAATGAATTTTTAGTTTCCTAATTTAGTGACAGTTTCAGTTAAACTTTAATGTTTACCAGTAACTATAGGATTGGAGTGTAGCCTTGGAATAGCTACAGAGCGGGGATTCTAACTTCCTGTGGGGAAGGCAGGCCAGAGGCCATTTGGCCCACTGCTGAGTTCTAAGCCCGCAGGGGCGGGAACTCTAATTTCCTGTGCAGAAGTAGCAGGCCGAGGCGTTTGGCCCCCTTCTGAGTCATAGCTGGGCAGAGGCAGTTCGCCAAACTTTCACTAGGCTCAGGAAGTTCCACTAGGCCTCACATCCGGGCCTCTCAAGGCCCAACAAGCTGAGGGTTATTTCATCTTTATACTTGTCTTTACACATGCTCAGAATTGGCTATCACATGGGAAAGTACTGAGGTAACTAATCTGAAACTCCTATGTTTTTTCATGTGGTCAGAAATCAAAGGAGAAAGGAAAATCATTTTAAATACAGAGTGGAAGTGAGTGAAGAATCTTTTTTTTTCTTTTTTTTTCTCTCTCTGTCCCTGTAAAGAATCATTTTTAGGGCTGGAGAGATGGCTTAGTGGTTAAGCGCTTGCCTGTGAAGCCTAACGTTAGCCAGATGCACAAGGGGGCGCACGCGTCTGGAGTTCGTTTGCAGAGGCTGGAAGCCCTGGCGCGCCCATTCTCTCTTTCTTCCTCTATCTGTCTTTCTCTCTGTGTCTGTCGCTCTCAAATAAATAAATGAAATTTAAAAAAAAGAATAATTTTTAAATATATATTTTACGTATTTATTTATTTGAGAGAGAGAAAGAGAGACTGGGTGCTCCCAGGACCTCTAACCTCTGCAGAGGAACTCCAGACGCATGTGACCCCCTTGTGCATCTGACATATGTGGCTCCTGGGGATTTGAAGCAGGATCCTTTGGCTTTGTAGGCAAGTTCCTTAACCACTAAGCCATCTCTCCAGCCCTGAAAGATCATTTTTTATATATACATCATTTGCATTTTGTGAATACCACTGTAACATTCAAGCATAAAGTTCAAAAGGTAGCTAAAACATTTCCTCTATGGGCTAGGGAGATTGTTCACTGGTTCAAAGCACTTGCTTACAGTGCCTTCCAGTTCTGGTTCGAATCCCCAGTACCCATATAAAGCAGATGCACAATGTGACACATACATGTGGAGTTCATTTACAGGGGTAAGAGGACCTGATACACCCATGCATACTCACTTTCACTTTCTCTTTCCCTCACTCTCTGTCCCTGCAAATAAGTAAAAATATTTTACAAAATATTTGCTCTGTGGCTGGAGAGATGGTTTAGAGTTAGGGTGCTTGGCTGCAAAGCCTAAGGACCGAGGTACAATTCCCCAGAGCCCACTTAAACCAAATGCACACGGTGGCACATGCATTGAAATTCATTTGCAGAGGCTACAGGCCCTGGTGCACCCATTCTCTCTCTCTCTCTCTCTCTCTCTCTCTCTCTCATAAATAAATAAATAAATAAATAAATAAATAAATAAATAAATAATCAAACAAACAGTTTCTCTGTGAGTTGTTAAAGTAAATACATAATTGTTGCTAAAATAGTCCTTCTCCGTAAGAAAAATTGGTGCCATTTTGAAAATGATATCTTGTGTCATAAATGCAGTCAAAGGAATGAGTATATTACAAAACCTTAACCTGTAATGTTTTGTTCTAAGTTTTGTTCTGTAATCAAACATGATTATCTAGAAATTTTATATTTTTTACTAATAAAGGGATTATATATTCTGGATGTGTTTTATACAGCTGTGTGTGTGTGTGTGTGTTGAGTTAAGGTCTCACTCTAGCTCAGGCTAATAGGGAATTCACTATGTGGTCTCAGACTGGCCTTGAACTATTAGCAGTCCTCCACCTCAGCCTCCTGAGTGCTGGGATTAAAGGAATGTGCTACCACACCTGACAAGAAAACATTTTTTTTTATTTAGTTATTTATTTGAGAGCGACAGACATAGAAAGAGGGAGAGAAAGAGAGAGCATGGGTGTGCCAGGGCCTCCAGCCACTGCAAACGAACTCCAGACGCGTGCGCCCCCTTGTGCATCTGGCTAACATGGGTTCTAGGGAATCCTCGAACCAGGGTCCTTAGGCTTCACAGGCAAGTGCTTAACCACTACGCCATCTCTCCAGCCCAAGAAAACATTTTAAATCCTACAAACTGACAATGTATCAGTCACCAGTTGGCTAATTTTTTTTATAATCTCTGAAACTTCTCTAAATTACGTGCTTAATACAGAAACTAGCTTGTTTTGCATATAAGACGGCTTCCATCTGAAATACTTTCATAAGTACTTAGGAATTTTTCTTGTACATGATATTTTCAGAGGTAATAATGTATTAACTTGTTCTATAAATTCTTGGACTATATCAGCATGTAAAAATGTACAGTATTAATGTCAACCATATCTTGAAAAGATAGCCTATAAATATGTTCTATAATTTCTTCTGTCAGAACCATTTGGACTAAGTAGTGCCAATTGGATCAGAATTTTCTTTTCTTAAAATACTTTATTTAAAGCTGGAGAGATGATTTAGCAGTTGTGGTGCTTGCCTGGGAAGCCGAAGTACCCAAGTATGATTCCCCAGTACCCACTTAAGCCAGATGCACAAGGTGGCTCATGTGTCTGGAGTTTCTTCTCAGTGGCTAGAGGCCCTATGTGCTTATTCTCTCAATCAATCTCTCTCTCTCTCTCTCTCTCTCTCTCTCTCTCTCTCTCTACCATTCTCACTTTCTCTTTCTAATAAATAAAAAATTAAAATAGGACTGGAGAGATGGCTTAGCTCTAAAGGCACTTGCGTGTGAAGCAAAGGACCCAGGTTCGATTCCCCAGGGCCAGATGCACAAGGTGGTGCATGCTTCTGGAGTTCCTTTTCAGCAGCTGAAGGCCCTGGCATGCCTGTTCTCTCTCTCTCTCTCTCTCTCTCTCTCTCTCTCTCTCTCTCTCCCTTCCTCCCTCTTTCTCTCTGTCTCTCAAAGAAATAAACAAATTAAATTAAAATAGATTTTATTTATTTCCAAGTAAAGAGAGAATATGGGTGTGCTTGGCACTTTTGCCACTGCAGATAAACTCCATATGCATGTACCACTTTGCACCTCTGGCTTTACGTGCATACTAGAAAATTGAACCTGAGGTATTAGGCATTGAAATCAAATGATTGCCTTAAAGACTGAACCATCTCTAAGCCCTAAACTATTTTTTTTTTGAGGTACGGTCTCACTTCAGCTGAGAATAACCTAGAACTTTCTCTGTACTCCCAAGATGGCCTCAAACTCACAGCAATCCTTCTCCTCTGCCTTCCAAGGGCTGGGATGAAAGTGGTGTGCCACCACATCTGTTAGGATTTTCTTCAGTGCCATTTATCAGACCAACTGTCCTCAGTCTATGCAACTAGCAAAAGTTTATACAAAGCAGAAATATCAATGTTTCACTTAAATTTTACATAAGGGGTTCTTTACTATTGTGGAACTCAGTATAGCAAAATTAGAGAAAAAACTGACATTTATTTCTCTTAAAAGAAAGCCAGGGCTAGACAGATGGCTTGACGGTTAAGGCGTTTGCCCGCAAAGCCAAAGGACCCGCTTTTGGTTTGATTCCCCAGGACCCATTTTAGCCAGATGCACAAGAGGGAGCATGTGTCTGGAGTTTGTTTGCAGTGGCTGGAGGCCCTGGCATGCCCACTCTTTCTCTCTCTCTCTTTCTCTTTCTATGTCAAATAAATAAAAATAAAATATTAAAAATAAAGAAAGCCAAGCCGGGCGTGGTGGCGCACACCTTTAATCCCAGCTTCAGGAAGCAGAGGTAGGAGGATTGCGGTGAGCACGAGGCCACCCTGAGACTCCATAGTGAGTGAGACCCTACCTTGAAAAACCAAAATCAAACAAACAAAAAAAAAAAAACCAACATTTCAGGCTAAGTAGTTGAATCTACTAAACATAATAATGTCTCCTACCTGAATGCTCCAGTGTTGAGACTACTGTTGGTGCTTATTTGTGAGGTAGTTGAAGGAAATTGGGCAGCTAAATTTTTGAGTCCCATGGGCCTCCTACGAAAAAACAGAAAATGAGTTATTGACCCTGTATAGAGGGTTTTTAAAGAAAGGACATGTTTGAACCATGCACATGCCATCCAGTTTCCATGAAACAAACATCATTGTATAAAGCAGAAAAACGGAAGGGGAAAATAGTTGTTGTACACTGAATTGCTTTACATGGTCCCATATGAGGTGGTCTCATTCCAACTGATGTGAGAATCTTGACATTTTCTTTTTTGCATTTAGAAACATCAAACAAAAATAGAAACATGAAAAAATATTTATATGAGAGAGACAAAAGCAGCATGCCAGGGTCACTTGCCATTGCAAACAAACACCAGAGATATCACCACTTTGTGCATCATGCTTTATATGAGTACTGGGGAATTGACCCCAGGATGGTAGGCATTGCAAGCAAGTGACTTTAACCAATGAACCATCTCCCAAGCTCCAAAGTTTCAAACACTTTTTTTTCTTTTTTGGATTTTCGAGGTAGAGTCTCACTCTAGCCCAGGCTGACCTGGAATTCACTCTGTATTCTCCTGGTGCCCTCAAAGTCACAGCGATCCTCCTACCTCTGCCTCCCAAGTGCTTGGATTAAAGGAGTGTGCCCCCATGCCCAGCTAAACTTCATACTCTTACACAGTCCTCCCACAGACCAGTTTCAAGAGCCTAGGAATCTCATGGTCGGGTTTATTGGAGCAACTGCCCCAGTTCTTGGTAACAATGTTCTGTATTAATTACTTTCTCATTGCTAGGACAAGATACCTGGCCAGAAACAACTTGTGGGAGGAAAGGGGTTTCACTTGGCTTGCAGGTCCTGAGGATAATGTACAACATGGTAAGACAAGCATGGCACAAGCAAAAAGCTAGCATCACATGGTCACATCGGGAGGGAGGAAGTAGAGAGAGTGAGAGAACACCAAGCTGATCCAGATTGTAGCAACGCAAAGCCTGTGCCCAGTGACACATTTCTTCCATCAAGGCTTTATTTGTTAAAGGCTCCACAACCTTTTCAAGCAGCAGGGACCAAGTGTTCAAACACATTAACCAATAGAGGAAATTTTATATTCAAACAGCACAATATCCCAAGCACGTTTGAACTTGAAATTCTCCTGCATCAACCTCCCACGTATCTGGGATTATAAGCCTGCATCACCAGGTGTGGCAATATTATTTTTTTTGTTCATAAGCTTCATTTTTTTATTGAACTCATTCTCGGACCTAATTTTTCTTTGTTTTTTTTTTTTTTTTTTTTTTTTTTTTTTTGAAGTTAGGGACTCCCTGTAGCCAAGGCTGACCAGGAATTCACTATATAGTCTCAGGGTGGACTCTGACTCATGGTGATCCTCCTACCCTGCCCCCTGAGTGCTGGGATTAAAGACAAGTGCCACTATGCCTGGCTTTTTTTTTTTTTTTTTGAGACAGGGTTTCATGTAGCCCAGTCTGGTCTCCAACTGACCATGTAGCTAAAGCTTGTTTTTATTCCTGATCCTCCTCCTCCATTTCCCACACACAACATCAATTGAGTTCTTGAGTGCTATAGAAATAACTGGTAATGCTATGATTCTTGACAGTCGTCTGTCAATATTTGCTAGGTAGCTGAGCATGGTGGTGCATATCTTTGGTCCCAGCATTCAGGAGGCTGAGGTAAGAGGATTACCATGAGTTTGAGGCTATACTGGGCTATGGAGTGATTTCCAGCTCAATTTAGGCTAGAGTAAGCGATGCCTCAAAAATACATCCCCCCCCAAAAAATAGATTTCCTAGGTGACAGCAGTTGACCATGGTGTATAGGGTTCATTTTGTTTCCACATTGTTGCTCACGATGCTTCTGAGTGTTCTTTGCAGCACTACATAATTTAGATATTTTTCTTGGTGATGATGAAGACAAGTATTCTTCATCTTAGTGTAAGAAGCATATTGATCTCACTGTTTCCCAACCCCCAGCCATGGTCAGTTATTTCTCATCATTATTGATAATCCACTGCTCTATCATCAGATTCCTCCCTTTCCTGATTCTTCCTGCCCTGTTTCTCCCAATAGGCTGTTGTACTTTGCAAACCTCAAATTTAGTACAAAAGTGGGGCTGGAGAGATATCTCAGCAGTCAAAGGTGCTCACTTGCAAAGTGTGCCAGCAAGGTTCAATTCCCCAGCACCCTACAATAAGCCATGCACACACATGATTTGCAGTAGGAAGAGATCCTGCCATGCCCATACACACAACACACACACACACACAAATAAGTTTTTTTTTTTTTAATTAGCACAATGCCTTTTTGAGAAATGGTTACACTGGGATTTGCTCTCCTTCTTGCTTTTCTAGAATCTTTCCATTACCCATTTTAACCCTTCGTCTAGAAACTGGGGGATATAAAGATGGCTAGCAGTTAAATGTGCTTGCTTGTGCCAGGTGTGGTGGCACATGTCTTTATTCCCAGCATTGGGAAGCAGAGGTAGGAGGATCACCATGAGTTCGAGCACACACTGAGATTGCATTGTGAATTCCAGATCAGTCTGGACTTGATTGCAACCCTACCTCGAAAACCAAAAAAGAAAAAAAAATTCAACTCCTGCAGGGTATTCCTTCCCAAAGTCTCTTCCTTTTCTCTCTCTCTCTCTCTCTCTCTCTGTTTGCACAAAGTAGCATATGCATCTGAAATTCATTTGCAGAGTGGCCATACTTTATATCTGTCTGCCTCTGTCTCTCAAATAAATAAGTAAAAATATTTTAATACTTTTTTTTTTATTTGTCGAGGCAGGATCTCACTGTAACCCAGGCTGACCTGGAATTCAGTATGTAGTCTCAGGATGACCTAGAACTCAAGGTGATCCTCCTACATCTGCCTCCCAAGTGCTGGAATCAAAGGCATGCTCCACCATGGCTGGCTAGTAAAATGTTTTAAAATTTTTATGCTTAAAAATTTTATTATTTTTTGGGCTGGAGAGATGGCTTAGCGGTTAAGCGCTTGCCTGTGAAGCCTAAGGACCCCGGTTCGAGGCTCAGTTCCCCAGGTCCCACGTTAACCAGATGCACAAGGGGGTGCACGCGTCTGGAGTTCGTTTGCAGAGGCTGGAAGCCCTGGCACGCCCATTCTCTCTCTCTCCCTCTATCTGTCTTTCTCTCTCTGTCTGTCGCTCCCAAATAAATAAATAAATAATTTTTAAAAATTATTATTTTTTATTTTAAATTATTTTTAAAATTTTATTTTTATTTATTTTTTTGACAGGAAGAGAGAGAGAGAATGGGCATGCCAGGGCCTCCAGCCAATGCAGACGAACTCCAGACCTGTGCGCCCCCTTGTGCATCTGGCTAATGTGGGTCTTGGGGAATGGAACCTGGGTCCTTTGGCTTTGCAGGCAAACTCCTTACCACTAAGCCATCCCTCCAGCCCCATACTTGGCATTCGGAACATTTTAAAGAACTCTTCAAGAGAGATATACTTGATGATCCTGATTCACCACTTGTGACAAGCAAGGAATTCAGTGACTCTGAATATAAAACTATTTTTTTCTTTTTGTTCGAGGTAGGGTCTCACTCTAGCTCAGGCTGACCTGGAATTCACTATGTAGACTCAGGGTGGCCTCAAACTCCTGGCAATCCTACTACCTCTCTCTCCCAAGTGCTGGGATTAAAGGCGTGAGCAACCATGCCAGGCTAAAACTTCTTTTTTATTTTTATTTATTTTTAAGTATCTTATTTATTTATTAGAGAGAGAGAGCAGAGAGAAAGAGAGGAAATGGGCTTTCAAGGGCCTCCAGCCACTGCAAATGAACTCCAGATGCATGGACCACCTTGTGCATCTGACTTACATGGGTCCTGGGGAATCAAACTTGGATCCTTAGGCTTCTCAGGCAAGCGCCTTAACTGCTAAGCCATTTCTCCAGCCCCTTTTTTATTTTTTTAATAGACTATTCTATAGTCTTTGTTAAATCTTTTTAAATTATTTTTTATTTTATTTTAAATATTTTATTTTTATTTATTTATTTATTTATTTGACAGAGAAAGAGGGGAAGGCAATGGGCATGCCAGGGGCTCCAGCCACTGCAAAAGACCTCCAGACACATGAGCCCCCTGTGCATCTGGCTAACATGGGTCCTGGGGAATTGAACCTGGCAAGCAAACACGTTAACTGCTAAGCTATCCCTCCAGCCCTATTTTATTTTATTTTATTTTATTTTATTTTATTTTATTTTATTTTATTTTATTTTATTTTATTTTATTTTATTTTATTTTATTTTATTTTATTTTATTTTATTTTAGAGAAGGAGAGAGAATGGGTGACCCAGAGCATTTAACCACTGCAAACAAACTCCAGAAGCATGTGCCAGCTTTTTCATCTGGCTTATGTGGGTCCTGAGGAATTGAGCCTGGGTCCTTTATCTTTGCAGGAGAACTCCTTGTCTCCTAAGCGATCCCTCCATCCCTGAATATAAAACTTTGGAACATTTGTTGGAAAGTAAGAGGCAGCCAGGTGGGGTGGAAGTACTGTCCAATCCTAGCAGTGAATACATTCTCACTCCCACCCCCTGAGGTACTGCACTCTCATCCTTGTCTGAGGGAATTAATCCTGTATCGTCTGAGGAACCAACAATGACCTTCCCTGCAGGAGATGCTAAACAATAAAGAAAAATGAAGTTATGAAATTTGCAGGAAAATGGATAGATCTGGACAGGATTATACTAAGTGAGGTAACCCAGGCCCAGAAAGCCAAATGTAGCATGTTCTCTCTCATATGTGGATCCTAGCTACAGATGACTGGACTTCTGTGTGAGTAGAAGAAAACTCAGTAGCAAAGACCAGTAAGCTAGAAAAGAGATATAAAGGGAAGAGAAAGGAAGGGAGGGGGTACTTAATAGGATGGTATTGTATATATGTAAGTAGAAGACTAGATTAATGGGGGTGAAAAGGCCCAAAGTGAGGTCATGGGAAGAGATTGAGTAAAGGAAAGGTGGAGGGAGGGCTAATCAAAATCTACAAGGATATAAATAAATCATATGGAAACCTAGTTTTTTTGGACAATGGAACGAACACTCAGGAGCCATAAATTGTGGATTGAAAATTTTCAGTGCCAGGGATGGGATAACCTCCAGTGAGTCATTGGCCAGGGAGGTCCCTGATGCCCCCAAAATGTTACAGGCCATTGCCAAGGCCCTTGGTTTCCCACCAGTAATAGATGATAAGACCATATTTCTGAAGACTCCACATACTTGAGCTGCAAGGCCACTGAAAAATCCTGCTAGAACTAAGCTGATAACCTCCTCCATGTAGACCAGCTGACAGAAAGCTAGAAGAAGCCATTCTGCATGCAGTTCAATGGGAAGAAGAGAAAACGCCAGTGAAGATACTCAACAACGGACACTGCAAGCCTTATATTTGGCCAACCAGGCCAAATGAGCCCATGGGTGCAATAGTGGCACATCTGTCATGGTGGAAACCAACTGCCCTCTAATTGGACTGGAGGCCCACTCCATGGGAGGGAATACAACCCTGATACTGAAAACTTAAAACAGGGTAATCATGAGCCCTAGGGGCATAACGTCTGCTGCTGTCTGGCTAAATGTATAAACTATGCTTATCAAACTGCCCAGTAATCACTTCTTTTAATGTTCATACCCTTATATTAATGCTACTCTCACTTTTGGTAGATAATCTTTTCAGATGGCAGTGACTTTGGGATGACTCAGAAGGCATCATGGTGCTGGAAAGAAGTGACTGGAGTGCTCAGTACTGCAATATCTCTATCACACCTTCCAAAATTCAGGGTATATTGTGGAAGAGGTGGCAGAAAGAATGTAAGAGCCAAGGGAAAAGTAGGACTCTTTACAATGTGCTCCCCCCAGACACAAAATGACTTGGATATCCTTGCCTCACAGTGCCTGACACTACCTACACAAGACCGTCATAATAGATGGAAAAGATCATGACATCAAAATAAAAGAGAGACTGATTGAGATGGGGAGAATGGAGTTTCAAAGGGGAAAATAGGTAAGGGATATTTTTTTGTTTGTTTGTTTTGGTTTTTCGAGGTAGGGTCTCACTCTGGCTCAGGCTGACCTGGAATTCACTATGTAGTCTCAGGGTAGCCTCGAACTCTCAGAGATCCTCCTACCTCTGCCTCCCAAGTGCTGGGATTAAAGGCGTGTGCCACCACGCCCGGCAGGGATATTTTTTATAATCATGGAAGTTATTAATAAAAAGAAGAAAAAGAAAAAAAAAAAGAATTTCAGGCCACTCCTGTCACTCGATGCCATGGAGATGTCCTGTCAGGATCCAGAGCACACAGAACCCTACACCCTTGAAAAGCATCCTATAGCAGGCCTGCCTGAATGTCCTGAAGGATGGTGTGGTGCAGCAGCTCTGTCACAGAAGAGAGTTCACTAAATACCTGCTGTTGTGCTTCCTTCCCAGGAATTGGATGCACAGGAGCTGCCACTTCATGTCCTGCACTGGGCCTTGGACAGTCCCTGCCCTACTGTTTGTTGTCAAGCTGCAGGAAGAGGGATACTTGAATGTTTGTTTACTCATAAAACTAACTTAGGCTGCTCATTTGCATATGATCAGCTTTTCCATCTTTCTGCCTCCACATTTTCATGGCTTTGTCTTTGTGTGGGAGGGATGGTTCTGGAATTTAGACTTCAGGTGGTGTCAAAGAAGACAGGTCATGACCCTGTGTATCTATCTGACTTTATGCAGGTACTGGGGAATGGAATACCACCTCTCAGGCTTTACATGCAAGCTCCTTTAATCACATTGGTTGAAGCTGGTTAGATGTGTAAACAATACACTGCAATCCTGACAAACTCACTGAATTTAGTTCTAGTACCTCTTTGGAACAATGAAATGTAGTTTCTCAAGAAGACAATTAGGTTGCCTGTGGGTAACCTTTCCCTCACCCCTTACAGAGTGGACACCTTTTGTTGATTGACTTCACTCACTGTGGACTTGATTTTGCTGAACATTTGTATGTAAGTTGGATGAAGATTGGATCACATGCATTGCATATTTTACCTTGGGAGGGTGCTTTATGTATTTTCAGCATTCTCTTTACTTATTTCTTCAGATGGGCTGGCCTTGAACATAACTATATCCCAAGCCAATGTGAACCTGTAATCCTCTTGCACAAGCCAGTCATATAAATGGGCTCACAACCCTGCACCACTAGGTACAACCCTAATGTATGTTTATCCAGATAAATCTATTTTTTAAAAAGAGTTTCTTATTCATTTGTATAGAGAGGCAGGTAGTGTGCAGCAGAATCTCTTGGTATTGCAAATGATCTCTAGACATATGTACCACTTTGTGCATCTGGCTTTACATGAGTATGTGACATTGGACCTTATCCACCAAGCTTTGCAAGCAAGTCCCTTTAAATGCCAAGTCATCTTTACAGCCCCCCAGTTTTAAATTAAAGTCTCTCTTTGACTTTTGTGAGTCCTGTTCTCTTGTTTTTTTTTCTGCATTGGTATGTTTATTAAAAATATAGACTAATGGTTCTGTGCTTCTGAGTCATTGTGTGTTCTGACTTCCATAAAACTCATCTTCACAAATACACTCTGCACAGAAGTCAAATGTAGACAGAAGCAACTGCTGAGACAATACTGATCCAGACACAATCCCCTTAAAATCACACTGGCTGGAAAGTGGAGTCAGACATTATTTACAGTTATATCAACACTCACAGAGGCCAAGTATCACAGGAATAAGGGCACCCAACATCTTTTTATACTTCCCAAATTATTTATATTTTATATGAAGGCCAGTTACCACAGTCCTACTTGTTCTTGCAAGTAGAATTTTTTGTCCATTCAAGCAGTTCTTACATCTTTCTGGGCCAATTCATTAAGGACAGGGTAGAAACTGTAGCCACATTCCTCATGTCATGTATTTTCATGCAACTGCCCATCCTCATATGCTGTCCAATCTCTTCAAGATAAATTGAGTGACTTGCAGCAGGGCCACGTAGATGAGGAAATTCCGTATGGAGGAGAGCACATGATCATGTATCTTGCGTTTCATCTCCTCCGGGTCCAGCTTTGGAGCAAGGCCTTCGATCTGGAACATCGCGGCGCAGCCTCACCAGCTCGCATCCAGAGGTCCTCTTCCTCCACAGCTATCCTCTCTTGTTTTTTGAGCCAGTCATCCACTTGCTATATAGCTGAGGCTGGTCTTGAATTCATGTTCCTCCAGCCTTCATCTCATTCACAACATTTCACTTGGGATTTTGATTGCTGTCTAGATATTGGATACATTGATTTTTCACAGTCTTCTGTTAAGATTTGATAGGTATGCCTGGAGAGATGGCTCAGCAGTTAAAGATGCTTGCTTGCAAAGCCAAATGAATTCACTTCTCCTGTACCCGTGTAAAGCCAGATGCACAAAGTTCTGCATGTATCTGGAGTTGGTTTGCAGGGGCAGGAGGCTCTGCCCCACCCATTTTCTATCTGTCTCCCTTTCTCTCTCTCTCTCTCTCTCTCTCTCTCTCTCTCTCATAAATAAATTAATTAAATAAGATATTTGCTAGTGACACCAGTGTACCTTTCAGTGTAGGAATAGTGTTTTTATAAAGCAGGATTAGACTGCGTTACTTTGAAGAACTCAAATTTAGTCCAATGACTTCTTGAGAAATGACTCCATCAGTATTTCCTATCCTGCTTGCTTTTTCAGAATCTGTCCATTGCTCATTGACAGGGAGAGTCTATGTCCCTTTTTCTAGAACATGAACAGGATTAGGCAGTGACTCCCCTTGCCAATAGTATGTAGCAGAGAGGACACTATTCAGAGGCAGGTCATACCAGGCAATGTAGCTCTCTGCTTTGCCCCTCTCTCTTGAGGAGGTCAGCACTGGGAGTACCACAGAATAAAGGAAAGCTGTAGAAAAGATGTCCAGCTTTCCTTATTCAATCTCTTCCCCTGACCTCACTTTGGGCCTTTACATCCCCGTTAATCTATTCTTCTACTTACATATATACAATTCCAACCTGTTAAGTACCCTCCTCCCTTCCTTTCTCTTCCCTTTATATCTCCTTCCAGAAAGCTGGAAGAAGCCATTCTACATGTAATTCTATGGGAGAAAGAGATACCACCAGTGAAGATACTCAACAGCGGAGGCTGCAAGCCTTATAATTGGCCAGCCAGGCCAAATGAGCAAATGGGTGCAATAGTGGCACATCTGTCATGGTGGAAACCAACTGCCCTCCAATTGGACTGGAGGCCCGCTCCATGGGAGGGAATACATTCCTGATACTGAAAACTTAAAACAGCCCTTGGGGTTTAACATCTGCTGATGTCTGGAAAAAATGTATATACTATGCTTATCAAACTGCCCAGTAAGCACTTCTCTTAATATTTATATCCTTATATTAATGCTACTCTCACTTTGGATAGAGATGCTTCTCTTTTCAGACAGCAGTGACCTTGGGACGACTCAGAAGGTATCATAGTGCTAGAAAGAAGTGATTGGAGTACTGAGTAACATCTCAATCACACCTTCCAAGGCTCAGGGTCTAATGCGGAAGAGGTGGCAGAAAGAATGCAAGAGCCAAAGGAAGGGTAGGACTCCTTACAACGTGCTCCCTCCAGACATAAAATGGCCTGGATATCCGTGACTTCATAGTGCCTGATACTACCTCCACAAGGCCATCATAAGAGGAGGAAAAGATCATGACATCAAAATAAAAGAGAGAATGATTGAGATGGAGAGGGGGTATGATAGAGAATGGAATTTCAAAGGGGAAAGTGGGTGGGGGAGGGAGGGTATTACCATGGGATATTTTTTATAATATGGAAAATGTTAATAAAATTGAGGAAAAAATAAATAAATAAATGGAAAAAAAGAAAGAAAAGATGTCCAGACTTTGGAGATAGTGATGTACTATTGTCATCAACAAACATTTGGGCCCCATTCACAAGTTCCATCACCACTTTAAAAAAAATTAAATCTATCATTTAAAAGGCTCCTGAAAAAGCCTCACCAACAAAATAGATCATATGGAGGACAGGCAATGGGAGCTCCAGGACAAGAGAGAGGAAATACACCAGGAGTCTTGACAAATTCAAAGACATGTGCAAGCACAACATGCGGAAAATGTGAGACATCTTAAGAAGAAACATTTGGGTCTGGATGGCTCAGTGATTAAGGTGCTTGCCTGCAATTCCTAAGAACCCTGCTTTGATTCCTCAGTACTCATGTGCCAGGCGTGGTGACACATGCCTTTAATCCCAGCAGTCGTGAGGCAGTGGTAGGAGGATCGCCATGAGTTCAAAGCCACCCTGAGACTACAAAGTTAATTCCAGGCTATCCTGGTCTGGAATGAAACCCTATCTCCAAAAACAAAAAAACAAGCAATCAAAAAAAAAAAAGATACATGCTTGAAAAACCTAAGGCCTGGGTTTGATTCCCCAGTACCCATGGAAATTCAGATACACCAAGTAGAAACTTGGCAGCACTTGGCAATGATTATGTTAGCCAATAGCATACAACACAGTGGACACCGTTCTGAGGCAAAACCATACAAAGAAATATCACTCTCTGATTCATTCATATTCATTCTCTCTACCCCCTATAAGACCCATGTTCAGTTACATTGGTTCCTGGGCTACACATGGCCTACATGGGTTTTTGGGTTCCATGTGGTGTACTCCTCTTTTCCCCACTTTATCTTCTCTTACCTCCCAGTTTTCTCCCTGTCCCACTCCTTTGTGAGGTCTGATTAAAATGTGTTAATTTAAAAATTATTTTCTTGAATCTCAAGTTGTCAATTCTTTGGTTAGTTTGCAGATATGACCTCAGGGCTTGGGGTGCCAGAAATCACCCCAGAGCCCTAATTTCCCCCATTACACAGGCAACCCTAAGGCATCAGCAGGGATAACAGGATTAGAGAACAGGGAAGTGGAGAAGGAACAGGGGGCTCTGGCCTACTCACTCCGCACATGTATCCTCTAGAACAGGGGTTCCCAAATATTTTTTTTAATTTTTTGTCCATTATTTATTTATTTATTTGAGAGCGACAGACACAGAGAGAAAGACGGATAGAGGGAGAGAGAGAGAATGGTCATGCCAGGGCTTCCAGCCACTGCAAACGAGCTCCAGACGCGTGCGCCCTCTTGTGCATCTGGCTAATGTGGGACCTGGGGAACCGGAGCCTCGAACCGGGGTCCTTAGGCTTCACAGGCAAGCGCTTAACTGCTAAGCCATCTCTCCAGCCTCCCAAATATTTTTAAATAAAAATATACTAGCCAGGTATGATGGTACACACCTTTAATCCAAGCACTTGGGAGGAAAAGATAGGAGGATAATTGAGTTTGAGGCCAGCCTGGGTACTACTGAGGGAATTCCAAGTCATCCTGGGCTACAATGAGACCCTAATTTGAAGAAAAAAAAAAAAAAAAAAAAAACCTTCTTTGAGGCTGGAAAAATTGCTCAGTGGGGAAGGATTCTTTCTTATAAAGCCTGATGTCCAGGTTCAACTCCCCAGATCCACATACTACAGGCAGACATACAAGGTGGTGCATGCATCTGAAGGTCGTATGCAGTGGCAGGAGGCTCTAGAGTGTCCATGCTTACTATCTCTCCCTCCCTCCACCTTCTCTCACTCCAAAATAAATAAAATATTTTTTAAAAAATATAAAAATACAAAGAAAAAGCAGATGGAAGGAGAGAAGGATGGAGGGGAAATTTAGTTCTATAGATGGGCATCAGACCCAGTAATAATAGGGATGTTCTCAGCAATAGAACTCTGCAGGGAAAACCCACTTTCTGATTAGCAGTGCTTACTGTATACCAACAACCTGTAGGAATGAATAGAAGTATGGCTGTGTAACTCACTAGCCTTATTTTGATAATTCAGTTTGAGGAAATAGCCAGATGGGAAAAGACTTCGATAGAATTTCATGGACTCATCACTTTTATTTTTTTAGATTATCTATGGTTTTAAAGTTTTATTTTATTTTAGTAATATTTGTATTTACCTGAGACAGAGAGAGTGTGTGTGGGTGCACCAGAGCATCCTGCCACTGCAAACAAGCTCCTAATGCATGCACCATTTGGTGCATCTGGCTTTACATGGCTAATGGGGTATCAAATCTGAGCCGCCTCTCCAGCCCCCTCATTATTTTTTTTAATTATTTATTTATTTGAGAGAGAAAGACAGATAGAGGGAGAGAGAGAGAATGGGCACGCCAGGGCTTCCAGCCTCTGCGAACGAACTCCAGATGCGTGCGCCCCCTTGTGCATCTGGCTAACGTGGGACCTGGGGAATGGAGCATCGAACTGGGGTCCTTAGGCTTCACAGGCAAGCACTTAACCGCTAAGCCATCTCTCCGGCCCCCTCATTAATTTTATAGTGGAGAAGAATGGAATTATTAAACATTCGGCCAGGAGTGGTGGTTCATGCCTTTAATCCCAGCACTCGGGAGGCAGAGGTAGGAGGATTGCAGTAAATTTTAGGTCACCCTGAGAGTACATTGTGACTTCCAGGTCAGCCTGAGCTACAGCATGACCCTCCACCTCAAAATAAAAATTCAGCAAACATGATAATTCTACATGAATCCATAGAGCACATGGTTGTGAAGAATTTTTAAGGAGTGGCTCTTGTGCTTGAAGAAAATTATTTAGAATTTGGTTTATCATAATATTTTGGCCTTAGAAAGCATACATTACCTGTTCTTTTATGCACATCATATAGAATTTTTAGGATGGAACACAGAAAATACTCCAAAATGTACATTGTAGTTAATGCTGAAGGACAGAATAGATTTTCATTTTCTATTAATTCCTGACTTGTCTTCTTTAATACCTACTTAACACTTACTTTCCAGAACCATTCAACACATACCACGACCAAGCCATGAAAATGCAGAGGCACAGAGACTAAAAAGATACTAAGACTAAAAAGATAAAAAGTGCAGATGAGTAACCTAAATTTGTTTTCTGGGGTAAGAAACATTTAATAACACCTCCTCCAGCAACAGGACAATAGTGTGGTGGAGAGTCTCTAAAAGCCAATCCAGGCCAGTCATTAGACCTCCATAGTAAGGTGACAGCTGCTACATACACCCAGCCCCTGGGCAGGAATACACAAACTAAGATACATTGGGTTAAGTTTATCAACACTTTGCCTGGCTGAGACCTCATGAAATATGGGGGGGGGGGGGGGACAAAGTTCAGTGCTTTGTATCAACTGGCTGGCATTGACCAGACAGGAAGTGATGAAAATTTTCACTTGACCAGGATCTTCAGCAGTCATTCTAGTAAAACTGAAGGGAAGGAAGGAAAAGGTGATAACACAGAATTTATTTCCCTTCCTTCCTCTTGGGATTACATGTTCAGCCTATCAGGGGTGTCATCTTCTACACTACCCTTTCTTGACTGTTCACACTGACCTCTTGTGACACTTTTTCCTCAATTTTTAGTAACATTTTCCATGATTATGAAAGTATCCCATGATAGTACCCTCCCTCCTCCCCCAACTTTCCCCTTTGAAATTCCATTCTCCATCATATCCCCTCCCCATCTCAATCAGTCTCGCTTTCATTTTGATGTCATGGTCTTTTCCTCCTCTTATGATGGTCTTGTGGAGGTAGTGTCAGTCACGGTGAGGTCATGGATATCCAGGCCATTTTATGTCTGGAGGGAGCACGTTGTATGGAGTCCTACCCTTCCTTTGGTTCTTACATTCTTTCCCCCACCTCTTCCTCATCAGACCCTGAGCCTTGGAAGGTGTGATCAATATGTTATTCAGTACTCCAGTCACTTCTTTCCAGCACTATGATACCTTCTGAGTCATCCCAAGGTCACTGCCATCTGAAAAGAGTAGAATCTCTACCCAAAGTGAGAGTAGCGTTAATATAAGGGTATAAATATTAAGAGAAGTGCTTACTGGGCAGTTTGATAAGCATACTATATACATTTTTCCAGACATCAGCAGATGTTACACCCCTAGGGCTCATGACTACCCTGATTTAAATTTTTAGTATCAGGGATGTGTTTCACCCCATGGAGCCAGCCTCCAGTCCAACTGGAGGGCAGTTGGTTTCCACCATGACAGACGTGCCACTATTGTACCTGTTGACTCATTTGGGCTGGCATTTTTTTATTTGAGACAAAAAGAGAGAGTTATCTTCCTATCTATCTATCTAAATCTCTCCAAAATAAAGAAAAATATTTTTTAAAAACCTAAAAATATAAAATCACAAAGGAAAAGAAAGAAGGAAGAAATGGAGAGAAGGAGAGATGGATCCAATGGCCCACAAGATTTTCTGAAAGGGATGGATGAACTCAGCTACAAATCACTATCACTCGCCAAGTCAAATTGTGTATTCATATAGCTAGTCCATTGCTAGACACTGTCAAATATCTCTGAAGTGCACCTCGTGGAGGTTGTCCCAAGTGTTCAGATAGTGGAAGGCCATCTATGCTTACATATGGAATAGAAAGGGCACCCAGAAGATGCTACTGGAGGTCTGGTTAAGGTAACTTCTGATATTCTGCCTATATCTCCAGACTCACACTCTGAGGCCTGTGTTCACCCAGTCTGCCACTATGACTCTATCCCTATTTTAACCCCAACCAAGTCTGCACCTTTATATTGGACCTAGCTCCCGGCTTGCTACATTCCTGCTGTTTCCCTGGATATATTCCTCTAGACTTTTCTATGCTCTGGATCAACCCACTCTACATGGAACATGCCCACCACACATGACTACACTGAATTGAATGATATGAAGCAATCTTTTCCCTGACCCTCTGCCTGCAAGCCATGGCAATCATCCAGTGCTAACACAGCCTGAGGACTAGATCATTCTTAAAAAAATTTGGAGTTGCCTGCAGAAGGATACCTTGGGGGACTCTGTTCCATCCCCTAGCAGGACATCTCCATAGCAGCCAGTGCCTTGATATGCCCTTGAGAATTGTGGTAGCAAGCCCTCTAGATCTCCCACCTTGCCAGCACCATCAGGTCCACCCTGGCCTCCAAGGGTGCATGGACCACCAGGTGGACTTGACTTTCATCGCTGTCCACAGCAGCTCATTCACCTTGAGTTGAAACCTGCATTGTTGCTGGGTCCTGCTTCCTCTACTCTCAGGGATTCACACTCCTTCAGCAACTGAAATTTACCTCCTAGCATGTACTACCGAACCCCCTGGTAGAAGTCAGACACATACACCTACCCTCCACTCCCCCACCCTCAGTGGGACCACCAAGTAAGTTCTCCCTTTAAAGCACAGGTGTTTTCACTGGGGATGTGTAAGAACATATCCTCTTCCTCCAAAAGGTGAGCCTCTATTCAAGTCTCCCCGTAGAATCCACTGACCTGGCTGACTGTTCCTTCAAGTCTGTTCCACCTCTACCTACTAGTCCACTCAGGGTGGAAGACCTTATCACTAACCCAGGGTTGGTTCAGTTTGTGCTCTTTCAAAGAGTAAAGAAGCACCATTGGATAACACTTACCTGGTAAGGGAAATAGAGCCACATTAATACATGGGTGCACCGGGTCCAGGGGAAAACTACTGGGATGTGCAAGCCAAGTGGAATCTTTTGGCAGGGCCTGTGTGTACCAAAGGGGTGCAAAGAACAGAGGTGCCCTGTTTTCACAGGCTCTATGAACACCTATGTTGCACCCACTCCCCGTCTGAGCTTCCTGAGGTCTTTGTGGCCCACAAGATCTTTGGCATTCCGTAGACCATGTTGGAGGAAAGCCACCTTGCAGGGGTCTATTTGCCCAAACGACCTTGGGGAAGAACTGTGCGAAGGAACAATGGTGATGCAGGCCATCCTATGTGTCTCCCATGGCCGGGGACACATAGGATGTTTAAGATTACTTTGCATGACAGCGAAGGTATGGAGACACAGTCCTGAACTAGCAGTTCACATTCAGGCCCAAGAGAGGAAAGAGAGTGATAAATGCTGATCCTGGTTTATATCTGTCTCTTCTTCATATAGCCCAGGAATATGAGACCATGATATGGTACCACCCACATTTAGGGTGGGTTTTCTCATCTTAATTTATCTAATCTAAGAAATCCTTCAGAGACATGCTGAGAGATATGTTTACATAGTGATTATAAATCTGGTCAAATTAACAACAAGAGATTAGCAATTCAAACCACTCATCCATCATTAACATGCAATTAATTAATCAAGAAAAAGACAAGGGCTGTAGAGATGTCTCAGCACTTAAGCACTGGCCCCTGAAGCCTAAGATCCCAGGTCTGAGGAAGGATTCCCCAGTACCATGTAAGCCAGATACACAAGGTGGCCCATGCATCTGGAGTTTGTTTGCAGTAGATGGAGGCCCTGGTGTGCCCATTCTCTCTCAACGTCTGACTGTCTCTCTTTATCTCTCTTCCTCCCTCCCTTCCACTCTCCCTGTCTTTTTTAAATAAATAAAAATTAAAAAAATAAAGAAACAAAAAAAAAATAAAGAAACAAGCTGAGCATGTGAGATATTACATGAACTTAGGGAAGTGACATGAAACAAACATTTGCTCCATGAGCCAGCTGACCTCTACCGAGCCCACTTGCTGTGGCACAAACTGCCACACAAACTGGTTAGTATGGGCTGTGCTCCTCAAGGACTTAAGGGCCATGGGTGATGGCCACCTAGTGAGGGTAATGGCACCACCGTGGATGCCAGGGTGTTCCAGGTCCAGGTGGAAAGGCTGGGGGGGTGGGCCAGGCAGCGCAACTCTGTGTACGGATCTGGAAGTGTGAGGGGTTGTGTCCAGGAGGGAGGGGGTATGTTTGCACAGGAGATCTGAACACCCGTGTCGCCCTTAGAACTGCTACGCTGCTGAGCTTTGTGGGGGCCTCGGGCTCCCAGGGGGTTTATGGATTTTCTGCATTCATTGAGCCAGGTTGTAGGAAAGCCACGTGGGAGGGGTCTATTGGCCCAGAGGACCTTGGGGAAGAGCTGTGTGAGGGAACAATGGTGCTGTGGGCCATCCTATGTGTCCCCGGCCCTGGGGGGGGACAAGCTGGGCAGGAACCAATGGTCGTGGGTTCCAGTTTCCACAGGCGTCACAGACCTCGCGCGCCACGAACGTTGGGGGAAGGGGCGGGGCCTGACTCGCGGCCTCATTCCCTCCGCGGGACGCCATTACCGAGCCATGCGTAAGCGAGGCTCCGTGAGGAAGGCCCGAGTGGACACGCAGGAGCCCGCGGTGGGCACCGGCGGGGCCGAGGGAGGAGGAGGAGAAGAAGGAGAGCGTAGTGGGCAGAGCAGCCCTCGTGCTCCCGAAGACCAGCGCAGCCCCGGCCGTTCTTCAGCGGGCGAAGGCCGCAGTGACGACGAAGACAACGTCCGGGAGCCGCGCGGCGCTCAGGATCCCGGTAACGAGGCTGCTGCAGGCGACCCCGACGAGGGAGGCCCTGTCCAGCAAGGGGGGCCTGGTGAAGGAGCAGCTGCTGCGCCCCAGGGCGCTCAGGCACCCCTCGCCTCCGGGCCCAGCGGAGATGCTTCTCCAGGGATCGCACGTCGTCCCATGCAGTTGTATCCTTTCCGAATAGCTTTCTGGCGAGGCTCCGGAGACAGAGAGGGGAGAGCGGTCAGGTTAGGTGTTTGGGGGCGCGTTTCAGGGGTGTTGACAGCTGACTCCCCAAGGGGTCCGAGGTGCATGGTGGGCTGTCTGGCTCCAAAGGCTTCGATAACCTTGCAGAGCAGGCAGTCACCATGGACAGGACTAAAGGCCACGGTGCAGCTGAGGAAGATGGGCAGCACTGAAGAGGGGCGCGGGCTGGTCTCTGTTGGTAAGAGTGAGCTGTCTGACGCATGACAGCTAGGTGTGGTGATGCCAACGGCATAAGAAAAGTCATTAGTGGATATTACCTTAACTGTGTCCTCCCACAGTTCTGTGATGGTGCATTTCCATTCTCCTCTGGAGGCAGACATGGCTCGCAGAACCGTGATGTCAAACGCCCGGCGTGAGGATGCGGGAATTCAGCAGTTCAGACTGATTAACAGTGTCCTGACTGTGTAAGTTCTCTATGATTCTGGGTGGGGGTTTGGCCTAAGGGGTTGAGAGGTAGTCTGAACTATAGGGGTGTCTTAAGGAAATCATGTTTGCCTGGGTTTTCGCATCAGACTTAGTGCCATTGATGTTTACAGATCTCTTACCTTTCTCCTGACATGTGTGTGTCTCTCTCTCTCCCTTTTAGTAGGTGGGCGAGTGAAGACCTTGTTCTCTTGGGAGCCTCCTTCAACAACTTCCTGGACCAGCTTTCCGTGGTGATGACAACTATTAAGCGCCTGGAGATCGCAGCTGTTACACAGCGAGGCCGAGGACGAGCACGAGGTCGGGGGCGAGCCCGAGGGCAAGCGCGAGGGCCAGGAATAGGGCGAGGAAGAGGGCGAGGAATTAGGAGGCCAGAATCCTAATGGGCTTTGCCCTGGAAGCCCTGACAGCGGCTTTTCATGTGTTCCTTGTCATTTTCATTTTCATACCCCAGTCCTTTCTTGCATTTGCCCCGTTACTCTCATGGCTGGCCTATTGCCTTTTGCTGCAGAAATACATGCTTAATTGTTTGGTACTGAAGAAAATAAACCCGAGCTACTGATGTTGCTTGACTTTTCTTTCAGCTATGACAGAAAATGCCAGATAACTCATTTTAGTTCATACATTAGAGCAGATGTTTAGGAATTCAGATGGTATACTAATGCAAGGTAGATAAAGACAGTGTCTATAGTGGGAAATAAAGAAAATTTGAAAAATTAAAAATATTATGCAGAGTGTGAAAACACTGCGTATTGGTCATATTCCCATCAGGGTGTACTCATATCCCCTTTTCAATGGTTCCTTTTTTAAAATAATTTTATTCATTTATTTACAAGAGAGAGAGGCGGGGGGAATGAGGAAGGGAGGGGAGGCGGGAAGGGAGACAGTAAGAGGGAGATGGAGATAGAATTGGCACTCAGCGGCCTCCAACCACTGCAAAAGATCTCCAGATTCATGGGCCTCCTGTGCACCTGACTTATGTGAGTCCTGGGTAATCAAACCCAGGTCCTTTGAATTTGTGTGCAAATGGTTTAACCACTAACTAAGCTCTCTAGATTGGAACCCCATTTTAATGAGGTCTCTCCTCAGTTAGGTTGTTGATATTCACTTGGGGTCATGAATACACCATCAGTCTCAGTGTAGGGAGACAATGTCTTGGGATGCACTTTCCCACCATGGTACCCTTACCAGTTTTCTGCACCCTCTTCCACAACATTCCCTCAGCCTTGGTGGGTCTGCCATGACCCCTTTAGAATTGAACACTCTGAATTTCTGCTTTGATGAATTTTAAGTATCCTTAGTGTCTATCACCATCTCCCTAGAAGAGGTTGTTAGGCTAGCAGTGAGAGCAGCATTCCTATTTAAAGTGCCACTTTTTTTGTAGTGTGTCTGAGGTCTGGAAAATGTGATAGAGATGGCTTGTCTACTTCTAGGCACTCAGTTGTCTTTTTTTTTTATTGTATTGATGGATATTGGCTTTCCTCAATATTTGCTACCATATAAAATAAAAGATTTTCCAAGAAAGGGTGAGAATTGCATGGATCAGATAGTATAAACGGTGGTTTCAAAGACTTTTTGATGGATATACCCTCTCTTCTTAGCCAAAGAACTTTTGTTACATCTCTCTAGAGTCTATGACCTTCCTGTCCATAATATTTGGACTTTGTTCTCAGTTCCAGGTATGGGTGGGCCTCATATCCATTCAGAGAGCAGTCAGTTATTCCCATAGCTTGTGTTCCCCTACTGCAGAGGTGTGTACATCTTCCCCTATTGGGTGATTTTGTAGCAGCAGGATCCCCTGCTTCTTCATACTTTTGTTGACCATTTTTACCCAGTTTTTTGCGTAGTGCTTCCCAGTTCTATGAAGGCTAGCTATTAGGGCAGTGTCTTCCTTCTCATTTTTAGCATGCTCTGTCAATATCCTGTGCTCCTCACTGGTGGTGTTTTCAGCAATAGGGTGTTAAACAATTAGCTCTGGTAGGTCACCAAGTGCTTTGGCAATAACCTGTATTGTTTTGGGGACCTCATGGGCCTTTCTGCCAATAGCTTCCTGTGGGGTGTAATCCACTTCTGCCACTGGATTTGCAAGCCAGAAGTTACATTTTCAGGGTTACTCCACACTTTACATGGCACTTCTGCCTAGACCATTCCTTCCACACCCTCTTATTAAGGGTTATATATTTGTTAGTTACCAGGAGGAAGTTTTTATGGTACTTATTCATACGCTTATTAGTTTTGCTTAATTCTCCCTGACCCTCCCTTACCCATCCCCCTTCATGATCCTTCTATTCCCTGTATTCTATCCCTCCACTTACCTGCTAAGTATTTCCTCCTCTCATCCCTTGGTGTTTCTACCTTGCTTCATTCTAGTTTCTTGTCAGCACTACTGATGCTTACTACACCTTGCAAACAAATCAAGCTGTTCCATGTTTGGAACCGCATATGAGAAAGAACAGGCAGTGTCTGTCTTTCTGAGTGTTTGTGGCATCACTTACTATGATCTTTTCCAATTGAATCCATTTTCTTGCAAATTTAAATCTCTTCTTTCATTTTCTTTTTCTTTTTCAAGGTAAGGTCTCACTCTAGCTCAGACTGACCTGGATTTCACTCTGTAGTCTCAGGGTGCCCTCAAACTCAGGCCAATCCTCCTACTACATCTTCATTATCCATTCAACAGTTGATGCTAATCTGTCCTCTTTCCGATTCCTATCTATTGTGAATAGAGCACAACAAACATAGTGTGATGTTTAAATTTGGTTGTCAGCTTGATCTGTTTAGGAATCCACAGACATTTTTCTTCAGTGAGTCTCTGAGTTAGCTTCCAGGAAGGACTAAGTGAAGGAGGAAATTCTTTAGCCAGGGTGAGCCCTTCCCCCAGAATGGGCAGCCCTTCTCAGCGGGGGGGTG
The DNA here is from genome assembly GCF_020740685.1 of Jaculus jaculus. Taxonomy (NCBI): domain Eukaryota; kingdom Metazoa; phylum Chordata; class Mammalia; order Rodentia; family Dipodidae; genus Jaculus; species Jaculus jaculus. Next base: position 152,670,675 of record NC_059125.1, read on the forward strand.
GGGGAGGTGGTTTCATATAAGGAAGCACTGGAAAAAAATCCCTTTCTCCCCTTTGGCTGCAGTGAGTTTTCCTGCCTTCCAGCATGAACTGAAGACAAGCATGGACTGAAATCCAATGGCCCTTTAGCAATCCTTTAAGCCTTTTGTTCCAGATTGGACCTGCTGAGATATTCAGCCTCATGGACTGAGCAGCTACCTGTTTCCTTGACTCTTGGGGCTGAAAGCTGCTATTGTTAGACTGCCATTAACTAATCCAATACTGCCTCCTGAGTGCTGCGATTAAAGGCATGCTTCACCGCTCCTGGCTTCCAATAAATTCCCTTTTAATACAATTCATTCTGTCTGTTCTGTTCCTCTAGAGAACCCTGGCTAATACACATAGTGAAGCAAGTGTCCCTGTAGTGAAGAGATGTCTTTAGGGTTTATGCTCAGGAGTGATATAGCTGGATCCAGTGGTATAGCTATTTTCAGCATTTTGAGGAGTGTCCATACTAATTTCCATAGTGGCTGTACAAGTTTGTACTCCCACCAGCTATGGATGAAAGTTACCCTTTCCCTACATCCTTACCAGTATTTGCTGTTATTTATTTATTTTTTTCATTTTCATTTTAATTTATTTATTTGAGAGAGAGAGAGAGAGAGAGAGAAAGAGAGAGAGAGAGGGAGGGAGGGAGAGAATGGGTCCACCAGGGCCTCTAGACACTGCAGATGAACTGCAGACACATGCACCATATTGTGCTTTTGGCTTATGTGTGTACTGGGGAATCACACCTGGGTCCTTAAAGAGAAGAAGGCTGCACAAGGATCAGACATTTTTTGTAAAACTCCTCAGTACTGCAAAGCTTACAGAATACAGTAAAGTCAAAATAGAAAAAATATATTTTAGGGGTTTACTACCTCTTACCTCCCTCTTGGCAGGAACTCTCTATAATTCCTCTTCTTTCCTTTTTTTAATTTTCTTTTTAATTTTTATTTATTTATTTGAGAGAAAAAGAAGCAGATAGAGAGAAAATAGGCAGGCCAGGGTCTCCAGCCACTGCAGACAAACTCCAGATTCATGTGCCACCTTATGCATCTGGCTTACATGGGTCCTGGGGAATCAAACCTGGGTCCTTTGGCTTTTCAGGCAAGTGTGTTAACCAATAAGTCATCTCTCCAGCTGAGAAGCATCAATGTCAGTGGCTGTTACTGCTTAAATTTCATCATTCTCCTCTCTTCTTCTTTATTTTTTTGTTTTTTGTTTTTTGGGTTTTGAGGTAGGGTGTCATTCTAGCCTAGGCTGACCTGGAATTCACTATGTAGTCTCAGGGTGGCCTTGAACTCATGGCGATATTCCTAGCTCTGCCTCCTGAGTGCTGAGATTAAAGGTGTGCGCCACAATGCCCGGCTCTCCTCTCTTCTTTTTTTAAAAAAGTTTTTTCAAGGTAACGTCTCACTTAAGCCCAAACTGACCTGGAACTCACTCTGTAGTCCTAGGCTGGCCTCAGATTCACAATGATCCTCCTACCCCTGCCTCCCAAATGTTGGGATTCCAGATGTGTGCCATAGTGCCCAGCAGTGACATATGTCAGGGGGCACCCAGGTTTGAACCTTTTTGATCTGCAGTCAAATGTTCCACCCTTGAGCTATATTCTGTGTATGCTCTATAGCCTTTCTTGCTACTGATTTGTAGTTTAATTCCATTGTGGTCAGATAGAATGCAAGGAATTATTTCAATTTTCCTGAATTTGTTAAGATTTGCTTTGTGTCCTAATATATGGTCTATTTTAGAGAATGTTCCATGTGCTGCTGAAATCAATGTATATTCTGCAGCCTTTGGATGAAATGTCCTGTATATATCTGTTAGGTCCATTCCTTCTATGACCTCATTTAGTCCAGATGCCTCTCTGTTTATTCTTTCCCTGGATGACCTGTCAATTGATGAGAGTGGGGTGTTAAAGTCACCCACCACCACTGTGTTTGGTGTTATCTGTGACCTTAGTTCTAATAGTGTTTGTTTGACGAATTTGGGAGCCCCCATGTTAGGTGCATATATGTTTAGGATTGTAATGTCCTCCTGTTGGAGTGTGCCCTTAATCAATATAAAGTGACCTTCCTTATCTTTCTTGACTAACGTCAGACTAAAGTCTACCCTGTCTGATATTAGGATAGCAACCCCTGCTTGTTTTCTAGGCCCATTTGCTTGAAACACCATCTTCCAACCTTTCACCCTAAGATAATGTCTATCCTTTGTAGAAAGGTGAGTTTCTTGGAGACAACAAATTGTAGGATCCTGCTTTTTAACCCAGTCTGCAAATCTATGTCTTTTCGTTGGGGCATTGAGGCCGTTGATATTAAGAGATATTATTGAAAGGTGTGTATTTTTGTTTGCCATTTGTGTGTGTGTGTGTGTTTCTGGTTCTACCTGCGCTCTCTTCTGTTAACTAGTATTTGAGTATTGCTTGTTTTCTCTAGGTTCCTTATATGTGTGCTTTTCCTTTTGTTCAGCATGGAGGATTCTATCAAGTATTTTCTGTAGAACTGGTTTTGTCTTCAAATACTCCTTTAACCTGCTTTTGTCATGGAATGTCTTTATTTCTCCATCTATTTGAATGGATAACTTTGCAGGATAAAGTAACCTTGGTTGACAGTTGTTATCTTTCAGAACTTGGAATATATCACTCCAAGCCCTTCTGGCTTTAAAAGTTTGTGTTGAATAATCTGCTGTAATCCTGATGGGCTTGCTTTTGTAGGTAACTTGATTTTTCTCTCTAACTGCTTTCAATATTTTTTCTTTGGTGTGTGTGTTTGGAAGTTTGATTATAATATGGCGAGGAGAGGTTCTTTCTGGGTTTTGTCTGGCTGGGGTTCTAAAGGCTTCCTGTATCTGCATTGCCACCTCTTTCCCAATTTGGGGGAAATTTTCTTCTATGATTTTGTTGAAGACGCCTACTATGCCTCTGGAGTGGAGTTCCTCTCCTTCTACTATGCCCTGAATTCTTATATTGGATCTTTTCATAGTGTCCCGAATATCTTGAAATTCCCACTCATACTTTTCTATAAGTTTGTCTTTCTCTTTGTTGGACTGCATTAGGTCTGCCACCTGGTCTTCTAGCTTAGATATTCTGTCCTCTCCCTCATCCATCCTACTGGTGAGATTTTCTACAGAGTTTTTTATTTCATTAACTTTTTTCTTCATTGCTAGTAATTCTGACTGGTTTTTCTTTATTATTTCTATTTCCTTATTTATGTCTTGTATTGCCTTCTTTATTTCATTAAATTGGTGTCCTGCCTCTTCTTTGATTCCTTTGATTTCCTCTTTGATTGTTTTGATGTGTTCTTTGACCTCTTTGAACATATTTATAATCATTCTTTTGAACTCTTTCTCAGGCATTTCCTCTAACTCTTTCTCACTGGAGGACATTTCTGATGCATTAATACTTTTAGGTGGATTTATATCGTCTTGCTTTTTCGTGTTTCTTGTGTTATAATGTATATATTTTTGCATCTTGGATTAAGTTAATGCGTGGATTTTCTAGCTGGCTGTGTATTCTTAGCTGTATCAATTGATTTGATATAATATATTTTCAGGGTAGGACCTTAAGGTGTTAGGTGTGGCTCTTAAGACTCTCAGAGTATCTACAAAGATGTTCTTAGGGGTTGAGTTTCCCTGCTATAGGAGTATTCAAGCAGGCTGAGTGGGATAAAATACAGGTAGATTCTAAAATTTAACTAAACACTGTACACATTCAATCAAAAACAGCCCCGAGTATGTATGCAAGAGTCGTTATTATAACGACCAGATCCTCTATCAACAAAGAGGTTAAGATTTCTGGTCTGTTGAGGGATCCAAGTCAGCTTGCGACCAAGTGAGACCCTTCCCTGGTGCAATTCCAGTTACCTTGGATGGTTTTGGTCTCAGTCAAGTTGCTGCCTGAGTCGTTGGGCTGCTGTTCTGATTTCTGGAGCTGGGCACTTGCTTTTCCTGCAGGGCAAACTGAGCCTGGCAAGTGTGGCCCTGCAGATCAGCACCTCTGCTGCTGGAACTGCTGCTGCTCAAGCTGCCCCTGCTGGGTCTGTAGCCACTGCTGCTGAAGGTGTTGCTGCTGGACCCACTGCTGCTGCTGCCTCTGCTGCTGCTGTAGCTGCCACTGCTGGAGCCACACTGCTGCTGAAGCTGCTGCTGCTGTGTCCACTGCTGCTGCTCCCCCTGAAGCTGCTGCTGCCGAGTCTGCCGCTGCTGCCACTCCTGGGTCTGCTGCTGGGGCCGCTGTTACCGGTGCCGGAGCCGCTGATGTTGCTGCTGAACTCTGCTCCTGCTTGGGTCCCGCTGTCAGCCCACGTTGGCGTGGCCGGGTCCCGGGCCGCTGCTGTGTTCGCCGGAGCTGGGTTCAGGTGGTGGGGGAGGGGAGGGAGCCGCAGCTGCTCTGGTTCTCTCGCTGCTCCACGTGTTCTTCTACCTCGCGGTCTGCTCCTCCGCTGCTCGCTGCCGCTCTCCCCTCACGTTTCCCGAGTTGCGGAGAGCGCAGTGTGAGGGGAAGCTCCCGCACCTGGCTTTTCCTGCGGCTCAAACCGAGCCTGGCGGCTTTCTGGTGCGCCGCGGCCGCAGTGGTTGGCCGAGCTGCCGGAGCCGCTTTTCCCGCCTGTGCCGGCTCTGGATGCTCTGGAACTCTTCTACTTCTCCGCTGCCGCTTCAATTTCCTATACACCTCACTTTTTAGTAAAAGTGTGTATTTTGCTGAGTTTTTTTGGTCTTTTTTCCCCCCTAGGCTGCTTTGGCGTGGTACCTACGCCGCCATCTTAACCGGAAGTCCCTCTTCTTTTCTGTTCTTAATCTAATAAAGCGTCTCTAAATCTTAAGAAAAAATTATTTATTTGACAGAGATGAGGGGGATAGGCATGTGAAAGCATGGAGCCACTGCAAACAAACTCCAGATGCATGTGCCACTTTGTGCATCTAGCTTTACATGGGTACTGAGTAATCAAAGTGGGGTCCTTAGGCATTGCAGGCAAGCACCTTAATCACTGAGCTATCTATATAGACCCAAATGTTTGTTTTTACGATGTCTCACATTTCCCTCATGTTGTGCTTGCACATTTCTTTGAACATGTTGAGACTCCTGGTGTATTTCCTGTGTCTTGTCCTGGAGCTCCAACAGTCTGTCCTCCACATGATCTATTTGTTGGTGAGGTTTTCTTGGGAGCCTTTTAAATGGGAGATTTATTTTTTTGTAAATGGTAAGGGAACTTTGAATGGGGCCCAACCTGTTTGTTGATGACAATATTACATCACTATCTCAAAAGTTTGGACATCTTTTCTACAGCTTTCCTTTATATTGTGCTGACCTCCTGAAGAGAGAGGGGCAAAGCAGAGAGCTACATTGCCTGGTATGACCCTGCCTCTGAATAGTGTCCTCTCTGCTACATACCATTGGCAAAGGGAGTCCACTGCCTAATCCTGTTCATATTCTAGAAGAAGGGACAAAGACTCTTCCTATCAATGAGCAATGGACATATTCTAAAAAAGCAAGCAGGATAGGAAATATTGATGGAGTCATTTCTCAAGAAGTCACTGGACTAAATTTGAGATCTGCAAAGTAAAGCAGTCTAATCCTGCTTTAAAAATTCACTATTCCTACACTAGAAGGTACACTGATGTCACCTAGCAAATATTTTATTTATTTTCTTAATTCATTTATATGAGAGACAGAGGCAGACAGAGAGAAAATGGTTGGGGCAGGGCCTCCTGCCACTGCCAACCAACTCCAGACCCACACAGCACTTTGTGCATCTTGCTTTATATGGGTATAAGAGAAGTGAATCCAGGGCTTTGCAAGCAAGCACCTTTAACTCCTGAACCATCTCTCCAGCCACACCTATCAAATCTCAACAGAAGACTGTGAAAAGTCAATGTATCCAATGATCTAGACAGCATTCAAAATCCTAACTGAAATGTTGTGAATGATATGAAGGCAGGAGAAACATGAATTCAAGACAAGACTCAGCTACATAACAAGTGGATGACCGGCTCAGAAAACAAGTGAACAGGACACACAAAAGTCAAAGAAAGACTTTAATTTAAAACTGGGGGGCTGGAAAGTTGACTTGTCCATTCAAATGGACTTCCTTGCAAAGCTTGATGGACAAGGTTCAATTCCACATAGCCATGTAAAGCCAGATGCACAAAGTGCTGCATTTGTCTAGAGATCGTCTGCAGTACCAAGAGATTCTGCTGCACACTGCTCACATCTCTCTACAAATAAATAAGAAACTATATTTAAGAAATAGGTTTATTTGGAAAAAGTGATATTATGCAGGATTGTGAGCCCATGTATTTGGCTGGCTGGTGTAGAAGGATTACAAGTTCAAGTCTGCTTGGGATATAGCTATGTTCAAGGCCAGCCCATCTGAAGAAATAAGTAAAGAGAATGCTGAAAATACATAAAGCACCCTCCCAAGGTAAAATATGCAATGCATGTAATCCAATCATCATCCAAATTTCATACAAATGTTCAGCAAAATCAAGTCCACAGTGAGTGAAGTCAATCAACAAAAGGTGTCCACTCTGTAAGGGGGTGAGGGAAAGGTTACCCACAGGCAACCTAATTGTCTTCTTGAGAAACTACATTTCATTGTTCCAAAGAGGTACTAGAACTAAATTCAGTGAGTTTGTCAGGATTGCAGTGTATTGTTTACACATTTAACCAGCTTCAACCAAGGTGGTTAAAGGAGCTTGCATTTTAAAGCCTGCGAGCTTGTGTCCATTCCCCAGTACCTACATAAAGTCAGATACACAGAGTCACATACATCTGGAGTTCATTTGCAGTGGCAGGAGACCCTTGCATACCTTCATTCAATCTCTCTCTCTCTTTCTCTATTTCTTCTCACAAATAAATAAAAAAATACTTTTGGTGCTGAAAGGATGGCTTAGCAGTTAAGGCATTGGTGTGCAAAGCCAAAGGATCTCTGTTCAATTCCCCAGAACCCACGTAAGCCAGATGATCAAGGAAGCACTTGCATCTGGATGTTTTTGCAGTGGCTGGAGGTCTTGGTGCACCCATTCTCTCTTTCTCTCTCTCAAAGAAATAAATAAAAATAAAATAAATAAATAAACAATACTTTAATTAATTTATTTGAGAGACAAATAGAGAGAAAGATACAGACAAAGAGAGACAATGGGCACTCTAGGGTTCCAGCCACTGCAAAGGAGCTCCTGACTCATGCATTACCTTGTGTATCTGGCTTACATGGGTGTTGGGAAATTGAACCTTAATCATTAGGTTTTGCAGGCAAGTGCGTGAACCTCAGAACCATGACTGCATCACAAAGAAATAAGTGATTTTTAAAAAAACATAAATATTTATAAGGCAGTTTGATGGGCACAATAGTTAACTCATTTTCATGAGATAATTGTCCAGTTTGAGGCAACTGCGGCCTTTCTAAGTCCAGTGTGCCCTGCAGTAAACACAGGCTTATGGTGAAGTTAGAAAGGCACAGCACAATCCACACGCCAGGCTTCCTTCCTTCCAAATCATCATCCATAACCAGCCGTCACCCAGAGTTTAGCAGGAGATACTCTGATATAAGGAATCAGAGTGTCTGCACCTTCAGGCAGGCCATGAGAGAGAAGGAGAACTGACAAGGGACAGCCCTAGATGAGCCAGCAGTGAGGACCTTCGCACGTTGGGACTCTCAAATGACAGGGGACACTGTGGCATGAGGGAAGTGCCTTTGACCTGAGGAAGGCCTGTACAGGCCTCCTTCTCAAACATGCATATGAAGAACCCAAAGACCTCCTGCTGTATCAACATGTTGTCTCATTTTCAGATGAAGAGTTTGTCCAGCAGCTACTCCTAGTGATGGCTCCAAGGACATGCACATCCTGTTCTCAGCAGAAAAGGTCAAAGAAAGGTGAACATGGATTTCACCACCCTTCCACTGACAGTCTGTAAGCAGGATACTCTTGGGCAACCATGGCCCTGCCAAACATTGTAGCATGTGAACTAGTTACAGCATTCCTACATTAAGCTATCCTTGGAACTACAAGGGTCTTAACGATCTTCACAGCACACTAGCACACCACTCAAGACGTGGGTCCTGGGTAGTTGAGCCTCCAACCCAGGTCCTTAGGCTTCACAGGCAGCGCTTGACCGCTAAGTCATCTCCCCAGCCCTTTTTAAAATTTTTTTGAGTTAGTGTCTCACTCTAGCCCAGGTTGACCTGGAATTCACTATGTAGTCTCAGGGTGGCCTCAAACTCACGAAGATCCTCCTATCTCTGCCACCCAAGGGCTCTGATGAAAGGTGTGTGCCACCACACCCAGCTATGACAAGAAATTTTAACTCACTAGGCATGATTTTATAATCCAGACAGAGGACATAGTTCATCAGTCAAAGGCTTCCATAGAATTGCATAGAAACATTACTTACAGTGGGGAAGAATGGAAGCATGGAACATTCTTCAGTTACGTGAGAAGTCTTCATGTATCTATTCTAGGACAATTTTGTGAAGAATTTTTAAATGGAAGATCTTGTGGTAGATGACAATGATATATAATATGAATGATTCTGTTGATGGACCTGAGAAAATATGCATTATCTCTTCTTGTTATATGGATGGAGTCCATCATGGTGGTGCACGCCTTTATCCCAGCACTCAGGAGGCAGAGGTAGGACGATCACCATGAGTTTGAGGCCACCCAGACAGTATAGAGTGAATTCCAGGTCAGTGTAGAGTAGAGTGAGACCTACCTCAAAAAACCTGAATATGTGCGTGTGTGTGTGGCAGATACACAAAGTGTTGTGTACATTTGGATTTCTTTTGCATTGGCTAAAGGCCCTGGCATACTCATTTTGCTTCTCTTCTATCGCTCTCAGCTTATAAATTAAACAATTGATTAATTAATTAACTTTTTAAAATATTAGGATGAGGGTTGCAGGGTGGCTTAACGGTTAAGGCATTTTTCTGCAAAGCCAAAGTACCCATGCTCGATCCCCCAGGACCTACGTTAGCCATATGCATATGCACAAGGGGGTGTATGCATCTGGTGTTCGTTTGCAGTTGCTGGAGGCTCTGGCATGTTCCCATTCTCTCTCTTTCTCTGTCAAATAAATGTTAGGATGAAACTCAGAAAATACTCCCAAAGTGCCTACTGTAGCTTATGGTGAAGGAAAGGACAGAATGGATTTCTACTTTATTCTATGCCCTGACTTATCTTCTTTCATAACACTTGAATTCTAAATTCTAGAAGCATCCCTCCCACACAAGGACAAAGTCATGAAAATGTGGAGGCACAAAGACTGAAAAGATGATCATATGCAAATGAGCAGCTTAAGTTAGTTTTATGAGTTAACGAACATTCAAGCATCCCTCTTCCTGCAGCTTGACAACAAACAGTAGGGCAGGGACTGTCCAAGGCCCAGTGCAGGACATGAAGTGGCAGCTCCTGTGCATCCAATTCCTGGGAAGGAAGCACAACAGCAGGTGTTTAGGAACTCTCTTCTGTGAAACATATGGTGGACTAGACCATCCTTCAGGATGTTCAGGCAGGCCTGCTATAGGATGCTTTTCAATGGTGTAGGGTTCCATGTGCTCTGGACCCTGGCAGGGCATCTCCATGGCATCCAGTGACAAGAGGTGCCTGTAATTGATGTGATGGCCATTCAACTATCATTCCTAAATCTCCAGCACCAACACATCTGACCTGGCCTCTGAGATGACTTGGGACACCAGGGAGGCCTTGACATTCACCCCTGCCTATAGCAGATCCTAACCCTTCAAAAATATTTAGTGTTTCCATGCATGGTGATACATGCCTTTAATCCCAGCACTCAGGAGGCAGAGGAGGACAGCTGTGAGTTTAAGGCCACCCTGAGGCTACATAGTGAATATCAGGTCAGCTTGATCTAGAGCAAGACCCTATCTTAACCACCCCCTCAAACACACACACACACACACACACACACACACACACACACACACACACACACAGTTTTTAGTGCTGAATGACTGGATTTAAATGATTTTTCTTTTTTGCTATACCCTGGGTTGTCTTCAACTACTGTTCCCCCTGAACTCCAAACACCCTTGTACACAAGGTAACCTCCATTTATCTCACCAGGTAGGTATCCCCCGGTAAAGCTCATAGAGTTATTGAAAGAGCACACCCAAAGTCAACTCTGGATTCATGCCAGTGCATTCCACACTGAGTGGACTCTGTAGAGGTGAGGTAAGCTTGATGGAACCATCAGCCAGAGCTGTAGCTTCTGATGGGAATGTTGGACAGAAGCTCACCTTTTGGAAGAAAACAAGATAGAGGGCTGAAGATGGCTTAGCAGTTAAGGCTCTTTCTGTGAAGTCTAAGGACCCAGGTACAATTCCTCAGAACCTACATAAGCCAGATACACATGGTGCTGCATGTGTCTGGAGCTTGTTTGCAGCGAATAGAGGCCCTGGTCCACCCATTCATTCTCACTCCATCTGTCTGGGTGGCTTAGTGGTTAAGGTGTTTGCCTGCAAAGCCAAAGGACCCAGGTTCAATTCCCCATAACCCACGTTAGCTAGATGCACATTGGGGAGCATGCGTCTGGAGTTTGTTTTCAGTGGCTTGAGGCCTTGGCATTCCCATTCTCTCTTTCTCTCTTCCTCCTCTCTTTTTCTGTCAAATAAATAAATGAAAATATTAAAAAGAAATAAATAATAAAATATTGAATAAAAGAAGGAAAAAGGAAACAAGCTAGAGAAGGTGTTCTCACACATGCCCAATGAAGATACATGTACATTAAGGGGAGAACTTTGTGGTCTCATGGAAGGTAGCCAAGAATTAGGTGTGTCTCTGACTTCTTACATGTGTTTCCTATGGTACATGTTAGAAGGTGATAAGAGGGGGGCTGGAGAAATGGCTTAGGGGTTAAGACACTTGCCTGCACAGCTAAAGGAGCAAAGTTCGATCCCCCAATACCCATGTAAGCTAGATGCACAAAATGGTGCATGCATCTGGAGTTCATTTACAGTGGCTGGAAGCTCTGGAACACCCATTCTCTCTCTCTCTCTCTCTTAAATAAATAAATAAATAAAAATAAAATAGCAGGGGATACTTGGTTGCTGAGTTGTCTTTTCTTGACTGGTTTCTTTCTTCATTCTAGGTGGAATTTCCCCTATCTACCCCTGGTACTTTCTAGGTGGATGTCAGGTCCTTCTGAGTACCCTACCTACTGCTTTTCAGTGACGAGGAGTTATATCTTCTGGTGAAAGCAACTGGTTCCTGTGTTCCCTCAGGGCTGGACAAAGTTACCTATCATCTTCCATGCATACTTGTGGGATCGTCTTTTCCTTGCATCAGGTCGTTTCATCACATTCTTGTACTCAGTAGAGGTTTGCTAGACACTAGAGCAGGATCCTCTGCAATAGTCAGAGTTTTCTCAGCATGTTTCAGCCTGGACTATCTTTCTGAGAGCTAACCTGTGGGTGTCTGTTGGGCTCCACCAGCAAAGTCCCTCTCCTTCCAGGAGGCTGGGCATATTGTGGTGCTTGCCTTGTTTGAGACCCTTTCTCCCTGATAACCACTTCCTTTGAGTGTTGCATCTCATAATTGATTGGCTTTTGATGGTTCTTTGAAGCAGTAAGACACACTCAATTCCTGGTATTCTGTAGATGTGTTATTTATTTTTTTCAATTTTATTAACTTGAGACAGAAAGAGAATGGACATGCATGCACTACTTTGTGTGTCTGGCCTACATGGGTGCTGAGGAATCGAATCTCAGTCCTTTCGCTTTACAGGCAAATACCTTAACCAGTAAGACATCTCTCTAGCCCTAGATGTGTTATTTTAAAGCATTTTAATAGCCAGCCTGGTGGAGAACACCTATAATCCCAGCACTTGGGAGGCAGAGTTAGGGGGATCACCATGAGTTCTAGGCCAGCCTGAGACTACATAGTGAATTCCAGGTCACCCTGGGCTACAGTGAGACCCTACCTGAAAAAATCAAAAAATATATATATTAAAATATTTTTACTTCTTTATTTGAGAAACAGATGCAGAGAGATATAAAGTATGACCACTCTGAAAATGAACTCCAGATGCATATTTTACTTTGTGCAAACTGAGAGAGAGAAAGAGAGAGGGTGAGAGAGAGAGAGGGAGAGAAGGAAGAGAGTTTTGGAAGGAGTACACTTCAGGAGTGGAGAATGTTGTGTTCAGAAACCATAGCTTGTTCCAGGAAAATCATAGTACCAGGTGTGGGCCTCCAAAACAATGCAGGCTTTTTCCCAATGCCCTTGGTTGACCACCAAAACTAGACAGTAAAACTCAGTTCTGAAGACACCACATGCTTAGTTTTTCTTTTTCGTCTCTTTTTTTTTGAGGGGGGGGTATTTTGTTGTTTTTTGAGGTAGGGTTTCACTCTAGGCCAGGCCAATCTAGAAATCACTATGTAGTCTCAGGATGGGCTCAAACTCACGGCAATCCTCCGACCTCTGCCTCCAGAGTGCTGGGATTCAAGGCACGTGCCACGACGCCTAGCACACATGCTTAGTTTTTAGGACACTGAGAAATCAAGTTGAACCAGATCTGGAAGTCTCCTACCTGCTGGCTGTCACAGTGCTGGAAAGTGCTATGCAGCCTACTGGAGTGAATAATCAACAGTTTTAACCAGTAGTAGACCCTGCAAGCTAAATACCTGGCAAGCCAGGCAAGATGTGCACACCAGTGCAATAGTGGCATGACTATTATGGGTGTAACTATCTGCTTTGATTAAAGGTGTGAGTCATGGGCTGCAGAGATGGCCACATGCCTGTGAAGCCTAAGGACCCATATTCAATTCTCCAGATCCTACGTAAGCCAGCTGCATAGTGGCACATGTGTCTGGAGTGCGTTTGCAGTGGCTATAGGCCCTGGCTCACCCATTCTCCCTCTACCTCTCTCTTTTACCCCTCTCTGTCTCTAATAAATAAATGAATAAGTAAATAAAATAAATAAATAGCGTGAGACACCACCCCGGGGTTCCATTACTCTTAAAAAACTTCTTGAGGGAGGGAATTACCATGGGATATATTTTATAATCATGGAAAATGTTAATAAAAATTTAAAAAGAAAAAAAAAACTTCTTAGTGACAGTTTTAGTACATGAACATAAGGTATTTTAATAATATCCTCCCACCACTTTCTCTTCTCCTCCCTCCCCCAAATTCTTCCACCAAACTCCATCTTCTTTCTAACTACTTTCTTTTCTACTTTGATATCTTTTTTGTCCCTCCTCCATCAGCCATGTCAAAATATTGATGAATCCAGCTTCACTCATGTTTTCAGGGCATGGGCAGGATGCAATTTCTTTGCCAGAATATATACATGAGCCACCTCAAATCCAGTTACCAATAGAGTCCTTGTTCCCCTCTGAAAATGCCATAAGCCAAGCCTCCGTTGTCTACATTTCTTTTTCTTTTTTTTTTTTTTTGGTTGTCTACATTTCTTTTGGCCTCTGGGTCTTCTCTTACAGTGGATAGAGGCCCTGGAGCACTCATGCTCACTCTACCTGCCTCCCTGTCTTCCTTCTTCCTTCCCTCCCTTTCTCTCTCTCTATCCCTCTCTCTCTCCTTGGTAATAAAAAAGTAAAAACTAGTGATTGATCTGCCACAGCTGGCCAGTGTGCACTGCTGCCAGCAACTGCCTCTAGGTGACCCAAAGCTGGAGGGGTGGGGTGAGCACCAAGACACAGTTGGCTGCCACCTCAGAGGCACAGTCCCCCCTTCCCTCCTGCCCTGGGACGACCAACCTTCATGTACTACCAAGGCTGTGGGACTGACTGGGACCTGGCAGCCACTTGTCCCAAGCCGCTGCCTTGCTCACAGGCATCCTCTGCGCCCAGACTCAGCTGTACCCTCCTGCAGAGTTGGCCTCAGCAGCAGCAGCAGCAGCAGGAGCTCACCTCTATAAAGAAGGTCAAGCCCAACCAGAAGCGCTAGGGCTTCAAGGAGCACACTGGATGCCTGAGCTTCCAGAGAGAGCGGGAGGATGAGGTGCTCTTGCTGAGCTGCACTCGATATTCAAAAGCTCCTGGGTTGTCCCAGTAGCAGGAATGAAACCTGAACACTGGCAGTGATGCTGTGGGAAAAGTTTATGAGGAGGCCTGAGCCAAAGGAAAATTAGGAAGACTCCTGAGCATTTATGAGAAAGCACAGACCAGACAACGAAGCAACAGAAGATCGGGAAGATTCTATTAATGTAGTAGGAAGGGAGAATGGTACAAAGTAGACGAAGTGATCAACGTTCTCCCATGTCATAAACCTGTCCGTGCAGAGTGTGGTAGTTGGGTTTATGTCCCCCAAGACCAAGTGTTTTATTAAAGCTGTAACTTGGTGTGATTGGGGGTGGATCTGGATTCCAGCCTAGCTTATGCGGAGTACTTGAGCTCTGCCTGGGTTCCCAGCGTGTGCTTGCTTGTGCTGCTGCTGCTGCTGCTGGTTTTCCCTGTGCATGGGTTCGGTAAAGGACACCAGCTTCTTCCAGCACTAGCAAACGTCACTGGATCTGCAAGCCTGAAATAAAGGCCATTCCTCCCATAAACTGTGTCTGGTGGAGGATCATCCCAGCAGCATGGGGCTATGACAGAGTATTTGAAAAAAAATAAAACTGAAGGTGGGTTGTTCTCCAGGACATTCCAGTCCCTTCCATTCCAGTAAACAATGCCTTGTGTGCTGCACAGACCTCTGGGGTGACATCTATTATAAGATAGAGAGAAGGGGGAAACACTCTCATCCCAGGTCATGTCAGTTCCCTTGTCAAACATCTGAATGCTGCTAGCAGATGATCTGAATTTGCCATGCAGGAATTTCACAGTTTGCATGTATTGAAGATGCTCATAAGTCTTTTAAGATAAGCAAACAACAAAATAGTGTGAAAGTACTTTAAGAAGCCAAAACCAAGTGAATTTTTGAAAGATATATTTCAAGAGAGAGAGAGGAAGAGAGAGAGAATGGGGGCTCCAGGGCCTCTAGCCACTGCAAATGAACTCCAGATGCATGTGCTACCATGTGCATCTGGTTACGTGGGTTCTGGGGAGCTGAACCTAGGTCCTTAGGCTTTGTAGGCAAGTTCCTTAACCGTTAAGCCATCTCTCCAGTCCCAGCTCCTATTTTTGTTAAAAACAAAGCATTATTTATTTGCAAGGAGAAAGAAAGAGGGAGAATGACAATGGGTGCACCAAGGCCTCTAGCCACAGCAAATGAACTCCAGATGCATGTGCTACCATGTGCATCTGGTTACGTGGGTTCTGGGGAGCTGAACCTAGGTCCTTAGGCTTTGTAGGCAAGTTCCTTAACCGTTAAGCCATCTCTCCAGTCCCAGCTCCTATTTTTGTTAAAAACAAAGCATTATTTATTTGCAAGGAGAAAGAAAGAGGGAGAATGACAATGGGTGCACCAAGGCCTCTAGCCACAGCAAATGAACTCCAGATGCATGTGCTAAGTTGTGCATCTGGCTTTATGTGGGTACTGGGGAACTGAACCTGGGTCATTAGGCAGGCAAGAGCTCTAAGTGCCCAGGGGGCCAGGGTTTGGGTTGGTGAGTGATGCCCAAGTTGGAAGCAGGAGACTTTGAGCTGGAGGCCATGGCATGGAGGAAGAACGTCCAGTGGCGTGGTGGGGCTGCGAGTGTCTTGAACCCTGAAGGATAGCATTGGAGAACCCATGTGGAAGCCCAGGACCCCCACCAGGAGCTCAGCTCTTCAGAAGCTACCTCAGCTCAACAAACCCACATACTACCCCCACCCCCCAAACACGTTGAACAAGAGCAAAGTGGGGAGGGACAGAAAATGGGGTGAGCTAATTTGGGGACATTATGCATGAATTCGGCAGCCGGGGAAGTGGCTCAGTAGGTAAGATCGCTTGCTGCGCAAGCATGCGGACCTGAGTTCAATCCCCAGTGCCCACAGAAAAAGCCAGACATGGTGGCATAGGCCTGTAACCCTAGAGTTGAGTAGGGCAGAGACAGGAGGAGCAGTGGGTGAGGACACATGAGAATGCATTAATGTAAGGTAAGTCACTTTAGGGACACCCACCAGGAGGGGAGAAGTATCTTA
The DNA here is from genome assembly GCF_020740685.1 of Jaculus jaculus. Classification (NCBI taxonomy): domain Eukaryota; kingdom Metazoa; phylum Chordata; class Mammalia; order Rodentia; family Dipodidae; genus Jaculus; species Jaculus jaculus. Next base: position 152,686,728 of record NC_059125.1, read on the forward strand.
AGGAAGAGGTTCTGCTGCCCTTGCTTCCTGGGCTTGGCCCAGTGGGGCATGGGACCTCTCTCTCTCTCTGGTCAGGCTATCTGGAAGGAGGAGGGATGGTGATGTGATGAAGAGGAAGATGATAGGGCCCAGCAGCCAGCAAACCATTTCTTCTGCGTGCCCAGACCACAGCCAACCAGCGCCCCGTCCTTCTAGCATCGAAAATTGTTTCGAAAATGTGGCATATGTGAGCTCATTGGTGTACAGAGTCAGGAGGACAGGACATCTGTCTCCCACAATGCCAGGAAGCAACCTGGGCATGATGGCATGTGCCTGTAAACCCAACACTTAAGAGGTAGAGTGAGAGGACGGTGAGTTTGAGGCCAGTTTGTGTCACAGGCCCTGTTTTAACATAATAGTAATGGGGCTGGAGCGATATCTCAGTGGTTAAGTCTCTTGCTTGCAAAGCCTGACAGCCTGACAGCCTGGGTTCGATTCCCTGGAACCCATGTAAAGCCAGAAGCATGAAGTGGCGAATGCGTCCTGAGTTTGTTTACAGCAGCTAGAGGCCCTGGTATACCCATCCTCATTCTCTCTTTGTCTCTGTCCCCTCCCTCCCTCTCCTTTCTCTCCTTGTAAATAAATAAATAAATAAATAATAAAAGGATAAATGCCAAGAACAGTCAGGAAGGGATGAGGCCAGGCAAGGAGAGCCAAAGATCTGTCTGCACCCAGAGGCCGCTTGCACTCTTTTCCCAGGTCTCCATTGCAAGAAGCATCTCTGAGTCTCACAAGGAGATTGTGTGTGGAAGATGGACAGAAAGAAGAAAAAAAGGTTCACAGAGGATGTGAGACTTCCTAGGGGCTACAACAGTTAACATGACCCCACCTATTTGAATTTTTAAAAATATTTGAGTATTTACTTATTTATTAGAGACAGAGAGGGGGAGAGAGAAGTGGAGAGAGAGAGAATGGGCGCACCAGGGCTTCTAGCCACTGCAAATTGACTCCAGATGCATGAACTGTCATGTGTATCTGGCTTACATGGGATCTGGAGAATCGAACCTGGGTCTTTAGGCTTCACAGGCAAGCACCTTAACTGCTAAGCCATCCTTCCAGCCCAACCCCCCCTATTTTGATATCACCTTTGAGGCCCCCTGTCCTTTGCCCCTCTGGAAGACCATAGCCTTCTGCATGCCTGTCCGTCTTCTAGGGACATATGTTGGGTCCTGGGGCTGGGGTTCTGTGGTGAGGTCAGGGACATCTGGTGGTATCTGTGTGTCTACCCTGCCCTTTTCTTTGGGCATTAGGAGGTTTTAGACAATCAGCTGTCAGAAGAAGGAAAACCACCTTTAAAAGCTAGGAAACCTGGCCAGAGAGATGGCTTAGCAGTTAAAGCTCTTGCCTGCAAAGGCTAAGGACTCACATTAGACTCTCCAGATCCCACACAAGCCAGACACACAGTGACACAAGTGGGCAAGGTCACACATGCACACAAGGGGGTGCACATATCTGGAGTTCTCTCTTTTTCTCTCTCACTCTTGCATACACAGGCAGTCTGCTGGGCTTGCCTCAAAAAAAAAAAAAAAAAAGAAAAGAAAAGAAAAGGTAGGAAACCATGATGTGAAAATGTTCTGGAAGGTGAGGGGCACGTGCCAGGCAGAGTGAGAGTTTGGTGGGCAAAGTATTGTGTTGTAAGGAGTGTTTGTTGCTGACAAAGAACGAAATGCCAGTCCAGGGCTTGTCGACAACAGAGGAAGCTCTGTGGGCTGAGCTGATGTGGGGACACCCCGTCAGCCAGCCAGACATCCGAGAGGCCTGTAGTGAGCACGTGGGAGCCCAAATGGACAGCCATCCTCCTGGAAATGGACATTCCACCTGTTGGCTGGCCGTGGGCCACAACAATGAGGGCCCAAGAGGCCGTATTGACTGAGGAGGTCAGGGGCCTCCTTTGCTGAGAATCAAAATGGCTCCCAGTTGGGTCTGTTGAATTCGAGGTGACCATTGGTTCCCTAGATGGAATTGTCCCAGAGGTTTGAGGCTCTGAGAAGGGCCACCGGGAATACAGGGTTACAATCTAAAATGCTTTCTCCATGTGTTGCGGCAGGGACACAAGGGCCGGAAAATTCCAGGAAAAGCATTAAGAATTACCATGAGAGGGGCTGGAGAGATGGCTTAGTGGTTAAGGCATTTGCCTGCAAAGCCAACAGATCCCGGTTCGATTCCCCAGGACCCATGTAAGCCAGATGCACAAGGGGGCACATGCATCTGTAGTTCGTTTACAGTGGCTGAAGGCCCTGGCATGCCCATTCTCTCTCTCTCTCTGCCTCTTTCTCTGTATTAAATAAATAAATAAAATATATTAAAAAATAAAATATATATTTCATTTATTTATTTGAGAGAAAGAGAGAGAGAGACAGAGAGGGAGAGAGAGAGAGGGCCTGCCAGGGCCTCCAGGCACTGCAAACAAACTCCACATGCATGGACCACTTTGTGCATCTGGCTTATGTGGGTCCTGGAGAAGCAAACCTAGATCCTTTGGTTCTGTAGGCAAACACCTTAACTGCTAAGGCATCTCTCGAGTCCCCATGTGAATTTTTTACAGCTTTACTTGCACCCTCCATATTATTTGGATATTTTTTTCAGTTTGCATGCATATGACATCAGTCTATGATTCATTGCGCCAGATCAAATTACTTGTGGGTATACTTTCCCTTTAGTGTCTCAGTCACAGCATCAACAAACTCACAAGAGCTTTGTGGTAAGAATTCATGACAAGATAGTATTGCTATTAAAATATATGCATCCCAAAACTTGGTTTTAAGAGGATCACAGTAATAGGCTCTGAACTGCAGGTTGGTTTTTTGTATGGTGCAATAGCTTTGAAAAAGTTCTTTTCTATTTCCAGTAGATGCTTTCTGAATATTCACAATTAGTATTATGTCACTGTCAACATAGTATGGCTATTTCCCGTGAAATTCAATTGTAATTCAACATGAACTATATTTGTTATATAGTTGGCAATTTTTAGAGAAATACTGTTATCAAAATGCATGCAGTACCTACATCTCATTCTGAAAACTGTATTCCTGGAATTATTTAACATGTTCAGCTGCCAGTTCCCTTTAAGCTCATCTTTTATGTAGAATACCTTAGGACCCTATTCCCTTCAGTGTAAATGGCTCTGAAAATGAATTTTTAGTTTCCTAATTTAGTGACAGTTTCAGTTAAACTTTAATGTTTACCAGTAACTATAGGATTGGAGTGGAGCTACATTACAGTTGACTAAAATGGCCTTATTGAGATTCGAATGTCTCCTGTCTGCTAGGGTGTCAGTGAGTGCTGTTTGTTGCATAACGGACAGCACTAACATGAGCTGAGGGTTATTTCATGTTTATACTTGTCTTTATACATGCTCAGAATTGGCTATCACATGGGAAAGTACTGAGGTAACTGATCTGAAACTCCTATGTTTTTTAATGAGGTCAGAAATCAAAGGAGAAGGGAAAATCATTTTAAATACAGAGTGGGAGTGAGTGAAGAATCATTCTTAAATATATATTTTACTTATTTATTTATTTGAGAGACAGAAAGAGAGACTGGGTGCGCCAGGGCCTCTAACCACTGCAGAGGAACTCCAGACGCATGTGCCCCCCTTGTGCATCTGACATACGTGGCTCCTGGAGATTTGAAGCAGGATCCTTTGGCTTTGTAGGCAAGTTCCTTAACCACTAAGCCATCTCTCCAGCCCAGAAAGAACATTTTTTATATACATATCATTCACCTTTTGTGAACACCACTGTAACACTCAAACATAAAGTTCAAAAGGTACTTTAAAGTACTTTCACACTATTTTATTATAGGGGCTAGGGAGATTGTTCACTGGTTAAAAGTACTTGCTTGCAAAGTCTTCCAGTTCTGGCTCGAATTCCCCAGTACCCACATAAAGCAGATGCACAATGTGGCACATACATGTGGAGTTCATTTACAGGGGCAAGAGACCCTGATACACCCATGCATACTCATTTTCACTTTCTCTCTCTTTCCATCACTCTCCCTCTCCCTGCAAATAAGAAAAAATATTTTACAAAATATTTGCTCTGTGGCTGGAGAGATGGTTTAGAGTTAGGGTGCTTGGCTGCAAAGCCTAAGGACTGAGGTACAATTCCCCAGAGCCCACTTAAGCCAGATGCACATGTTGAAACATGCATCTGGAGTTCATTTGCAGTGGCTACAGGCCCTGGTGCACCCATTCTCTCTGTCTCTTTTTCATAAATAAATTAATAAACAGTTTCTCTGTGAGTTGTTAAAATAAATACGTAATTGTTGCTAAAATATTCCTTCTTCCTAAGAAAAACTGGTGCCATTTTGAAAATGAGATCTTGTGTCATAAATGCTGTCAAAGGAATGAGTATATTACAAAAATTTTACCAGTAATGTTTCCTTCTGAATTTTGTTGTGTAATCAAACATGGTCATCTAGAAATTTTATATTTTTACTTGTAAAGAAGTTATATATTCTACATGTGTTTTTTAAAGGGGTGTGTGTGTGTGTTTTGAGGTAAGGCTAATCTGGAATTCACTATGTGGTCTCAGGCTGGCCTGGCCTTGAAATCATAGCAATCCTCCACCTCAGCCTCCTGAGTGCTGGGATTAAAGGAATGTGCTATCACACCTGGCAAGAAAAGATTTTATGAATTTTTTTTTTATTTTTCGAGGTAGAGTTTCACTGTAGCTCAGGCTGACCTGGAATTTACTATGTAATCTCAGGGTGGCCTCGAACTCAGGGCAATCCTCATACCTCTGCCTACCAAGTGCTGGAATTAAAGGCGTACGCCACCATGCCTGGCAAGAAAACATTTTAAATCCTACAAATTGACACTTTATCAATCACCAGTTGGCTAAATTTTTCTATAATCTCTGAAACTTCTCTAATTACATTCTTAATATAGAAACTAGCTTGTTTTGTATATAAGACTGCTTCCATCTGAAATACTTTCATAAGTACTTAGGAATTTTTCTTGTACATGGTATTTTCAGAGGTAATCATGCATTAACTTATTCTATAAATACTTGGACTATCTTAGCATGTTAAAATATACAGTGTTAATGTCAGCCATCTCTTGAAAAGATAGCCTATAAATATGTTCTACAATTTCTTCTGTCAGAACCATTTGGACTAAGTAATACCAATTGGATCATAATTTTCTTTTCTTAAAATATTTTATGTAAAGCTGGAGAGATGATTTAGCAGTTGTGGTGGTTGCCTGGGAAGCCTAAGGAACCAAGTATGATTCCCCAGTACCCACATAAACCAGATGCACAAGGTGGCTCATGTGTCTAGAGTTTGCAGTAGCTAGAGTTACTGGTGTGCCCATTCTCTCAATCTCTCTCTCTCTAATAAATCAAAAAAGTGAAAATGAAAATAGGGCTGGAGAGATGGCTTAGCAGTGAGGGTACTTGTGTGTGAAGCAAAAGGACCCAAGTTTGATTCCCCAGGGCCAGATGCACAAGGTGGTGCATGCTTCTGGAGTTCCTTTTCAGCAGCTGAAGGCCCTGGCATGCCCCCCTTCTCTTTACTTTCCTCTCTGTCTCTCAAATAAATAAATAAATAAATTTAAAACATATTTTACTTATTTTCAAGTAAAGAGAGTGAATATGTGCGTGCTAGGGCCTCTTGCCAATGCAGCAAACTCCAGATGCATGTGCCCCCTTGTGCATCTGGCTTTACGTGCGTACTAGAAGATTGAACCTGGGGCATTGGGCATTGAAGGCAAGCGATTGCCTTAACCACTGAACCATCTCTACAGCCCTAAACTATTCTTTATTTTTTTCTTTTTTGAGGTAGGGTCTAACTTCAGCTAAGAATAACCTGGAACTTACTCTGTAGTCCCAAGATGGCCTCAAAGTCACAGCAATCCTTCTCCTCTGCCTTCCAAGGTCTGGGATTAAAGGGGTGTGCTGCAACTCCTGGTAGGATTTTCTTCAGTGCCATTTATCAGACCAACTGTCCTCAGTCTAAGCAACTAGCAAAAGTTTATATGAAGCAGAAGTGTCAATGTTTCACTTAAATTTCACATAAGGGGTTTTTTTACTATTGTGGAACTCACTATAGCAAAATTAGAGAAAAAGCTGAGATTTATTTCTCCTAAAAGAAAGCCAACATCTCAGGCTAAGTAGTTGAATCTACTAAAGATAATAATATCTCCTATCTCAACACTCCAGTGTTGAGACTATTGTTGGTGCTTATTTGTGAGGTAGTTGAAGAAAATTGGGCAGCTAAATTTTTGAGTCCCATGGGCCTCCTAAGAAAAAACAGAAAATGAGTTATTGACTTTGTATAGAGGGTTTTGTAAAGAAAGGACATGTTTGAACCATGCACATGCCATCCAGTTTCCATAAAAGAAACATCACTGTATAAAGCAGAAAAACGGAAGGGGAAAAATAGTTGTTGTACACTGAATTGCTTTACATGGTCTCATAAGAGGTGGTCTCATTCTAACTGATGTAAGATCTTGACTTTTTCCCTTTTGCATTTAGAAACACCAAATAAAAATAGAAACAATAACAATATTTATATGAGAGAGACAGAAGGATCATGCCAGGGTCCCTTGCTACTAAAAACAAACACCAAAGATATGCAACACTTTGTGCATCATGCTTTATATGAGTACTGGGGAATTGACCCCAGGATGGTAGGCATTGCAAGCAAGTGACTTTAACCAATGAACCATCTCCCAAGCTCCAAAGTTTCAAACACTTTTTTTTCTTTTTTGGATTTTCGAGGTAGAGTCTCACTCTAGCCCAGGCTGACCTGGAATTCACTCTGTATTCTCCTGGTGCCCTCAAAGTCACAGCGATCCTCCTACCTCTGCCTCCCAAGTGCTTGGATTAAAGGAGTGTGCCCCCATGCCCAGCTAAACTTCATACTCTTACACAGTCCTCCCACAGACCAGTTTCAAGAGCCTAGGAATCTCATGGTCGGGTTTATTGGAGCAACTGCCCCAGTTCTTGGTAACAATGTTCTGTATTAATTACTTTCTCATTGCTAGGACAAGATACCTGGCCAGAAACAACTTGTGGGAGGAAAGGGGTTTCACTTGGCTTGCAGGTCCTGAGGATAATGTACAACATGGTAAGACAAGCATGGCACAAGCAAAAAGCTAGCATCACATGGTCACATCGGGAGGGAGGAAGTAGAGAGAGTGAGAGAACACCAAGCTGATCCAGATTGTAGCAACGCAAAGCCTGTGCCCAGTGACACATTTCTTCCATCAAGGCTTTATTTGTTAAAGGCTCCACAACCTTTTCAAGCAGCAGGGACCAAGTGTTCAAACACATTAACCAATAGAGGAAATTTTATATTCAAACAGCATAATATCCCAAGCACGTTTGAACTTGAAATTCTCCTGCATCAACCTCCCACGTATCTGGGATTATAAGCCTGCATCACCAGGTGTGGCAATATTATTGTTTTATTCATAAGCTTCAGTCTTTATTTATTTATTTATTTATTTGAGAGTGACAGACACAGAGAGAAAGACAGATAGAGGGAGAGAGAGGGAATGGGCACGCCAGGGCTTCCAGCCTCTGCAAACGAACTCCAGAGGCATGCGCCCCCTTGTGCATCTGGCTAACGTGGGTCCTGGGGAACCGAGCCTCGAACCGGGGTCCTTCGGCTTCACATACAAGCGCTTAACCGCTAAGCCATCTCTCCAGCCCAGCTTCAGTCTTTTTTATTGAACCTATTCTTTGACTTAATTTTTGTTTGTTTGTTCTTTCAAGGTATGTTATTCCTCTAGCCCAGGCTGACCTGGAATTCACTATGTAGTCTCAGGGTGACCTCTGACTCATGGGGATCCTCCTACCTCTGCCTCCTGAGTGCTGGGATTAAAGGCAAGTGTCACCATGCCTGGCTTTTTTAAATTTTTATTTTTATTTTATTTTTTTTTTTTGAGGCAGGGTTTCATGTAGCTCAATCTGGTCTTCAACTGACCATGTAGCTGAAGCTGGTTTTTATTCCTGATCCTCCTCCTCCATCTCCCATACACAACTTCAACTGAGTTCTTGAGTGCTATAGAAATAACTGGTAATGCTATGATTCTTGACTGTCCTCTGTCAATATTTGCTAGGTAGCTGAGCATGGTGGTGCATGTCTTTGGTCCCAGCATTCAGAGGCTGAGGTAAGAGGATTACCATGAATTTGAGGCTATACTGTATAGTGAGTTCCAGTTCAGCTTGGGCTAGAGTAAGCGATGCCTCAAAAATACATCCCCCCCAAATAGATTTCCTAGGTGACAGCAGTTGACCATGGAGTATAGGGTCCATTTTGTTTCCATATTGTTGAAGCAAGATGCTTCTAAGTGTTCTTTGCAGCACTACATAATTTAGATATTTTTCTTGGTGATGATGAAGACAAGTATTCTTCATCTTAGCGTAAGAAGCATATTGATCTCACTGTTTCCCAGCCCCCAGCCATGGTCAGCTATGTCTCATCATTATTGATAATCCACTGCTCTATCATCAGATTCCTCCCTTTCCTGATTCTTCCCCCCCACCCTTTGCCTGGATGAGACTTAATGAATGATGGAGGGGCACAAACTGCAGTATTTTGCTGAAATCCTGCTGTTTCCCTGGATATATTCCTCTGAGATTTTCTATGCTCTGGATCAACCCACTCAACATGGAACATCCCCACCACACATGACTACACTGAATTGAATAATATGAAGCAATCTTTTCCCTGACCCTCTGTCTGCAAGTCATGGCAATCATCCAAACAGCCTGAGGACTAGACCATCCTTCAAACTGTTCAGACTTGCCTGCTGCAAGATGCCTTGGGGTGCTCTGGGGCTTCTTGTATTCCATCTCCTAACAGGACATCTCCATAGCAGCCAGTAGCTTGATATGTCTTTGAGAATTGAGTTAGCCAGTCCTCTAGATCTCCTATTGCTGTTCACAGCAGCTCATTCATCTTGATTTGCAACCTGCACTGTTGCTGAGTCCTGCTTCCTCTGCTCTCAGGGATTCACACTCCCTCAGCAACTGAAGTGTACCTCCTAGCAGGTACTACCGAACCACCTGCTAGCAGTCAGACACATACACCTACCCTCCACTCCACACCACACTCAGTGGGACCACCAAGTAAGTTATCCCTTTAAAGCACAAGTGTTTCACTGGGCATATGTAAGAAAATATCTTCCTCCAAATGGTGAGCCTTTACCCAAGTCTCCCCGTAGAATCCACTGATCAGGCTTATTGTTCCATCAAGTCTGTCCCACCTCTACCTATCTAGTCCACTCAGAGTGGAAGACGTTATCACTAACCCAGGGTTGGTTCAATGTGTACTCTTTCAAGGAGTAAAGAAGCACCATTGGATTATACCCACCTGGTAAGGGAAATAGGGCCACATTATATACATGGGTGCTCCAGGTCCAGGGGAAAACTATTGGGCCAAGTGAAACCATTTGGCAGGGCCTGTATGTACCAAAGGGGTGCAAAGAACAGAGGTGCCCTGTTTGCACAGGCTCTATGAACACCTGTGTTGTACCCACAATGGCTCCCTGGCTGAGCTTCCTGAGGTCTCAAGCTTTTGAGATCTAAATCTTTAGCATTCCATAGACCATGTTGGAGGAAAGCCACTTTAAAGGGGTCTATTTGCCCAAATGACCTTGGAGAAGAACTGTGTGAAGGATCAATGCTGATGTGGACCATCCTACATGTCCCCCATGGCTGGGGACATGTAGGATGTTTAGCATTACTTTGCATGACAGGGAAGGTATGGAGACATGGTTCTGAGCTAGCATTCAGTTCAAAAGAGGAAACAGAGTGATGAATGCTGATCCTAATTTATCTTTCTGTTTTTAGTATAGCCCAGGAACACTAGACCATGAAATGGTACCACCCACAGTTAGGGTGGGTTTTCTCATCTTAATTAACCTAATCTAGGAAATCCTTCACAGACAGGCTGACAGATGTTTCCATAGTGATTTTAAATCTTGTCAAATTGAGAGCAGGAGATTAGCAATCAAAACCACTCATTCATCAATAACATGTAATACATTAATCAAGAAAGGAACAAGGGCTATAGAGATGTCTTAGCAGTTAAGTGCTTGCCTATGAAGCCTCAGAACCCAGGTTATAGGCTGGATTTCCCAGTACCCATGTAAGCCAGATGCACAAGGTGGCACATGCATCTGGAGTTTGTTTGCAGTGGTTGGAGTGCCCATTCTCTCTCTCTCTCTCTCTCTCTCTTCCTGTCTTTATCAAATAAATAAAAATTTTAAAAAAGAAAGAAAGAAGCTGGGCATGAAAGATATTACATGAACCTTGGGAGGTGACATGAAACAAATATCTGCTCCCCACAGATAGGGCACTAACGACAGAACAAAGGTATGATTCTACCCTAGTCTATCTCAACTAACTAAAGCGTTTACTCATCTTACTTACAGAGACGTAGGTAATGGGTTACTTCCAGGAGTATGGGTGATTACAAAATAGCCATATCATCAAAAAGACCCTCCCATGGGCTGTGACTTCCAATAAATCATAGATGGAGTTTTCTCTTTCAGTTGACCTTCTGTACTCCACTGTAGCATGAGGACGTGATTTTAGATCCTCAACACATGCCTGGTTGCCAAGCAGGCATCGCAACTCATCTGCAACACCAGTACTCAGATTACAGAGACAGGGGATCCTCAAGGCAAACAGTCTAGATAGATTAACAGCATCAGTGAGCGTTGGGTTCATGTTAGAATTTTGTCTCAAAAGAAAATGTGGACAGCAGTGAAGGAACGTGCATGACATCAAACTTCTGCACCTCCACACAAACATGTGTCCACACAAAACAGCCATGGGTAGAAGCAAAAGTCTCATGCCAGAAACATATACACACAGATAAGAAACACATAAAATGTGACTCAAGAAAGAAACAATCTAAGAACTGAGTCAGTTGAGGCAGGAGGATCTCAATTTGAATCTCCTTTGAGCTATGCAGAAGAGTTTGTTATAAAAACTAGGGATTGTAGAGATGGCTTAGCTATTAAGGCATTTGCCTACAAAGCCAAAGGACCCAGGTTCAACTCCCAGAACACACGTAAGCCAGATACACAAGGGGGGGGACACGCATCTGGAGTTCATTTGCAGTGGCTGGAGGCCCCGAGTGCCCATTCTCTATGTGTCTCTTTCTCTTTCCTTTTCTCTCTCTCCAATGAACAAATAAAAATAAACATACTAAAAAAACTAAAATTAAAAAGTTAAAAAGAAAAAACGAACTAAGGAAGGGATAAATGAAGGAAGGAGAAAAGCATGGAAAAAAAAATCTTCCTTAGATGGAAATCAGACCATGTGGTAGTAGGGATATTTCCATCATAAAAATTCTGCAGTAACGACACACTTTCTTCTCCTGCCCCTTCTCCTCCTCCCCCTTCCTCTTCCTCCTTCTCTTTCTTCACGAATAGTTCTATTTATTTATATGAAAGCAGAGAGAGATAGAGAGAAGGAAGACAGAGAAAATGGGTGGCTTCTTTCACACTACCATTTCTGACAGCATACATGGACCTGATGTAAGAGCCTTCTGATGGGTGGTGAACCAAGTTTCTGGTCACCATTTCCAACCAGTTTCTTTTTTACTTTTTTCCCCATACTTACATAGACAGTACACTGTGAAATATCTGAACTACACATTGAATGGATTGCTCCTGAGGTTTGGTATTTGAAAGCCATCTCTGCTTCCATGTGGGATGGAAAAAGCACAGAGAGTACAATGGTGGAAGTCTGGTTAAGTGTAACATCTCTGTTTGCCTGGTCTTGGGGGTACTAACTGACACTTTGAGGCATATGGTCACCCAGACTGCCTAGCTGTCCTATCCAAGTTTCACCTCCATCAGGTTGCCCTCTATATATTGGCCCAGTCCACAGCTTACTGAATTCCTGCTGCTTGGCTGGATGTATTTCTCAGAGTCTTCTCTATGCTAAAATTCAAGCCTCTCTCCATGGGCCATCTCTACTACAGGTGACTTCACCGGATATGAAACAAATGAATCAATGTTTTCCTGGGCTCAGGGCATCCACTGCTCAATGATACAGCCTGTGTCCTGGACAATCCCTCAGGATTTTCAGTCAGGCCTGTGGTTGGATGCCTTGTGGTGTCTGGGCCTCCTTGTACTCTCTGATTTGGCAGGACATTTCCATGGGGGACAGTGGTGGGAAGTGCCTTTGACTCCTCTGGTCACTGGACTTCTAAGTCTTCTATCTCTCCAGCACCACCAGGTCCACTCTGGTCTCTGGGGACTCTTGAGCCATCAATTTGGCATTGACACTGAACCCTGCTAACAGTGGCCCCTGTACACTGGTCTGAAGCCTGCATGCTTGCTTTGATCTGTTGTGGCACTCTCAGGGACACACAACCCGTCCACAAATGATGTCCAACTCTTAGCATATCCCACAGGAAACATGTGCTGTAAGTCAGACATTACATGGCACAGCCCAGTAACTCTTCGTGAGACTACATATAACTTGTTCCTTTAATTCATGAGTGTCTTTGCTGGTTTCTCCCTCTTCCTCATATCCTGCCAAGTGGTGGGCCTCTGTTCAACTGCCCCTCCAGAGGCCACTCCATTGGCCAAGGTTTCCATGAGCCAGCTGACCTCTACCGAGCCCACTTGCTGTGGCACAAACTGCCACACAAACTGGTTAGTATGGGCTGTGCTCCTCAAGGACTTAAGGGCCATGGGTGATGGCCACCTAGTGAGGGTAATGGCACCACCGTGGATGCCAGGGTGTTCCAGGTCCAGGTGGAAAGGCTGGGGGGGTGGGCCAGGCAGCGCAACTCTGTGTACGGATCTGGAAGTGTGAGGGGTTGTGTCCAGGAGGGAGGGGGTATGTTTGCACAGGAGATCTGAACACCCGTGTCGCCCTTAGAACTGCTACGCTGCTGAGCTTTGTGGGGGCCTCGGGCTCCCAGGGGGTTTATGGATTTTCTGCATTCATTGAGCCAGGTTGTAGGAAAGCCACGTGGGAGGGGTCTATTGGCCCAGAGGACCTTGGGGAAGAGCTGTGTGAGGGAACAATGGTGCTGTGGGCCATCCTATGTGTCCCCGGCCCTGGGGGGGGACAAGCTGGGCAGGAACCAATGGTCGTGGGTTCCAGTTTCCACAGGCGTCACAGACCTCGCGCGCCACGAACGTTGGGGGAAGGGGCGGGGCCTGACTCGCGGCCTCATTCCCTCCGCGGGACGCCATTACCGAGCCATGCGTAAGCGAGGCTCCGTGAGGAAGGCCCGAGTGGACACGCAGGAGCCCGCGGTGGGCACCGGCGGGGCCGAGGGAGGAGGAGGAGAAGAAGGAGAGCGTAGTGGGCAGAGCAGCCCTCGTGCTCCCGAAGACCAGCGCAGCCCCGGCCGTTCTTCAGCGGGCGAAGGCCGCAGTGACGACGAAGACGACGTCCGGGAGCCGCGCGGCGCTCAGGATCCCGGTAACGAGGCTGCTGCAGGCGACCCCGACGAGGGAGGCCCTGTCCAGCAAGGGGGGCCTGGTGAAGGAGCAGCTGCTGCGCCCCAGGGCGCTCAGGCACCCCTCGCCTCCGGGCCCAGCGGAGATGCTTCTCCAGGGATCGCACGTCGTCCCATGCAGTTGTATCCTTTCCGAATAGCTTTCTGGCGAGGCTCCGGAGACAGAGAGGGGAGAGCGTTCAGGTTAGGTGTTTGGGGGCGCGTTTCAGGGGTGTTGACAGCTGACTCCCCAAGGGGTCCGAGGTGCATGGTGGGCTGTCTGGCTCCAAAGGCTTCGATAACCTTGCAGAGCAGGCAGTCACCATGGACAGGACTAAAGGCCACGGTGCAGCTGAGGAAGATGGGCAGCACTGAAGAGGGGCGCGGGCTGGTCTCTGTTGGTAAGAGTGAGCTGTCTGACGCATGACAGCTAGGTGTGGTGATGCCAACGGCATAAGAAAAGTCATTAGTGGATATTACCTTAACTGTGTCCTCCCACAGTTCTGTGATGGTGCATTTCCATTCTCCTCTGGAGGCAGACATGGCTCGCAGAACCGTGATGTCAAACGCCCGGCGTGAGGATGCGGGAATTCAGCAGTTCAGACTGATTAACAGTGTCCTGACTGTGTAAGTTCTCTATGATTCTGGGTGGGGGTTTGGCCTAAGGGGTTGAGAGGTAGTCTGAACTATAGGGGTGTCTTAAGGAAATCATGTTTGCCTGGGTTTTCGCATCAGACTTAGTGCCATTGATGTTTACAGATCTCTTACCTTTCTCCTGACATGTGTGTGTCTCTCTCTCTCCCTTTTAGTAGGTGGGCGAGTGAAGACCTTGTTCTCTTGGGAGCCTCCTTCAACAACTTCCTGGACCAGCTTTCCGTGGTGATGACAACTATTAAGCGCCTGGAGATCGCAGCTGTTACACAGCGAGGCCGAGGACGAGCACGAGGTCGGGGGCGAGCCCGAGGGCAAGCGCGAGGGCCAGGAATAGGGCGAGGAAGAGGGCGAGGAATTAGGAGGCCAGAATCCTAATGGGCTTTGCCCTGGAAGCCCTGACAGCGGCTTTTCATGTGTTCCTTGTCATTTTCATTTTCATACCCCAGTCCTTTCTTGCATTTGCCCCGTTACTCTCATGGCTGGCCTATTGCCTTTTGCTGCAGAAATACATGCTTAATTGTTTGGTACTGAAGAAAATAAACCCGAGCTACTGATGTTGCTTGACTTTTCTTTCAGCTATGACAGAAAATGCCAGATAACTCATTTTAGTTCATACATTAGAGCAGATGTTTAGGAATTCAGATGGTATACTAATGCAAGGTAGATAAAGACAGTGTCTATAGTGGGAAATAAAGAAAATTTGAAAAATTAAAAATATTATGCAGAGTGTGAAAACACTGCGTATTGGTCATATTCCCATCAGGGTGTACTCATCCCTTCTCCTACCGCAAACTAATCCAATACTGCCTCCCGAGTGCTGAGATTAAAGGCTTGCCTCACCACTACCGGCTTCCAATACAGTCCCTTCTGATACAATTCATTCTGTCTGTTCTGTTCCTCTAGAGATCCCTGACTAATACACATGGGGAAGCAAGTGTCTATGTAGTGAAGAGATGTCTTTAGGGTTTATGCGCAGGAGTGATATAGCTGGATCTAGTGGTATAACTATTTTCAGCATTTTGAGGAGTCTCCATACTGATTTCCATAGTGGCTGTACAAGTTTGCACTCCTACCAGCAGTGGATGAGAGTTCCTCTTTCCCTACACCCTCGCCAGTATTTGCTGTTATTTGTTTCTTTTTTTTTTTAATTTTAATTCATTTATTTGAGAGAGAGAGGAGGAAGAGAAGAAAACAGAATGGGTTCACCAGGGCCTCTAGACACTGCTGATGAACTGCAGACACATGCACCATATTGTGCTTCTGGCGTACGTGGGTACTGGGGAAATTGAGCCTGTGTCTTAAAAGTGAAGAAGACTGCAGAAGGATCAGATTTTTGTATAACTGTTCAGTACTGCAAAGTTTCTGGTTGTGCGTTTAACTCTCAAACTTACAGAATACAGTAAAGTCAAAACAAAAAAAAATATATTTTAGAGGTTTATCACCTCTTGCCTCCCTCTTGGCAGGAGCACTTTATACTTTCTCTTCTTTCCTGCTCTTAATCTAATAAAGTCTCTCTAAATCTTAAAAATATATATATTTATTTGACAGATGGTGGGTGGGATGGGCATGTCAAAGACTATAGCCACTGCAAACAATCTCAGATGCATGTGCCACTTTGTGTATCTAGCTTTACATGGGTACTGAGGAATCAAAGTGGGGTCCTTAGACATTGCCCAATATCTTCTGAAAATAAAACTGAGTAATATTCTGTACCCGAGGGTCCATTCAACTGTTACTGTTCCAGATTTGCTCACCTTCCTTATTAGGTTGCAGGAGAGACTGGGTTTCAGTTGAAAAACTGGTGCAAGGCAATTGCAGACAATTTGGGCAATGAAAAATGTCGAACATTAAAGGGGTAGTTCAGCATTAACTATTGCCATATATGGAAATATATTTGCCTCTCTAAAGTCGTATGTGATATGTATAGCAAGTATATCAACTTAAATGGTGCTTTTTCCAGTTTAATATCAATTTGTTCTGGAAACATTTCCATGTATCATAAGAGCTAGACCTCTAACAAATGTCCAAAACCATGTGAATGAATAGATGTCACGAGATCTGCTACAGCCTGACATGTTGGGGCTCACCTCCAATCTCAGCCCTCAGAAGACTGAGGCAAGGGACTTTAGAGCAAGTCTGAGGCAGACCCTGACTCATAAAGTTTCTTTAGGAAGTAGTTGTTGAGCATGTCATTTTGTTCAGTTACACACCCTTACCTCTGCCATGTCTGATGAGGATACATTCAAATTCCTGTACATTTGACCCCCATGCTGTGTTGGTTACTTCCTACGGATTCTACAAGAAGGAAACTCTTCTTCACCAATATTCAAAAGTTAGTGTGGTGGTTTGATTCAGGTGTCCCCCATAAACTTAGGTGTTCTGAATGCTAGGTTCCCAGATGATAGAGATTTGGGGATTAATGCGTCCTGGAGGAAGTGTAGTGTTGGGGGCAGGCTTATGGGCGTTATAGCCAGTTTCCCCTTGCCAGTGTTTGGCACACTCTCCTGTGGCTATTTTCCATTTTATGTTGGCCAGGGGGTGATGTCCACTCTCTGCTCATGCCATCATTTTCCCCTTCCATGTTGGAGTTTCCCCTCGAGCCTGTAAGCCAAAATAAACCTCTTTTTTCCTACAAACTGCTCTTGGTTGGGTGATTTTTACCAGCAATGCGAACCAGACTGCAACAGCACATATGAAGGATTGTAATTGTAACCCCAAGCACAAGAATTCAGTTATCCTTGGCTATGTCAGGGCCAGTCTAAGCTATTTGAAACCCTGTCCCCAAAAAGAGGGGCAGAGTGTGTGTATATGGGTGTTCCAGGACCTCTTGCCAGTGTAAAGGAATTCCAGATCCATGTGCCACTTTGTACATCTGGTTGTATGTGTGTACTGGGGAATTACACTCAGGACCGTCCACCCTCTGCCAATGGCCATCATTTTCCCCTGCCATCGTGGAGCTTCCCCTCGAACCTGTAAGCCAAAATTAACCTCTTTTTGCCACAAGCTGCTCTTGGTTGGGTGATTTCTACCAGCAATGTAGACCTGACTGCAACAGTAATGTGGTACTGAGGAGTGGGATTGCTGGTAGACACATGACTGTGTGGCTTTGGCCTTTTGGAGCTGATTTTCAAGAGGAATGTGGAAGGATTTGAAACCTTGGCGTAAGAGATGCTTTGCAATGCTGTAAGTACAGCTTCATGGTCTATTCTGGTCTGAGCTGTAAGACCTGAAGGCAGTAAGAAGCATGGACTGTGAGGTTTGGCTTATGTAGGTGAGAAAGAGCTTTTCTTGGACTAGGCTAGAAGCAAGTTGTGCGAAAAGCTTGCTGTTATGCCCGTGTCCTGAGAAGTTGTGCGGGGTTGCTTTACATAGAAATGAACTGGTGGGAGCAGAGGGATATGACACAGAAAAAAAGGAAATCTTTGAGCCTAAACTGCTGCCTGTTCACCTGCAAATTGTTTGAGAGATTACAACTTTTGAGATTGGGCTAGCTGACCTGCATTGGGGCAACAGGAAGAATCGTTTGGAGGGGCTTCAGTGCTCAAAGAGTGTCCTGTTCTTCAAAGTCTGCTTTATCCCTGCCCCACCCGGATTAACAAATTCTGCACCCTACCTGGTATTGTGGAGTATAGGAAATGCAGGAAAGAGAGGGTCGTTGAGTTTGCAACATGGTATTGTGTTTTGGAAATGGCTATGGACGGTGTGAAGCAGGTTTGCTGGATGCCTGCATGGAGACCCCATGGGGCTATGAGGATGAACCGTGGATTGTAGTGGAGACCCAACGGAGATGCCAGGAAGATGGCTGCTAAGGAAAAGTGCCGTCCCCAATAAAATTTGCCAGGACTGTGAGTAGTCTAGCTGGAGGGGCAGAATTGTAAAACCGGAGACTTGTTGCTGGTTAGAATTATCAGACTTGGAGATTTGTCACTGGCTAGAGTTGTTGGACTCGTAGCTGCAGAGATTGATGTTTGCCCTGGTTGTTTTAAATCTTTTATTGGCTGAGTGTTTCTTTGCTATGCCCAATGCCATCTTCTGCAGTGTGAATGTTTATTCTGTGCCATTATGATTTCTTTTTGAGGGATTTTTTTCTTTGGTATTATGGCTCAGATCTTGGACTATGGGGATGTATGAATAACATTGGAATTGATTTTAAAAACGAGGACTTTTAAAGTTGGACTTAATGCATTGCAAATTACATCTTAGATGGTTATCAGTATATGGAGGGCAGGGGCAAAACTTGGTGGCTTGATTCAGGTGTCCCCAATAAACTTAGCTGTTCTGAATGCTAGATTCCCAGCTGATGGACATTTGGGAAGTAACGCCTCCTGGAAGCAGTGTATTGTTGGGGGCGGACTTATGGGTGATATAGCCAGTTTCCCCTTGCCAGTGTTTGACACACTCTCCTGTTTCAATTGTCTACCTTATGTTGGTCAGGGGATGATGTTCACCTACTGGCAATGCAATTGTTTCCCCCTGCCATTGTGGAGCTTCCCCTCGAGGCTGTAAGCCAAAATAAACCTCTTTTTCCCACAAGCTGCTCTTGTTTGGGTGATTTCTACCAGCACTGTGGACATGACTGCAACAGTTAGTATACAAAATAATTTGTTTCCTGATAGGATTTTTTTCTAAATACTTTTGTTTTTGCTGATCCTCTTCACCCACTCCCAGCTCCTAGTTCCCCATTCTCCATGACCTGTGTGTCCCCCTTTCTCCCCTCACATGCTTTCATGTCATATTTATTGTTACCCTCTGTCCTTTCTTTTTCTTTCACCTGTTTCCACAACACTCCCTTAAGACTTGATGCTGTACTGTTCACACTACTAGGAAATGGAGCCAGCCTGGATGTCCATCAACAGATGAATACATAAGGCACATGTGGCATATACATGTTGTGCCAGGGCAAAATCAACAGGCTGGAGACACACTTGCCAAAGATAGAAGGATAAATACAGTTTACTGGTTATTCTTGGGTACAGCAACTGTGCAACTGTGGGCATAGAGGTAGATAGAAACTGTTTGCATAGAGACATTAAGTGGAGATGCATTTGTGCAGAGGGGCTTCTTTATGCAGTCGCACCACGTTTCAATGCTGTGATTTCCTGTCACAGTTTATGGCTTATGGTACTTAATGCCATCCTGGCCTTGGGGCAATGATAGATTGCCGTGATATGGAAGGGCTCATATGACTGTGTGCTCTATAAATTATTCATTTGGGACTTGTGATTAACTCTTTCTAGCCAGGTAAGTTCTGTTAGGAGGCAGCAGTGGGCTTGTATGGATCCCAGCCATCTCCTGGCAACAGCAACCTTGCTCTGAGGCTAGAATGTCTCAGCACTGTCATCCGTCCCAGAACTGTGTACACAATAGTCAAGGAAATGTCATTCAGAAAGGAAAGAAATTGAAATCATGACATTGCAGGAAATTACCACCTTGAGAAAGTACCCCTGACTCAGAAGGAGAAATACTGTATGCCTTCCATCATATACTGATCCTAGGTTGTAATTTTGCTAAGTATGAATATGTAGTGGGCAGGGGCAGGTAGGTCCTGAAATTTGAAATGGTAGCACAGCAATTATTTCCCCCCTGTGCTTTCTGGTATGCACACTTGCAGGAAGTCTTCCATAACGATTCTCCTCCAAATTCCAAGTTCGTGGAGTCACTCTCACAGTGGTATGTGCTTCCACAAATTTCTTCTGAAAGCGATGCTGGGCTTAGAGAGGTTGATGAGGTGTTCCACTATCCTTCCTTTTCCATGTTTTGGATTTGAACCTACCAGATCTTAGAAATAAGTTGACACCTGGTGGAGAATGAAGTCTGGACTACCCAACCTACTTCTGCCTCAGAATTGTCTTCTGGAGTATACTGCATGCCCCCTACACAGCTCTTGAGTCTTCTGCTGTGCAGTCTCCTCCATAAAACCAATTCAATGCAGATACCTCCTCCATTCCCACCATCGGCTGTATCCTCCACCCCAGCCTTCCTCTACTTCCTGTCAGTACATCTCTGCCCACAGAGACCCTCTGATAAAGATATCTAGCCTCTGCAGCTACTGTACATTCATATCAATGTTTTTCCTCTTGATTTCTGCTATTGTCATAGAGGATAGAGCCAAGCAGTCAGAATCCACGTTCCCAAGCTTTCCTTGGATCTTATGCACCACCTAAATTGGATTGGGCCGTTAGCTGCCCTCCTATACATGGTGGCCGGAGCTATAGCATCAGAGTGTAGCATCCCCGGCTTTGACTAAAGCCTACTTCTTCATGTGCCAGCAGGTTCCCTCCAACCACTTGTCCTACAGCAGATGCAATGAGTAAAACGATGCTTTATAGGAAAGAAGTAGTAGATATGAGGGAAAGAGCCCACCCCTTTTATAATCTTTGCTGGCTCCTTCTCAGGTTGGTAACATCTGCCTTTTGTGTCTCCCAGTGTAACTACCCATCCCAGGATGGGTTTTGCACAACAATCTCACTGTCTATCATTTAATTCCTGCCTCTCTCTTCATCCTCCTCGCCATATTGGATGGCAAAGGCACGGAGAGTACAATGGTGGAAGTCTGGTCAAGTATAAGTGCTCTTTTTTCCTGGTCTGGATGGGACTTCCTAACACTTTGAGGCCTGTGTTCACCCAGGCTGCCTAGCAGTCTTATCCCAGTTTCACTCACATTAGGTTGCCCTCCTTACATCGGTCCCAGCCCTCAGCTTACTGAATTCCTGCTGCTTTGGTAAGTGTATTTCTCAGAATCTGCTCTATGCTGAAATTCCATCCTCTCTCCACGGGCCATCTCCACTACAGCTCACTTCACTGAATAGGATACAAATGAAGCAATCTTTTCCCTGGCCCATGGCATGCATTATTCAATGATACAGCCTGTGTACTGGACAGTTCGTCAGTATTTTCAGTCAGGCCTGTGCTGGATGCCTTTTGGTGTCTGGACCTCCTCGTGTTCTCTGATTGGCAGGACATTTCTATGGGGGACAGTGGTCAGAAGTGCCTTTGACTCCTGTGATCAGTGGACTTCTAAGTCTTCTTCCTCTCCAGCACAGGTAGTTTCACTCCAGTGTCAGGGGACTCTTGTGCCATCAAGTTGGCCTTGCCACTGAAACCTGCTCACTGTGGCCCCTGTACCTTGGTCTGAAGCTTGCATGCTTGCTTTGTTCTGCTCTGGCCCTCTCAGGGACACACACTCCATGCACAAATGATGTCCAACTTTTAGTATATTCCACAGGAAACACTTGTTATAAGTCAGACATAACACGACACAAGCCAGGCTCTTCGTGGGACTACAAAGTAAGTTGTTCCTTTAATTCACGAGTGACTTTGCTGGCCCTGGGGATGACCACTGCTTCCTCCTCCTCATTTCCTGCCAAGTGGTGGACCTCTGTTCAAGTGTCCCTCCTGAAGCCACTCCCATGGCCAACGTTTCCTTGACCCTGCTGACCTGTACCAAGCCCACTAGGTGTGACACAACCTGCCACAAACTCGGGTTAGTAAGGGCTGTGTCCCTTCAAGGACTACCTATTGAGGCTAATGGCACCACCGTGGATGCAAGGGTGTGTGTTCCACGTCCAGGCCGAATGATTGGGCTCGGCCAGGTTAGCATAAACATGTGTAAGGGTCTGGATATGTGAAGGATGGTGTACAGGAGGGAAGGAGTATATTTACTCAGTCCCTCTGAACAAACGTGTCGCACCCAGAAATGTTACAATGCTGAGCTTCTGGAGGCCTCAGTTTCCCATGGAATTTATGGGTTTGCTGCATTCATTGAGCCAGGCGGCTGTAAAGACAACTTGAGGGGTCTATTTGCCCAAACGACCTTGGGAAGAGCTGTGCGAGGGAAATATCGTGTTGTGGGCCATTCTAGTTGTGCCCGGAAGGGCTGAGGGCAAGCCTAATAGGAACCAATGTCATCAGTTCCTGTTTCCTCAGGTGCCACAGATCTCACGGACCTCACGTGGAATGCAAGTTGGGGAAAGGGGCGGGGCCTGACTCGAGGCCTCATTTCCTCCTCAGGACGCCATTCGCGAGCCCGTGATTCAGCGAGGCTCGGTGAGGAAGGCCCGAGTAGCCATGCAGGAGCCCGGAGTTGGCACCGGTGGAGCCGCGGGAGGAGGAGGAGAAGAAGGAGAGCGTAGAGGGCAGAATAGTTATCGTGCTCCCGAAGACCAGCGCAGCCCCGGCCGTTCTTCAGCGGGCGAAGGCCGCAGTGACGACGAAGACGACGTCCGGGAGCCGCGCGGCGCTCAGGATCCCGGTAACGAGGCTGCTGCGGGCGACCCCGACGAGGGAGGCCCTGTCCAGCAAGGGGGGCCTGGTGAAGGAGCAGCTGCTGCGCCCCAGGGCGCTCAGGCACCACTCGCCTCTGGGCCCAGCGGAGATGCTTCTTCAGGGACTAGAAGTCATCTCTCAAAGTTGTATCCTTTCTGGCGAGGCTCCAGAGACGGAAAGGGGAGAGCGTTTAGGTTAGGTGTTTGGGGGGCATGTTTCAGGGGTGTTGACAGCTGACTCCCCAAGGGGTCCGAGGTGCATGGTGGGCTGTCTGGCTCCAAAGGCTTCAATAACCTTGCAGAGCAGGGAGTCACCATGGACAGGACTAAAGGCCACGGTGCAGCTGGGGAAGATTGGCAGCACTGAAGAGGTGGCATGGGCTGGTGTCGGTAAGAGTGAGCTGTCCTAGGTGTGATGCCAATGGCATAAGACAACTCATTAGTGGATATTACCTTAACCATGTCTTTCCCCAGCTTTGTGATGCTGCATTTCCATTCTCCTCTGGAGGCAGACATAGCTCGCAGAACCTTTATTATAAATGCCCGGCGTCAGGAAGCAAGAGTTCAGCAGGAGTTTAGAGTGAATGACAGTGCCGTGGCTGTGTCAGTTCTCTTTGATTCTGGAGTGGGGTGGGGGATTGGCGGGAGGTGCTCAGAGGTAGTCTGAACTATAGGGGTGTTGTAAGGAAACCATGGTTTCCTGTGTTTTAGCAGCACACTTAGTGCCATTGATCTTTACCAATCTCTTGTCCTTTTCCTGATGTGTGTGTCTCTCTCCCTTTTAGTAGTTGGATGTCTGAAGACCCTCTTCTCTTGGAAACCACAGTTAGCAATTTCATTGATCAGCTTTCCCTGTTGATGAGAACTATTCAGCTCCTGACCTTGGCAGCTAGTGTACAGAGATCAAGAGGATGAGCGCGAGGATGTGGACAAGGGCGTGGAATTAGGAGACCTGAGTCCTAATGGGCTTCACCCTAGAAGCCTTGACAGAGGTTTTTGTGTGTTTGTGTGTTAAGTGTCGTTTTTGTCTTCAAAACTCTATCTTTGGCTCATATATGTGCTATTATTTTCCTGGTTGGCCTGTTGCCATTTGCTGAAGTAATGGATGCTGAATTGTTTGGTATTGAAGAAAATAAATCTGAGCTACTGATTTTTGCTTGACTGTTCTTTCAGCTATGACAGAAACCTCCAGATAACTCATTTTAGTTCTGACGTAGGGGAAGACGTTCAGGAGTTCAGATGGAATACAAATACAAGGTAGTTAAGAACATCTATAGCGGAAAAGAAAAACTAATTTAAAAAAATAAAAATTAATATGCAAGGTGTGAAAACATTGCTATTGGTCATGTTCCCATCAGGTTGTACTCATATCCCTTTTCCTATGGCCCCCAATTTAAATATTTTTATTTATTTATTTAAGAGAGAGAAAGAGGCAGATAGAGAGAGAATGGGTGCACTGTGGCCTGCAGCCACTGCAAAGGAACTCCAGATGCATGAGCCCTCTTGTGCACCTGACTTATGTGAGTCCTGGGGAATCAAATATGGGTCCATTAACTTTGCAAGAAATGCCTTAACCACTAAGCCATCTCTCCATACCTGACTGCCATTTTTTTTTAAATTTATTTTTTAATTTATTTGAGAGCGACAGACACAGAGAGAAAGACAGATAGAGGGAGAGAGAGAGAATGGGCACACCAGGGCTTCCAGCCTCTGCAAACAAACTCCAGACGCGTGCGCCCCCTTGTGCATCTGGCTAACGTGGGACCGGGGGAACCGAGCCTCGAACCGGGGTCCTTAGGCTTCACAGGCAAGCGCTTAACCACTAAGCCATCTCTCCAGCCCCTGACTCCCATTTTAATAAGGCTCCTCCTCACTTAGGTCTTTGGTATTCACTTGGGGTCATGAATACAACATTCAGTCTCAGTGTGGGAAGACAATGTTTTGGGATACACTTTCCTACCCTGCTATTCCTACCAGTTTTCTGCATCCTCTTCTGCAACATTCCCAGAACCTTGTTGGGTATGCATTGTCCTCTTTAGAGTTGAACTCTCTGAATCTCTGCTTTGATGAATTTTAAGTATCCTTAGTGCCTACCATCATCTCCCTGGAGGAGGTTTTTAGGCTATCAGTGAGAGCAGCACTCCAAATTAAATTGCCACATTTTGGAGTGTCTCCTGGGCTCTGGCAGGTGTGATAGAGATGATTTGTCTCTTCCTTGACAGTCAGTTACATATATTTTTTGTATTGATGGATCATTACTTTCCCCAGTATTTCCTGCCATAGAAAATAAAAGCCTTTCCAACCAAAGTTGACAGTTGCATGGATCAGAGGGCATAGACTGTGGTTTTAAAGACGTTTTGATGTGTATACCCTTTTGTCTTAGCCAAAGAAAAGTTGATGCATCTCTGTAGAGTCTATGACCTTCCTATCCATATGATTTAGTCTTGGTTCTCAGTGCCAGGTATGGATGGGCCTCATATCCAATTAGAGATCAGTTAATTATCCCCATAGCATGTGTGCCACTATTGCATAGGTGTGTACATCTTCCCCAGCTTGTTGATTTTGTAGCAACTGGATCCCCTGTTTTTCATACTTTTGGTGACCATTATGGTCCAATATTTTGGATAGTGCTTCCCAGCTCTATTAGGGCAGTGTCTTCCTTCTAACTTCCAGCATGCTGTGTCATTATTCTGTGCTCCCAACCTGTGGTGTTTTCAGCAATAGGGTGTTAACATTTTAGCTCTGGTAGGTTACCAAGTTCTTTGGCAATAGCCTGCATTGTTCTGGGGACCTTGTGGACCTCTCTGACCAATAGCTTCCTATGGAGTATATTTTAGTTTTGGCACTGCATTTACAAGACAGAGGTTATGTTTTCAGGGTGTTTATTCCATACTCTACAGGACAATTCTATCTAGACCATTCCTTCCACACCCCCTTTTTGTGTTTTTGTTGTTCTTTTTAATTCAGAAAAAGTAAAGGAAATTAAAAATGTTTAACTTCAGAAGAAAAGGAGATCTGGGTGCTGGGATCTACCTCTTCCAGAGTGGGGATTAATGTTTTTTTAAAAACAAAACAAAAAGAAATAAATTACTCTGCTCAATACTGTTTGGTATAATTGCATTGTTTTCCAGCTTCTCAACTCTCAAAGCAGCCTCTTGGGAAAGCATTGAGATGAGATAGGCAAGAACTGGTGCCTTGAACTCTGCAAATTGATGGGGTGCCCTGAGAGAGGTATTCTACCACAGCCCCCATCCAATGCATTCCACTTTCTACATGGGAAGGTACAGACTCTGAGTCTCAATATATTAACTACTAGGGGTGCTCACTGCCCCACCCTTCCTCTAGCACTCTCCTCTGTGGGTGACTGTCCCCCAGCCAGCTGCAGCCACTGAACCAGTGGTTTGGAAGCTGTTTGGTGCTATGAACTCACTAAGGGTGTGTGATATTTGTGTTGACAATTTTGGGATGGGGGAACACTTTCCATGGCCCATGAGCTTCACAGAAGCCCTTTTCCCCTACTTAAGCACCTCAACTTTGAAGCCAAGAATAAGGAGACTCCTCTAGGGACTTGACTGGTGGAGTCATGCAAGTAGCTTCCAGGGGTAATACCTGGTGGTGGGCTCCCCAGCCCTTTCTGGGGTTAGAAAAGGAAGCAGGTTAGAGGGCATAGGCAAGAGAGAGCAGGGGGGTGGTGATGGCTAGAGGAGACATGCGGGCAGCCCTAGGTCTGCTCCTCCCCAGCAAAGCTCCAGGCATCTTGCAAGGCCTGTTTAGAGGTGTCAAGCAATCTGAGTTGGGCAGCCATGTCTGGCAGCTTCTGGGTAACTAAAATAGAGCCCAAAGCAAATCTCACAAGCAGAAGGTTTCCTGTACCTCTTTGGGGTGACCTCTGAAGGATAAAGGTGCATGCATGGACAGCTGCGTTCCCCTCTGTAGCCTGTATTCCATGGTGCTTGCTCACTCCCCATAGGAGTGTGTGTGTGAGAGAGAGGATTGGTGGTGGTCACTTTCTCCCCCAGGGCAACAGGTGGGTTGGGGAGAAAGCCCAGGGAATAAGGGAGACACTGAAAAGGTGCCACACCCCCCTTTTAAGTGTTATTTTTTTGTTAGATAACCAGAAGGAAGTTTCTATGGTACTTATTCATACTGTTATTAGTTTTGCCTAATTCTCCCTGAATCTCCCTGAACCTCCTTTACGCATCCTCCTTAATGACCTTTATGATCTCTGTATTCTGTCCCTTCACTTACCTGCTAAGTATTTCCTCCTCTCATCCCTCTGTGTTTTTACTCCTTGCCTCATTCTAGTTCCTTGTCAGCACTACTGATGCTTACTACAACTTGCAAACAAATCAAGCTGTTCCATGTTTTCAACCGCATATGAGAGAGAACAGGCAGTGTTTGTCTTTCTGAGTCTGTGTGACCTCACTTAGTATGATGTTTTTCCAAGTGAATCCATTTTCTTGCAAATTTGAAGCTTTTCTATTTTCTTTTTCAAGGTAAGGTCTCACTGAAGCTCAGGCTGACCTGGAATTCACTATATAGTCTCAGGGTGGCTTTGAAATCACAGTGATCCTCCTACCTCTGCCTCCAGAGTGCAGGGATTAAAGGTGTGCACCAACACAACCAGATATTTTCTTTCTTCTTATCCCTGAGTAGCTTTCCATTGTGTATATGTACCACATCTTCATTATCCATTTATCAGTTGATGGGAATCTGGCCTCTTTCCAATTCCTAGTTATTGAGAATAGAGCAGCCACAAACATGGTGTGATGATTAAGTTTTGTTGCCAACTTGATCTGTTTAGGAATCCACAGACATTCTTCTTGAGTGGGTCTCTGAGGTTGTTTGCAGGAAAGATTATCTTAAGGAGGAAATCCTTCCCCCAGGGTGAGCCCTTCCCCTAGAGTGGGCACTCCCTCTCAGGAGGGTGATCATTGCCTACAGAAGCTCTGAAAAAAAATCCCTTTCTCCCACCTGGCTTCAGTGCTATTTGCTGCCTTCCAGCATGAACTGAAGACCAGCACAAACTGAAGACCAGTCCAGGAATCCTCTAGGCCTTCTTTCCAGTTTGGGACTGCTGAGTTATTCAGCCTCATGAGCTGAGCAGCTACCTGGTTCCTTGATTCTTGGGCCTGCAAACTGCTATTGTATGACTGCCATAAACTATTCCAATACTGCCTCCCGAGTGCTGGGATTAAAGGCGTGCCTAACCTCTACTGGCTTCCAATAAATTCCATTTTAATACAATTAATTCTGTCTGTTCTGTTCCTCTAGAGAACCCTGACTAATGCACATGGGGAAGCAAGTGTCTCTGTAGTGAAGAAATGTCTTTAGGTTTTATGGGCAGGAGTGATATAGCTGGATCTAGTGGTATATCTATTTTCAGCATTTTGAGGAGTCAGCATACTGATTTCCATAGTGGCTGTACAAGTTTGCACTCTTACCAGCAGCAGATGAGAGTTTCTCTTTCCCTACATCCTCTTCAGTATTTGCTGTTACTGTTTTGTTTTTCCTTTTTATTTTTATTTATTTGAGATAGAGAGAAACAGAGAGAGAGAGAGGGAGGGAGGCAGACAGAGAGAGAATGGGAGCACCAGGGCCTCTAGACACTGTACGTGAACTCTAGACGCACACACTACATTGTGCTTCTGGGTTGTGTGGGTACTGGGGAATCGAACCTGGGTCCTTAGGCTTTGCAGTCAAAGTGCCTTAACTGCTAAGCAATCTCTCCAGCCCTTTTTCGGTTTTTCAAGGTAGGGTCTTGCTCTAGCCCACACTGACCTAGAATTCGCTATGTAGCCTCAGGCTGGGTTCAAACTCACAGCAAACCTTTTACTTCTGCCTCTGCTGAGGTTAAAGGTGTGAGCCACCATACACAGATGTCATTTGATTTTTTGGATGTTACCCATTATGACTGGAGAGAGGTAAAATATCAAAGTTGTTTTAATTTGCATTTCCCTGATAGCTAAAAATGTTGAACCCCTTCTTAGGTGTTCACTGGTCATTTGTATTTCCTCCTTTTTGAGAGCTCTCTATTCAGTTTCCTGTCCAGTTTTGAGTTGGTTAGTTGCTTTTATAATGCTTAAGTATATTCTACATATGAAACTTCTGTTGGATATATAGCTGGAGAAGATTTTCTCCTATTCTGTAGGTTGTCTGTTGACTCTTTTGATAGTTTGCTTATCTGTGCAGTAGTCTTTAAGTTTTATGAGATCCCACTGGTTGAGTGTTTGTCTAATTTCCTAGGCTACTGAGGTCTTATTCAGAAAATGTCTTCCTGTGCTTACATCTTGGAGTGCTCTTGCTAATATTTCTTCTAGTTGTTGATTATTTCAGGTCTTGAGGTTCTTGATCCATTTAGAATTGATTTTTTTGCAGTATTATAGAAATGGGTCTAATTTCAATCTTTTAAAACAATTTTAATAAATATTTTTGTTCATTTGAGAGAAAAAGAGAGGAGGCAGGGAGAGAGAGAGAGAGAGAGACAGAGGGAGGGAGGGGAGGAAGGAGGGAGGAAGGGAGGAAGAGATTGAGCACACCAGACACTATACCCTTTCCCAGGGCAATGACCTTGTATCAGTCACCACCTTATATGTTTCTCTTAGGCCTTCTGGAGAGTACAATGTTTTGATCACATTGAAAACATGCCCTGAATGTGCCCAATATCTTCTGAAAATAAAACTGGGTAATGTTCTGTGTCTGAAGGTCTCTTCAGCTATTATTGTTCCAGATTTGCTCACCTTCCTTCTTGGGTTACAGGAGAGACTGTGGGATTCAGATGAAAAACAGGTACAAGGCAATTGCAGAGAATTTGGACAATGAAAAATGTTGAACCTTAAAAGGGTAGTTCTAGCCGGCCGTGGTGGCACACACCTTTAAATTCCAGCACTCGGGATGTAGAGGTAGGAGGATTGCTGTGAGTTTGAGCCCACCCTGAGACTCCATAGTGAATTCCAGGTCAGCCTGGGCTAGAGTGAGACCCTACCTCTAAAAAAAAAGGGTAGTTCAGCATTAGCTATTGCCATATATGGAAATATATTTGTTCCTTTAAAGTCATGTGTGATATGTATAGCACGTATATGAACTTACATGGTCTTTTTCCAGTTTAATATCAATTTTGTTCTGTAAACAGTTCCATAGATCATAAGATCTAACAAATGTCCAAAACCATGTTAATGAATAGATGCCACGGGATCTGCTACAGCCTGACATGTTGAGACTCACCTCCAATCTCAGCCCTCAGAGAATCAGGCAAGGGAATCTAAAGGAAGTACGAGGCAGACCCTAATTCATAAAGTTTCTTTAGGAAGAAGTTATTGAGCATGCATTTTGCTCACTTACACACCCTTGACTCTGCCATGTCTGATGAAGATTCATACAAATTCCTGTACTTTTGACTGCCAGGCTATGTTGGTTACTTCCTGTGGATTCTATAAGGAGGAAATTATTATTCACCAATTTTCGAAAGTTAGTATACAAAATCATTTGTTTCCTGATAGGATTTTTTTCTAAATACTTAAAAAAAAATTTTTGTTCATTTTTATTTATTTATTTGAGAATGACAGAGAGAGAGAGAGAGAGAGAGAGAGAATGGGTGCGCCAGGGCCTCCAGCCACTGCAAACGAACTCCAGACGTGTGCACCCCCTTGTTTATCTGGCTAACGTGGGTCCTGTGGAATCGAGCCTCGAACCGGGGTCCTCAGGCTTCACAGGCAAGCGCTTAACTGCTAAGCCATCTCTCCAGCCCTAAATACTTTGGTTTTGCTGATCCTCTTAACCCACTCCCAGCTCCTAGTTCCTCACTCTCCATGACCTGTGTGTCCCCCTTTCTCCCCTCACATGCTTTCATGTCATATTTATTGTTACCCTCTGTCCTTTCTTTTTCTTTCACCTGTTTCCAAAACGCTCCCTTAATACTTGATGCTGTACTGTTCACACTACTAGGAAATGAGCCAGCCTGGATGTCCATCAACAGATGAATACATAAGGCACATGTGGCATATACATGTTGTGCCAGGGCAAAATCAACAGGCTGGAGACACACTTGCCAAAGATAGAAGGATAAATACAGTTTACTGGTTATTCTTGGGTACAGCAACTGTGCAACTGTGGGCATAGAGGTAGATAGAAACTGTTTGCATAGAGACATTAAGTGGAGATGCATTTGTGCAGAGGGGCTTCTTTATGCAGTCGCACCACGTTTCAATGCTGTGATTTCCTGTCACAGTTTATGGCTTATGGTACTTAATGCCATCCTGGCCTTGGGGCAATGATAGATTGCATGATATGGAATGGCTCATATGACTGTGTGCTCTATACATTATTCATTTGGGACTTGTGATTAACTCTTTCTAGCCAGGTAAGTTCTGTTAGGAGGCAGCAGTGGGCTTGTATGGATCCCAGCCATCTCCTGGCAACAGCAACCTTGCTCTGAGGCTAGAATGTCTCAGCACTGTCATCCGTCCCAGAACTGTGTACACAATAGTCAAGGAAATGTCATTCAGAAAGGAAAGAAATTGAAATCATGACATTGCAGGAAATTACCACCTTGAGAAAGTACCCCTGACTCAGAAGGAGAAATACTGTATGCCTTCCATCATATACTGATCCTAGGTTGTAATTTTGCTAAGTATGAATATGTAGTGGGCAGGGGCAGGTAGGTCCTGAAATTTGAAATGGTAGCACAGCAATTATTTCCTCCCTGTGCTTTCTGGTATGCACACTTGCAGGAAGTCTTCCATAACGATTCTCCTCCAAATTCCAAGTTCGTGGAGTCACTCTCACAGTGGTATGTGCTTCCACAAATTTCTTCTGAAAGTGATGCTGGGCTTAGAGAGGTTGATGAGGTGTTCCACTATCCTTCCTTTTCCATGTTTTGGATTTGAACCTACCAGATCTTAGAAATAAGTTGACACCTGGTGGAGAATGAAGTCTGGACTACCCAACCTACTTCTGCCTCAGAATTGTCTTCTGGAGTATACTGCATGCCCCCTACACAGCTCTTGAGTCTTCTGCTGTGCAGTCTCCTCCATAAAACCAATTCAATGCAGATACCTCCTCCATTCCCACCATCGGCTGTATCCTCCACCCCAGCCTTCCTCTACTTCCTGTCAGTACATCTCTGCCCACAGAGACCCTCTGATAAAGATATCTAGCCTCTGCAGCTACTGTACATTCATATCAATGTTTTTCCTCTTGATTTCTGCTATTGTCATAGAGGATAGAGCCAAGCAGTCAGAATCCATGTTCCGAAGCTTTCCTTGCATCTTATGCACCACCTAAATTGGATTGGGCCGTTAGCTGCCCTCCTATACATGGTGGCCGGAGCTATAGCATCAGAGTGTAGCATCCCCGGCTTTGACTAAAGCCTACTTCTTCATGTGCCAGCAGGTTCCCTCCAACCACTTGTCCTACAGCAGATGCAATGAGTAAAACGATGCTTTATAGGAAGGAAGTAGTAGATATGAGGGAAAGAGCCCACCCCTTTTATAATCTTTGCTGGCTCCTTCTCAGGTTGGTAACATCTGCCTTTTGTGTCTCCCAGTGTAACTACCCATCCCAGGATGGGTTTTGCACAACAATCTCACTGTCTATCATTTAATTCCTGCCTTTCTCTTCATCCTCCTCGCCATATTGGATGGCAAAGGCACGGAGAGTACAATGGTGGAAGTCTGGTCAAGTATAAGTGCTCTTTTTTCCTGGTCTGGATGGGACTTCCTAACACTTTGAGGCCTGTGTTCACCCAGGCTGCCTAGCAGTCTTATCCCAGTTTCACTCACATTAGGTTGCCCTCCTTACATCGGTCCCAGCCCTCAGCTTACTGAATTCCTGCTGCTTTGGTAAGTGTATTTCTCAGAATCTGCTCTATGCTGAAATTCCATCCTCTCTCCACGGGCCATCTCCACTACAGCTCACTTCACTGAATAGGATACAAATGAAGCAATCTTTTCCCTGGCCCATGGCATGCATTATTCAATGATACAGCCTGTGTACTGGACAGTTCGTCAGTATTTTCAGTCAGGCCTGTGCTGGATGCCTTTTGGTGTCTGGACCTCCTCGTATTCTCTGATTTGGCAGGACATTTCTATGGGGGATAGTGGTCAGAAGTGCCTTTGACTCCTGTGATCAGTGGACTTCTAAGTCTTCTTCCTCTCCAGCACAGGTAGTTTCACTCTAGTGTCAGGGGACTCTTGTGCCATCAAGTTGGCCTTGCCACTGAACCCTGCTCACTGTGGCCCCTGTACCTTGGTCTGAAGCTTGCATGCTTGCTTTGTTCTGCTCTGGCCCTCTCAGGGACACACACTCCATGCACAAATGATGTCCAACTTTTAGTATATTCCACAGGAAACAATTGTTATAAGTTAGATGTAATGTGACACAGCCCAGTAACCAACCCTCTTTGGATCTACAAAGTACATTGTTCCTTTAATTCACGAGTGACTGCTGGTTCTAGGGATGACCAAGGCTTCCTCTTCCTCAGTTCCTGCCAAGTGGTGGACCTCTTTTCAAGTATCCCTCCAAAAGCTACTCCTCTGGCCAACGTTTCCATGACCCTGCTGACCTGTACCAAGCTCACTTGGTGTGGCACAACCTGCCACTAACTCCTGGTTAGTATGTGCTGTGCTCATTCAAGGACTAAAGCACCATGGGTGAAGCCCACCTAATGAGGGTAATGGCACCACTGTGGATGCAAGGTTGTTCTTTGACCAGGCATAACGATTGGGGTAGGCCAGGCTAGCAGAACCACGGGTAAGTGTCTGGATGTATGAGGGGTGATGTATAGGAGGGGGGGCATATTTTTGTACAGGCGCTCTGAACACCCATGTCACACCCGGAAATGCCACCGTGTTGAGCTTCTGGAGGCCTTTGGACCTATGGGTTCAATGGATTTGCTGCATTCATTGAGTCAGGTTGTAGGAAAGGCAACTTGAAGGGTTCCATTTGCCCAACCGACCTTTGGGAAGAGCTGTGTGAGGGAATAATGGTGGTGTGTGCAATCCTTAGTGTCTGCAGCCGGGGTGAGGGCAAGCTTGCTAGGAACCAATGTCACGAGTTGCTGTTTCCTTAGGTGCCACAGAACTCAGGGACCTCACTTGGCCACACGTCAGAGAAAGGAGCGGGGCCTGACTCGCGGCCTCATTCCCTCAGCAGGGAGCCGAGTGCTTTTGAGGCTCGGTGAGGAAGGCCCAAGCAGCCATGCAGGAGCCCGGAGTTGGCACAGGCGGAGCCGCGGGAGGAGGAGAAGAAGGAGAGCGTAGAGGGCAGAATAGTTATCGTGCTCCCGAAGACCAGCGCAGCCCCGGCCGTTCTTCAGCGGGCGAAGGCCGCAGTGACGACGAAGACGACGTCCGGGAGCCGCGCGGCGCTCAGGATCCCGGTAACGAGGCTGCTGCGGGCGACCCCGACGAGGGAGGCCCTGTCCAGCAAGGGGGGCCTGGTGAAGGAGCAGCTGCTGCGCCCCAGGGCGCTCAGGCACCCCTCGCCTCCGGGCCCAGCGGAGATGCTTCTCCAGGGATCACACGTCGTCCCATGCAGTTGTATCCTTTCCGAATAGCTTTCTGGCGAGGCTCCGGAGACTGAGAGGGGAGAGCGTTCAGGTTAGGTGTTTGGGGGTGTGTTTCAGGGGTGTTGACAGCTGACTCCCCAAGGGGTCCGAGGTGCATGGTGGGCTGTCTGGCTCCAAAGGCTTCGATAACCTAGCAGAGCAGGGAGTCACCATGGACAGGACTAAAGGCCACGGTGCAGCTGGGGAAGATGGGCAGCACTGAAGAGGGGCGCGGGCTGGTCTCTGTTGGTAAGAGTGAGCTGTCTGACGCAGGACAGCTAGGTGTGGTGATGCCAACGGCATAAGAAAAGTCATTAGTGGATATTACCTTAACTATGTCCTCCCACAGCTCTGTGATGGTGCATTTCCATTCTCCTCTGGAGGCAGACATAGCGCGCAGAACCTTTATTATAAATGCCCGGCGTCAGGATGCAGGAATTCAGCAGTTCAGACTGATTAACAGTGTCCTGACTGTGTAAGTTCTCTATGATTCTGGGTGGGGGTTTGGCCTAAGGGGTTGAGAGGTTGTTTGAATGATAGGGGTGTTGTAAGGAAACCATGGTTGCCTGTTTTAGCAGCACACTTAGTGTCATTGTTATTTGCAGGTCTCTTATCTTTTTCCTGATGTGTGTGTCTCTCTCTCCCTTTTAGTAGTTGGATGTCTGAAGACCCTCTTCTCTTGGAAACTGCAGTCAACATCTTCATTGTTCAGCTTTCCCTGTTGATGAGAACTATTCAGCTCCTGACATTGGCAGCTAGTGTACAGAGATCAAGAGGATGAGTGCGAAGATGTGGACAAGGGCGTGGAATTAGGAGACCTGAATCCTAATGGGCTTCACCCTAGAAGCCTTGACAGAGGTTTTTGTATGTTAAGTGTCGTTTTTGTCTTCAAAACTCTATCTTTGGCTCATATATGTGCTATTATTCTCCTGGTTGGCCTGTTGCCATTTGCTGAAGTAATGGATGCTGAATTGTTTGGTATTGAAGAAAATAAATCTGAGCTACTGATTTTTGCTTGACTGTTCTTTCAGCTATGACAGAAACCTCCAGATAACTCATTTTAGTTCTGACATAGGAGCAGACGTTTAGGAGTTCAGATGGAATACAAATACAAGGTAGTTAAAGACAACATCTATACTGGAAAAGAAAAACTAATTTAAAAAGCTAAAAATTATTATGGAGAGTGTGAAAACACTGCATATTGGTCAGGTCTCCATCAGATTGTACTCATATCTCTTCTGCTATGGCCCCCAATTTAAATTTACTTATTTAAGAGCGAGAAAGTGGGAGATAGAGGATTTGTGTGTTGGGGCCTGTAGCCATTGCAAATAAACTCCAGATGCATGTGCCCTTTTGTGTACCTGGCTTATGTGAATCCTGGGGAATCAAACCTGGGTCCTTTATCTTTACAAGAAATGCCTTAACCACTAAGCAATCTTTGCATAATTGGTCCTATTTTAATGAGGGCCCTCCTCAGTTAGATTGTTGGCATTCACTTGGGGTCGTGAATACACCATTCAG
The DNA here is from genome assembly GCF_020740685.1 of Jaculus jaculus. Classification (NCBI taxonomy): domain Eukaryota; kingdom Metazoa; phylum Chordata; class Mammalia; order Rodentia; family Dipodidae; genus Jaculus; species Jaculus jaculus. Next base: position 152,722,179 of record NC_059125.1, read on the forward strand.
TCTCAGTGTGGGGAGACAATGTCTGGGATATACTTTCCTATCCTGGTACTCTTACCAGTTTTCTGCACCCTCTTCCACAACCTTCCCTGAGCCTTGTTGGATGTGCTGTGTCTCCTTTAGAGTTGAACTCTCTGAATTTTTGTTTTGATGAATTTTAAGTATCCTTAGTGTCTACCACTATCTCCCTGGAGGAGGGTTTTAGGCTAGCAGTGAGAGCAGTACTCCAATTTAAATTGCCACATTTTGGAGTGTCTCCTGGGCTCTGGCAGATGTGATAAATATGTTTTTTCTCCTTCTTGGCAGTCAGTTGTATATATATTTGTATTGATGGATCATGACTTTCCCCAGTATTTCCTGCCATAGAAAATAAGAGATTTTCCAACCAAGGGTGAAAGTTGCATGGATAAGAGGGCATAAACTGTGGTTTTAAAGACTTTTTGATGGGTATACCCTCTCTTCTTAGCCAAAGAACTGTTGGAGCATCTCTCTAGAGTCTATGACCTTACTATGCCTAAGATTTGGACTTGGTTCTCAGTGCCAGGTATGGATGGGCCTTCTATACAATTAGAGAGCAGTTAATTATCCCCATAGCATGTGTGCCACTATTGCACAGGTGTGTACATCTTCCCCAGCTGGTTGATTTTGTAGCAACTGGATCCCCTGTTTTTCATACTTTTGGTGACCATTATGGTCCAATATTTTGGATAGTGCTTCCCAGCTCTATTAGGGCAGTGTCTTCCTTCTGACTTCCAGCATGCTGTGTCATTATTCTGTGCTCCCAACCTGTGGTGTTTTCAGCAATAGGGTGTTAACATTTTAGCTCTGGTATGTCACCAAGTTCTTTGGCAATAGCCTGCATTGTTTTGGGGACTTCATGGGCCTCTCTGACCAATAGCTTCCTATGGGGGTAAATCCAGTTCTGGCACTACATTTACAAGACAGAGGTTATGTTTTCAGGGTGTTTACTCCACACTCTCCAGGACACTTCTGCCTAGACCATTCCTTCCACACCCCCTTATTAAGGATTATATCTTTGTTAGTTAACCAGGAGGAATTTTTATGGTACTTATTCATACTGTTATTAGTTTTACATAATTCTCCTTGAACCTCCCCTCCCCATCATAACTCTGGCCTTTCTTCAGTGGGTGAAGTCGCAATGACTACGAAGTCCATAATGATGACAATGTCCATGAGCTGTTCAGCTCTCAGGATCCTGGTACTGAGGCTGTTGCAGGCTACCCCAATGAGGGTTGACCTGTTCAGCAATGGGGCCTGGTAAAGAAGAAGCTGCTGTTCCCCAGGGCGCTCAGGCACCAGTTTTTTGTGGACCCAAAGGGGATGCTGCCATGGCAACTGGAAGTCATCTCATGTAGTTGTATCCTTTTTGTGAAGCCCCTTAACCTATCAGGACAGAGGCTGTAGGACATTAGGTTAAGTATTTTGGGAGCATTTTCAGGGTTGTTTGCAACAGTAAGAGGCTTAGAAGTGCCATGTGGGCAGGGCATCACAAGTGGTTTTAGCATACCTACACAATAGGGACTCATCAATGCTGTATAAGGTATACGGGTTGCGGTTGGGAAAGATCTCAATTACTGAGGTGGTAGTCTTGGCTGGTCTATTGTTAGTAGGTTTAAGATTTCTGAGACAAGCCTCAGAGGGATAGTGATGCAAATGGCATAAAGAAACTCATTATTGGGTTTTGCCTTAACCATACCTTTTCCCAGCTCTGTAACAGTGCATTTCTGAACTTGTCAGGAGGCAGACATAGCTCACAGCACCTTAATCTCAAATGTCCAGCATTGGGAACCAACAACTGGGCAGGATTTCACAGTGGTTGATAGTGCTCTGTCTACATAAGTTCGCCAAGAGTTTGGAGTGGGAGAGGTGGCCCAGGGTTCAAGACATAATCTCCAGGGAGAGTGCTAAAATGAAGACTGGTTGGTTGAGTTTAAGCACCAGGCTTTGTGCTGTAGATATGCACAGATCTCTTTCTCTTTTCCTGATGGTCCCTATTGTTCCCTTTTAGTAGGTGGATGACTGGAGACCCTTCTCTCTTCAGAGGCTCTATCAACAACTTTCTTAACCTGCTTTCTGTAGTGATGAGGATTATTCAGCACCTGGAGTTGGTGGCTGTTGCACAATGAAGACAAGGTTTTTGGCCTGAATCCTAATGGGTTTCTTTCTGCAAGACACGACAGTAGCATTTAATGTGTCAGCTTTTCATCAAAGTTTATTCTTTTGCCATGTATCATTCTCTTTGTTGGTCGTTTGTCCTTTGCTGATGTAATGTATGCTTTGTTTGGTCTGGTAGAAAATAAAACCAGATACTCTTTTTTGCTTGACTTTCAGCTGTGGCAGAAACCCCCAAGTTGTTTATCTTAGTCTTTATGTTGGAATAGAATGTCAGGAAGTCATGGTTGTATTGTACATGGTAGTTAAAAGTCACATTAGATAATGGGAGAAAACTAAAAAATAATTCCAATCAGTCAGCACTAAATACATCTGGTATTTTTATTTTTTAGAAATTTATTTTACATATAACTGGTTATACTACTTCATACCCTCACCTCTGCTACCATTACCCTTCAGGGGGCCTTTTCAATGGTGTTATGGCATTCACTGTGGGGTCATGAAGGCCTCAGTCCCTGTGGGATAGCGGGGGTACCATGCCTCAAGGTATTCCTACTCACTCTGTGGCTCTTACAATATTTCTGTCCCCTCTTCTGCAATGTTCCCTGAGCCATGGCAGGCCTGTTGTTAGTCTGACTTAGTGTTGAGTTCTCTGTAGCCTCTGGATTTCTGCTTTCATGGGTTTTGATTGATCATTGTGTCTGTCACCATTGCCCTAGAGCTGGTTGTCAGACTTATCAGTAAGAGCAGTATTCATGTCACAGCTCCATTTGAAATTTCTCCAAGGTCCTGGCAGATGTGGTACAGATGACATGTCTTGTGGTGGGAAGTTGGCTGTCTTGTTTTAATCAATGTTTCTTGGTTCTCTGTTTTGTTTTTTTTTTTTGCCAACTATAAACAACAAAACATTCTCCAACCAAGAGTGAAAGCAGCTTGGGTTAAAGGGGATATGCAAAGTTATTGACTTTTTGGTGTGAAATCCAACTTTTCTATAGAGAGCAGTGGGGGTTTCTAGCTGAAGTCTGAATTTCCTGACTCTGGGATTCTGTCTTGATTTTTAGTACCAGATAGAAGTACACTCCCACTTAGCATGCCTCATGTCCAATCAGAGAACAGTTTGTTACCCATAGAGGCTGTGTGCCACTGCTGCACAAGTGTGTGCTTATCCAGTTGGTGGATTTTGTAGTCTTCAGGGTCCCCTGCTTATCTATGCTATTGGTGACCATTGTACTCCAGGGGCTCCTACAGGGCTTTCCAGCACTATGAGGGCTAGCCAGGAAACTAGGAGGGAGCTAGTTTCCCTTTCTGTTCCAGCACGGTATTCTAGTGTCCTGTGACTGCTGCCTGTGGTGTCTTCAACAATAGGGTCTTAACCTTGTAGCTCTGGCAAGTAATTGAGTATTTTTGGCAGTGGCCTACATTGTTCTGAGGACCTCATGGGTCTCCCTGGCCAGCCAGCTGATATTTTTAAAGTAAAAAAAAATTGACATTGCTATATAACTTCGGTTTAGAGTGCTTACTATAAGCATGAAGGAGGCTCTGTGTTCAATCCTCACCACCATAAAAAGAAATTTCTTGCTTATTTAGTTGTGTTCATATTTTTGTACAACAGTTAAATAAGTTTTTTAAAAAAACTTTTATTTTCCTTTGTTTTTCGAGGTAGGGTCTCACTCTAATCAACACTGACCTGGAATTCACTATGTAGTCTCAAGGTGGCCTTGAACTCATGGCAGTCTACCTGCCTCTGCCTCCAAGTGCTGGGATTAAAGGCATGTGCCACCACTCCTGGCTTTTAAAAACTATTTTTTTAACATACCCTTTCTAAACCTCTTCCAGGAAAGAGCATCATATTAAAAATTGCAGAGTAAAAGTCAAATACTTATAGTTTCCAAATTTCCAAATTATGGCAGTTATCTCCTCATTGCTTGGACAAAGCACCCAGCCAGAAGCAGCTTATGGAAGGAAAAGGGTTTATTTCAGCTTACACTTAAGGGGATGTATCATTCCTATAAGGGGGAAGCATGGCAGGAGTAGGAAGCCAGATTACATTTTCACTTATCAGAAGAGAGCTGGAAGAGAGATTGGGGTCCCTTCAGAACACTAAGTGGGGCTGGACTAATAAACTTCAAGGCTCACTCCTAGCAAGGAGCTACCTTCCAAAGGTGTGTTCACCAGTTGGGTATTATGTGTGAGGCTTCATCACAAACAGGGGCAAGTGCTCTCTTGGCTGCCTGACCATCACTCCTGAACCTCCAGGTTCTGGTGAGTTTCCCCTTGTCTTGGCTTGGCTAGGCTAACATGAGGGGAGAGATCCCTGACCCTTACTCCTAAATGGGTTCTCTTCCTGCTCCTGTCCTCCATATAGCAGGAGCTTTCTGTGTTTTCTCCTCCTTCCTTACCCCCTTTATTTTGTTTTGAGGTAGGGTTTCACTCTAGCCCAGGATAATCTAGAATTCAGTATGTAGTCTCAGGGTAGCCTCTAACTCATTGTGATCCTCCTACCTCTGCCTCCTAAGTGCTGGGATTAAAGGCGTGCGCCACCATGCCTAGCTTCTTTTTGTAATCTAATCTTAATCTAATAAACTCACCCTATCCTTTGGTCTATGCATTTTAATTCTTTAAGATCATAAGATAAGAATCTGGGGTACTCTAAATTTGTTGGTGCATTGGCATATTGGTGTACAAGGAACCCACAAATTCCCATTTCAAGGGGAAAGTGGGCACACAAAACTGGAGGCTTTTGGGGTTCCCATTTTCATAGGCTTTTAGGTCTTGGGCGAGATCAAGTGAACCAAGATAGTTGGAGTTAGATTATTTCAAGACCATCTGAATATGAGCTGACTGCAAATAAACAGGGATAAAGTTAAATCAACAATTGAGTATGCAGGGTCCAAATATTAACAGAATACTTATTAGGTATACTCTTTTTCCATATATATTCATCTAACTTCCTATAATGGCACACATATCACCCTGTTATGAAGATGTCTAAAGCCCTGTGAATTTGTGTAATTGCCTTTTTAAATTTTTTATTTATTTCCTATCGTTTCTCGGCCTTTTGGCTAAGATCAAGTGTAGTAAAGTTTTTATTTATTTCTTTGCAAGCAGAGAGAGAGAGAGAGAGAGAGAGAGAGGGAGGGAGAGAGAGAGAGAATAGGCATGCTAGGGCTTCTAGATGCTGCAAATGAACTCCAAATGAATGAATCACTGTGCATCTGGTTTTATGTGTGTACTGGAGGAATTGAACCCAGGTCTTTAGGCTTTGCAGGCAAACTCCTTAGTTGCCAAGCAATCTCTTCAGTTCCCTATAATTACCTTTTTTCATCTATAATTAAGAAATGAGATTTCATCAGCTGTGTCATTTTAAAGCCTTTTGTGTATATTTAGTGACTTTTTATGTATGTGCCAGATGAGATCTTCTAAGCCAGTAGATAGAATAAAAACAGACACTAAATGATCATACCAGTGAAAAATGCTCTTAGTCCATAGGTGTCTTAATACAGGTAAATTTGCTGGGCACTCTAAGGCTTTTACTTGTTGCCATTGTATGCAAGGAAATCACAAAATATATCTTCTAATCCATCCTGGGGGTAGCCAGGGCCAAATGTTAGTACCATAGAGCTACTGAGTGCCATTACTTTTGACCTCAGAACACATTTAGTAGCAAAACATTCTGATGGTTGGAGAATAATGATGTTCTGGCATAAGTTAGAAGTGACTCATCATTGTTCCCAGCATAAGGAAGCTTTGACTTAAGTGACCTTTGGTCAGAATTATCCATATATATCTATATTTTAGATTTGAAAATAACTATCTTGGTATCTATGGGTTTTTTCCCTAATTGTAGAACAAGAACTACTAGAGAAGGGGGCCAACATACCTTAAGGCCTTGTCTGTTTCTCCTTTTGCAAAGTTCTTTCTGTGTCTCTGTTCATTTCTGGTAGAATTAATAGGCCATCCTTATCATACTTGAGGTACTATTTATTCATCCATTTATTTATTTATTTATTTTTATTGACAACTTCCATAATTGTAAATAATAGCCTTTGGTAATTCCCTCCCTCCCCCCACTTTCCCCTTTGAAACTCCACTCTCCATCATATCCTCTCCCCCTCTCAATCAGTGTCTCTTTTATTTTGATGTCATGATCTTTTCCTCATATTATGATGGTCTTGTGTAGGTAGTGTCAGGCACTGTGAGGTCATGGCTATCCAGGCCATTTGGTGTCTGGAGGAGCACATTGTAAGGAGTCCTGCCCTTCCTTTGGCTCTTAGATTCTTTCTGCCACCTCTTCCACAATGGACTCTGAGCCTGTGAAGGTGTAATAGAGTGCTGAGCACACCTCTGTCACTTCTCAATACCATGAGTATTTAAGACCAAGCAGGTAGCCAAAATTTATTTACTTTTGAAGGTCAATAGTGACTCTTCAAGAGACTCTAGGGACCTGGGGGAGAGCACTATGGTTCTTTCTCTCATACTGGTGTTATTGGTTGGGATGAATCGGCTGTGCTGATCAAATGGCCATTCCTCTTTGGGGAAGCCTGGAAGGCCAATATTCTTCTGCTTTCACTCTCCTCTTGTAGATTTCACATTGGTTTTTAGTCTTTGGGTCTCTTTCCTCCTTGATTAGGAAGACAGGTGACTTACCAGAGGGCCAGTGTAGAACACCTTAGAAGTATCCCATCATGTCTGTGGTCTTTTGACCTGGGATTGAGGCCAAAATATTGGCCTTTTTTTTTTAAAAAAAATTATTTATTTATTTGAGAGTGACAGAGAGAGAGAGAAAGAGGCAGATAGACAGAGAGATAATGGGCGCGCCAGGGCTTTCAGCCACTGCAAACGAACTCCAGATGCGTGTGCCCCCTTGTACATCTGGCTAATGTGGGTCCTGGGGAATCAAGCCTTGAACCAGGGTCCTTAGGCTTCACAGGCAAGCACTTAACGGCTAAACCATCTCTCCAGCCCAATATTGGCCTTTTTAACTATGATGACTCCAGCTGGCTTTTGCCTTTACGTATTGTTATTAAAACACACTTAAAAAGAAAGATATACCAACCTTGAAGGGTGTGGATATATAGTACATATGATTAGTGAAACAGGCCTTGTTAAAGAATGGCACAAAAAGCCTGTCATGGTGGTGCATGCCTTTAATCCCAGCACTCAGGAGGCAGAGGTCAGAGGATCACCATGAGTTCGAGGCCACCCTGAGACTACAATAGTTAAATCCAGGTCAGCCTGGGCCAGAGTGAGACCCTACCTCGAAAAAAAACAAAAACAAATAAACAAAAAAAAAGAAATAAAGAATGGCAGAAAAGCTTAAAGTCATTTTGTCTAAAATCTAACTTTAGTTGTCCTGTGACAGTGTAGGGAATATCTGAAGCATAGAAAGCAGCCATGTCTTACTCTTCTAAGTATGTAACAGGCATAAGTACACTGTCAAATCTAAATAAATTTATTTGACTTTTGAAATTATGTGCCAGGAAAGACAAGACAGTACAAAATCATGGCATCTGTGTTTGAAATTATGCCAATTGCCCCGAGAGAGTTAGAAACAGAACCTTGGACAGCATGAGGCCATTTTTTAAAATTTTTATTTATTTATTTGAGAGCGACAGACAGAGAGAGGGAGGGAGGGAGGGAGGGAGGGAGAGAGAGAGAGAGAGAGAGAGAGAGAGAGAGAGAGAGAGAGAGAGAGAGAATGGGCACGCCAGGGCTTCCAGCCACTGCAAACGAACTCCAGATGCTTGTGCCCACTTATGCTTCTGGCTAGAGTGGGTCCTGGGGAATCAAGCCTCAAACGGGGTCCTTAGGCTTCATAGGCAAGTGCCTAACCAATAAGCCATCTCTCTAGCCCGAGATCATTTTTCTCAGATGAACATCACTTGGGCATGAGGTTGCATGCTGCAACAGGGACCAACGTAAGCCAGATGCACAAGGGGGCACATGCATCTGGAGTTTGTTTACAGTGGCTGAAGGCCCTGGAGCACCCATTCTCCTCTCTCTCTTCCCCCCTCTTTCTATGTATCAAATAAATAAATAAAATATATTTAAAGTCATTCCTTAAAAGAAAGAAAAAGAAAGAAATGCTGAGCCCAGATGTCCATAGAATGAGGGAAGATTGTGGGGTATGATTAAGACAGAGGCACAGACATAAGTTTTAGGAATGTTGCTGGCTACCTGAGTGTAGGGGCAGAAAATGAACTCTTGGAGAGATTGATAGCTTCTGTTTGCTCTAGTCCTACCAGAAAACCTAGTGGCTGGAAATGAGATGTTAAGGCTGTCATTTATCTTTAGCCTGCTTAAGCATCCTTCTCAAATTGCCAGCTCTCTGAAAGGCAACTTACAGAGTCAATCCCCGTCTTTGCTCATTGGCCTTTGTTTGACAGAAAGCAGGAACTCTGGTTTTAACAACATTAATTACTACTAGGTAAGGACACAGTTACTACTAAGTAGACTTAGGATGAACTATCTGTGAGAAGTGGTATCAACTTGTACTTAAGGAGACTAGTGTTTTTTTTTTAATTTTGTGTTGTATGATTGTTGTTGTTATTTTGTAGCAGGATCTCTGTATATGGCTTAGACTGACCTGGAATATCTTATGTAGCCCTCACTGGCCTTCAACCAGCAATACCCTTGCTTATATTTCCTGAGTACTAAGATCACAGCTATGTGCCATCTTATTGGCATCTTGTTTTTCTTGAGCACTTGTTTGGCAAGATTTTCTGTTTTGTTGTTGTTTTGAGGAAAGGTCTCACATAGCCCAGGTTGACCTGAGAATCGCTATGTAGCTGAGGAAACCCTGAACTCCTGATGTTCTAGCCAACAGTCCTGCAATTACAAGCATGCACCATAAATTCTGGCTCTATCCTCTGTCTTCTAGAATCTTTCCAGAATCTCACAACATCAAGGTCTTCCATGTAGTCTCCTCATTGGACTAACCACACTGCTGTATGTATTCCCATTGTTTCTTGTAATGTACTCTGTCAGCTTTGACTCCTGTATGCCCTCCACCAATACTTCCTCTGATACACACACACACACACACACACACACACACACACACACACACACACACACGGTGTATCAATTGGACTGAATAGGAAGTAGTAATTTTCTTGGACCTTTCTCTGTAGGTACAAGGTATCCATCCAACTCTTACCAAGCCTATGATCTGGACTGTTCTCCTGTATATTCAGGCCTGTGGCAGTATGTCCTCTGCCACAGACAAGATATTCACACTCAGTCCAGGGGAATGACATATGTCTCTTTCAGAAGGCTTCCTATTACCCATACCTCACACTTCCCTTGCACAATCTGTGCTGCACTGTACTCTGGGGTTTCCTACGCCACCAGGATGGGGTTAGCTTTCATTTCCCACCACAGCAACACCTGGACCTTGGTCTGCAAACTTTTGTTTTGTTTTGTTTTTTGAGGTAGGATCTCGCTCTAGCCCAGGATGACCTGGAATTTGCTATGTAGTCTCAGGGTAGCCTCAAATTCATGGTGATTCACCTACCTCTGCCTCCCAAGTGCTGGGATTAAAGGTATGTGCCTCCATGCCTGGCTGGTCTGCAAACTTTTAAATTGCCAAGCCCTCTTCAATGCCCTCTTGGGAACCTACACACCAAGTGCCACCATGTGGCAGGAAACACAAGTGATGGAAGCCAGGCCCATGTGCCCCGTCTTGCCATGTCCTGCTCTGCCCTGCCCCTTAGGGCCACTTAAGAAGTTTTACACCTTGTAGTTGTTAAATTGTAAAATGTTTCTCATAGCCTAATTCTTTTTGAATACTTGGTCACCAGCTGGTGGCCATTTAGGAATGTTTTATTGCCTTTGGGAGATAAAGCCATATTGGAGGAGGTATGCCATGGGGAGTGAGCCTTTGAGGCTTACTTCACTGGGTATAGCTAGCTTACTCAGACTACTGCATTTATGCCGTTGTGACAAGATTTAAGTAAGGTCTTGGTTGTGTGATCTGCCATGCTTTTCCTGCCATGAGGCTTCCCTGCAAAATTTTAAGCATAGATATACCCTTGGTGCTTTGGTCAAGTGTTTTGTTTCAGTAATTAGAAGGTACTAGCAACAGATAACTGGTACCAAGAAGTAGAGTCTTTCTGTGATGAATCTGACCATGTGGTTTTTGGTGTTTTGGAACTAATTTGCATGAGGAATATGGAAGAATTTTTAACTTTAGACTCTCTAACCCTAACCTTGCATTTCTGTAAGTAGAGCTTGATGACTATTCTGGTGAGAGTTTGAGAGACCTGAATGAAGAGAGAAGTGTGGACTGTGAAGGCTCAGTTTATGAGTTTTCAGGGGAGTAAAAAACAAAGCATTTGTTGGGATGGGCTAGAAACAGTTCATGTGATATTCTAGCAGAAGTCTCTCAACCATTAGCTGTACTGAGAACTTGAGCAAAGTTGAATTCAAAAGTTATGGACTGGTGTTTTGCTAGAAGAAAAGACAGAGCATAAGAATGTGAAAGATTTGGACTTTAGCACAGAAAAAAATGTGTGAAGATTCTGATTCCAGGCTGTAGCCTTTAGCTGTGATTGTTCAAGAGATTACCACTATTGAGAATGGGTCAAATGCTCTGTATTAGGCTAATAGGAGCAGTACTGGCTTGTTCTTGGTCCTGAACGAGTTTCCTGCTTCTCAAAGCTAGCTTTATTCCCTTCACCCCTGGATTTAACAAATTAGGTGACCCACCTGGTACTAGAAAACATGGTAGATGCAGGAAATATAAGATTATTTAGCCCAATGACACATGGTTGCAGGGCAATGTGAGACAGGATTGAGGTCATGGTAAGAAGGACCTGTGATGCTATGTCATGGAGCTGTGAATCTTAAATGTTACAGATGGTAGTACTATTGGACAATCACTAAGGAAAGCTGATGGTTAGGGAGCAAGCAGCAAAGCTGGAGAGTCATATTGGAGCTCAGAGTCCTGGACATGCAGCAGTATGATTTGATGTTTACCCTGCTTGTTTTCAATCTTGCATTGCTCCAAGTTTTCTTTCTGTGCCTACAGTCTTCCTTTTTGGAGTTGGGATGTTTACTGTATGCCATTATGTGTTGGAAGCATTTAACTTGTGTTTCCATTTTACAGAGCTAATGGTTGAGAGTCTATTAGATAGTGTTGTGACTGGTAAAGACTCCAGAACCTTTAAAGCAGACTGAATACATTTTGCATTGATGGGTAGCCATGAGTCTATGGGGGACAGAGCTAGAATGTGGTGCTTTGAATGTAAGATGTCCCTATGGCTTTATATATTTTGAATACTTGGTCCACAGCTGGTGGCCATTTGGGAAAGCTGTGAGGCCTTTGGGAGGTGGAGCTTTTCTGCAGGAGGTATGTCACTGGGGGCAGGTCTTGATATTTATTAGTCCAGACCCACTAAGTATAGGCTGGTTCACTCAGATTGCTTCCTTAATGTTGTGACAAGATGTAATGCCTACCTTACCATGCTTTTCCTGCCATAGTTGTCATAGTTACCTTGGCATTGATTGGACAGAACAGTTGACCAAAAGTAGCTGATGTGAGGAAAGAGTTTATTTTGGCTTACAATCTCAAAGGGATGCTTCATTATGATAGGGAAAAGATGGTAGACCAGAGGCTGGACATCACCTCCTTGCCACAGCAGGTGGAAAACAGCAACAGGAGAGTGATATAATCTCTGGTAGGGGGAAACTTGCTATAACACTTCAAAGTCTGCCTCCAACAAGTCTTGCCTCCAGCAAGACTCCACCTCCCAAATTTCTACCAGCTGGGGGCCAAGCATTCAAAGCACATGAGTTTATGGAAGATATCTGATTCAAACCACCATAATAGTGAATCTTTCCCTCAAAACTGTAAGCTGAAATAAACCATTTTCTTCCATATGCTGCTTCTGGTTGGGTTTTTTGTCCCAGCAATGAGAAGGTAACTGCAACACCCATTAATGCAAAAGTGATTCCACTGGGTATGCATAAACACACTTCTTCATTGTGGTTTTCTGCCAAAGAGCAGGCCTATGTCTTGAACACCAACAAGAAACCACTGTCCTGAAATATACTTCTATTCACCTGGACCCTTGTTATGCTAGTTCCCTTGTCCTGGAACACACTTCTAGTATGAATAGGGAGAAGGTCCCCATGACAACTCTGTTGACAAACTCATGTCCTTCAGTTATGGGAGGGATACAGCTGTGTGGAGGCTTGTCCTATCTTGTCAGGACTCATACACTGTTGCCCAGCTCTCAGAACACCCAGAAAGGGAGTAGAGGTCCTGCCTGTGATGGGCCTGGCTCCTTGAGCAATATTAATTTGTCATTTGGTGATGCCTGCCTAATGAGACATTCGGGTCTGTGTTGTGTGCATGATGGTGTTTTGGGTTGGTGTGGGGAAGTTTGGTGGAGCCATCTGTCAGGGCCTTAATGTCTAGGGTAGAGGTGTCCCAAACAGAGGTTTGACCTGGTTTGCAAGGCACTCTGAAGACACTGATAAAGACAACTCAGTCTTTGCTGGGATGAACTTTTTGAAGTCTCAGGCTCTCTGTAGCCCAAGACATTGGAAACATTCCATCTACAGTGTTCCTGCTTGGGGGAGACTGACCATGCTGCGTACACTTGGACTGATTGCTTTGTGGAATATTCTTATATGTGAACAGTGGTTTTCTGGGCTATCACATGTCTCAGGGCCATGGGATCTGCAAGCTTGGCAGTAACCATTCTTCAACAGGTCCTGTTTCAATGAGTGCTGTAGGCCTCATATGGTATATTACGGAGGCATGGGCAACTCAGTCCTTCAGTAGTGCCAGAGGAGGCTAATGGTTTGAGTCAGGCACTGACATGAAAGCTCAGCTGGCATGTTGGCACCTTGGTGGTAGGTATAATGAGTAGCAAAGGCTAGGGTGGTAGCCCAAACATTGAATCCCAGAATAATGGAGATGAGTCAGAGAAAGTGTAATGCATTACCCATGTTCTTGGCAGCTCTGGAGTCCTTGGGTGTTGAGAAGGCATGTGAATGTAGGGTGTGTCTATTGAAGAAGCTCCCTTGGTCAAAGGACCACTGTACTATCCAGAGCAGGAGGGAGTAGGCTTGGCCTGGGTTTCCTTAGATTGCACAGGAAGCCAAATGCAAGAATTGTAAGTATTTCAAAACTGTGGCAGAGGCCCAGGGATGGTTTTGGAGTGCCCTGGGATGGGCAGGCAGAGGTTTGAGACCAAGCAGGGGACACTATAGGAAAGAAGTCAGGAAGGGAGGGAATTAAGGAACCTAGGGGCCTGGAAGAGTGAGCCTGCATATGCTTATATGATACCTGAGCTGGCAGCGATATGTGGTGTGGGCAATATCGTTTAAAGAGGTGGTGTGGGTTATCTTATTTTGCTTGATTAATGGTCTAGGAGGAAGGAAGCATATGTTAGAAAGAAACCTTAAGTGGAGCTCTACCAGTGACTTCACAGTGCCCTTCCTGTTCTTTATGGAAAAAGACCACCCACATATACCTGGACCTGGAAGAAGAACCTTTGGAGAGGGCGGATCACAGGGCACTTAGTATGATCCAGGGACTATAAGTGAGCCTCAGAGGAGCAAGTGTGCTATCTTCATGGGTGGCCTGGAGTGGGAGTACGCAGAGATAATAATTAAACATCCCTAAATGTGATTTTTCCTTTCCTCTCACTTTAAGTTGACTAACTTCTGAAAACTCTAGGCTACTCCAGAGGTTTGCCTTGTCCCTGCTCATACAGCTTTCCATGGTGGTGTTGGCAGTGTCTCCATTTTTCATAAAGCCTCATCAGGAAAACTAGAGCTAAATTTTCTTTGTATATTCTCCCACTCCAGGCACTGCACCCTTTCACTGAAAACTCCAGTCTATTCCAGAGGTCTGCCTTGTCCCAGCTCAGACTACTTTCCGTGGTGATGTTGGTTCTTGGAGACTTTGTACCTCCATTTTAAATTCAAGCCTTATCAGGAAAATGAGAGTTGAGTTTTCTTTGTGTATTTTCCCAACTCAGGCACTGCATCCTTTTCAGGACAACGACCTTACAACAGTCACCAGTTTCTTTGTCTTATGGGCCCTCAGGTCCCTAAAATATTGCGCTCATATTGAAAATAAAACTGAATTGTTGCTCAGTGTCTATGCAGCCTTCCAGCTTTTGCTGTTTGAGTTTTCATCACTGTCCTTCTTGTGTTGCAAGGGAGACTCTGAGATTCAGACAACAACTACAATGAGATAATTGAAGGAATTTTAGGAAGTAAAGGAAGCCAAAAAATAATTATGTAATGCCATTTAGCATTTGCTACCACTATCATTTGGAAATATATTTGTCCTATTAAACTTGAAGTCACAGTTGGTATGTATAGAAAACATGTGAACATAAATGGTGCTCTTTGCCAATTGAATATCAGTTTTGTTTTGGAAATATTTCCATAGATCATAAGAGCTAGACCGCTAACAAATATCCAAAACCATGTTGAGGAATAGATGCCACAGGATCTGTTACAGCTCTACATATCGAGGCTCACTGTTTCTTTCTTTTTCTTTTTCTTTTTTTTTTTGTTTTGTTTTTGTTTTTTGAGGTAGGGTCTCACTGTAACCTAGGCTGACCTGAATTCACTATGTAGTCTCAGGGTGGCCTTGAACTCACAGCAATCATCCTACCTCTGCCTCCTGAGTGTTGGGATTAAAGGCATGCACCACCATGCCTGGCTCCTCTTCTCCACTTCTTTCCCCCATCTCCCTTCTCATGGTCTCTTGGTCCTCTCCTTTATCCCTCATGTGCTTTCATATCATTTGTATTTTGTTACCCTCTGTCTTTCCTTTTACTTTTTCCTCTCTCCCCAACATGCCTTTAAGACTTGTTGCTACATTGTATAAATTAACTAGGGAATGGAGCCAGCCCAGATGTCCATCAACAGATGAATACATAATGAAAATGTGGTACATATACGTAACATGCCAAGGCAGCATTGACAGACTGGAGACACACAGAGTGTGAACTAATTCACAAAAGACATAAGGCAGAAATGCAGTTTATTAGCTACACTTGGATACAGCCACTGTTGGTATGAGTTAGAGAGAAACTTATGCACAGATATATTCTAAGGGGCTACTTTTTATGGGGAGGAACTTCTACATGGGCAGTCATGCAATGTTTCAGCCCTACAGTGTCCTAGAATAGCTGGACTTGTGGCTATGGTAGCTAATATCGTCCTAGCTTTGAGGCAGTGGTGGTGGTGGAGGGAGGGAGAAAGGGATAAAGATATAGAGAAATAAGAGAAGAGAGACAGATTAGGACTGTATTCCCTTGTAAAACCCTGCCTCAGAAGTCATTGTTCTCTCTGGTGTTCTCTCACTGGCCAAGTTAGCCACTCCTCAATCCTTCCCAGGTTATAGAAGAAAGGATACCTATCAATGGGGAGTGTACAGATTCTTGAACATTGAATAGGACAGAAATACTGGTGTGGCCATTTCTTAGAAGGCAATGCACTAAAATTGGGTTCCCTAAAATAAAACAGCCTTTTGGGAGAAAGAGGACAGGAAAAGGGTAGAATCTAATGAGAGTGCAGTGGATTATTCATTGAATAATTATGGCATACCTAACTGGCCATGGTTGAAGGATGTGGTGAGATCAATGCTGTTTTAAATACAAAAATGAAGAGTACTTGCTTCTATATTCATAGGGAAAAATCTCTAAATTATGTAGCATTGCATAGAACATTCAGATGGACTGTGGTTCAATGATGTGGGAAAAACTAATCTTATATTAGATGGTCTGCTGTTGTAACCTAGTAAATCTGAATAGAAGACTGTCAAGAATCAAAGTGTTACCAGTTATCTCCACAGCATTCAAGAAGCTGTGTATGGGAGATGGAGGCAAAACCATCCTCATCTGGAGACCATCCTGGGATGTATGAGATCCTTCCTCAAAAATAAACAAGAATGCATTTTAATGAGAGATACTGGGTAATAGTAGTCACCAACAGTGTGAACAAATAGGAGATCCTGCAAGCTATGAAATCAACAAGCTGGTCACGAGGTAAACACCTGTGCGATAGTGGCACACATCCTAGGTGGGTAATCAATGATTCTCTGATTGGATATGAGTGGGACAGAACTCATACTTGGTACTGAGAACCAAGGCAGAATCCTAGGGATAGGAAACTCATGAGCACCAGAAACTCCCACTGCTCTTTGGCTAAGAGTGGGTGTACATATCAAAAGTCTCTCATATAACTATGCTTATCTCTTTTAATCCAAGCTGCTCTCACTCTTAATTGGAGAATCTTTTGTTTTTAAAGATGGAAGAGAATACTGGGGATAAGGAAGATCCATCAATATGACAAGAAAAGATAGCTGACTGCCTACCATGGGATGAATCATCTCTACATCAGCGAGGGCCCAGGAGAAATTGCAGAGGGAGTGATGATTTTAATATGAGTACTGCTCTCTACTAGCCTGACAACCAGCTCCACAAGATGTCAACAGATACCGTGGTCACTCAAAACTCATCAAAGCAGAAATTCAGAGGCTTCAGAGAGCTCAACACTAAATCAGACTTCTAACATGCCTGCCAAGGTTTAAGAACTATTGTGCAAGAGGGGTAAGAAATATTATATGAGCCACAGTCTCAGTAGGAATATTTTGAGGCATGATTCCCTCTGATGAGACTCACTGAGGCCCCACCTTGAATACCAATAACCCCACTGAGGATGGTCTTCTGTGAAATGGGGTCTGGAGAGAGAAAAGTAATTGAAAAAAATTAAAAAGAATGTGTTTCATAATGAACTTTAGATAAAAAATTAGTATTGCATCTGGTGATACAGGCTTATATTTTCATTCACTTGGTGGATTGATACAGAAGTTCAAGTTCCAGTTGCTTTGGGTACAAGGCTGTTTGAATGTAAAATATCTCCTATAGGCTATTGTGTTTGAATACTTCTTCATTGGCTTTGGAAGGTTGTCAAACTTTTTGGAGGTGGAGTCCTGCTGTGGGAAGGGTGTCACTGATGGGAAGACTTAAGGTGCTACAGTCAGGCTGTCTTATTGTACTCTTTGAGATGTTACAGTTTGGACTAGCTTGTTCTTTCTCTTTCCTATCTCCCTGCTGATGTTATCAAGTGATGTTGACTTTCTCCACAATGATGGATTCTACCCTCTGTAACTGCAAGCCAAATCAAACCCACTTTATTCAAGAAGTTACTTCTGGTTAGGTATTTTGCCCCCCCCCCCAATGAAGAAGTAACTGATACAGACCACTGGTATAGATAGGTGGTGCAGTTGCTTCAGCAAACCTGACCATGAGGTTACTAGGCTTTTGGAACTGATTTATAAGAGAAATGTGTAAGGGCTTGGAACTTTTGGACTAGCAAACCTTACAATGTTGCAAGTGGACATTAATGGATCATTCTTGTGGTAGTTTTGAAGACCAAGAGGCCAAAAGAAATATGGACAATGGGAGTTTAGCTTATGGGCTTTCAAAGGGGAACAAGGACTCTATCAGAAATTGGGCTATAAGTAGTTCATGTAATATCCTGGCAGAAAAAAATGGCTGCATTCTACCCATGTTCTGAAAGCTTTTTTTCCGAGGCAGGGTCTCCCTCTAGCCCAGACTGACCTGGAATTCACTATGTAGTTTCAGGGTGGCCTAGAACTCAGGGCAATCCTCCTACCTTTGCCTCCTGAGTACTGGATTAAAGGCGTGTGCCACCACACCTGGCCCTTTAATTTTTTTTTTTTTTGGTTTTGAAAACTTTTGTGAAACTGAATTAATCAACATTTCAACGTGGCTAATGGATGAGGGCAAAAAAGCCATCAAAATAGAAGGGGGACTAGTTGGAAGCAAGAACATTTAACCACTGGGTAATCTTCCCAGCCCATGAGAGTGACTAATTAGAAAGAAGGAGCTCAGTTGGAGGCAGTGAGGGAAGGAGTCCAAAAGAAGATAAAGGGGAGAAAATTATATCAAAATGCATAGTGTTCATGTACAAAAAATATCAATAAAGTTTTTTTAAAAGGAATTTACTAATGTGTTTGGTGGTAGAAATTTCAGTCCAGAATAGCACTGAGTCTGTGGCTTTGCTTCTCTTACCTACTCTGATTTAGATTTACAATGAAAGAGAACAAATTAGAGAGCAGGAAGATATGAAAAATGTGAGTAAGTTTCAAGTACCAGGCAAAGAGATAGCAGCTGCTTGGACTATAATTGTTATAGACATTACCATTATTTATCTACCATCTATCTATCTATCAGAGAGAGAGAGAGAGAGGGAGGGAGGGAGGGAGAGAGGCAAGTGACAAAGAAAGAGGGAGAGAGAATGGGCACACCAGAGCTTCCTACTGTTGCAAATGTACCACGCTATGCATCTGGTTTTATGTAGGTACTGGGGAATTGAACCCAGGCTGCCAGGCTATGTAAGCATATTCCTTTAATCACTGAGCCATCTCTTCAGGCCAAAATAAGAGTACTGCTCATAAAGAGAAATTACAGGTTTGCATTGGGAAAATATGAAAGGTTCCCTGAAGGCAAGGACAAAATCCACTGAAGACTCAAGAAGAATACAAATTATTTTGAAAAGGAAAGGATTGGCTTTGAAAAATTAAAATAAAAAATGCAAGATTGGGTCATGGAGTATTTCATCATCTTTTTTAAAAAATATTTTGTTCATTTTTACTTATTTATTTGAGAGAGAGAGAGAGGGAGGGAGGGAGGGAGAGAGGCAAGTGACAGAGAGAGAGAGAGAGAGAGAGAGAGAGAGAGAGAGAAAGGGCACGCCAGGGCTTCCAGCCACTGCAAACGAACTCCAGATGCGTGCACGCCCTTGTGCATCTGGCTAATATGGGTCCTGGGGAATTGAGCTTCGAACCAGGGTCCTTAGGCTTCACAGGCAAGCGCTTAACCGCTAAGCCATCTTTCCAGCCCTCATCATATTTTTAGAGAGCTTCCAATGCTAAACAATGTGAGATAAGTTCATTGTTCCTGGATGGAGGGCCTGAGTGAAGCTGTGGAGGTAGTCATAATGGATATTGAAGTTTATGAGAAATACCAGAAACATGGGATTGACATCTGCCAAGAAAATCTGGGGGCTTAGGTCAGATCTGGCCTACTAGAGAGGCCACAGGTAGCACAACTGGAGGGTAGAGATACCCATGTCATTCAGAGTGCAAAGGACATGGAGCTATAGGATTTGGTGTTTGCTCTGATTGTTTTTGGACTTGTTTTGGTACTTTAATTCCTTGTTATGCCCCCATCCCACCCTTTTAGAATCAAAATATTTACTCTATTCCATTACATGTTGGAAATATGTAACCTGCATATTGATTTTACAGGGCCTATAGTTAAAAGATTTCCTTGATCTCTTAGATGAAAATTTGAAGGTTTTTATTTTTTTTTAATTTTTATTAACATTTTCCATGGAAAATTTGAAGTTTTGAACAGTGTTGGGACCAGTAAATACTATGGAGACTTAACATTGGACAGAAAGTATTTTGCATTGTGTGATGGGCATGAGTCTATGGAGGCCAGGACAAATTGTTGTAGTTTGAATGTAAAATTTCCCTCATCGACTGGGTTTGAACACTTGATCCCTAGATGTGTGGAATGTTTGTAGAACCTTAAGGAGGTGGAGTGTTTCTATAATCTTTTATTTAATTTTTATTTATGAGAGAGAATGGACATGCCAGGGCCTTCATCCACTGCAAACGAACTCCAGATGCATGTGCCACTTTGTGCATCTGGCTTATGTGGGCTCTGGGGAATCAAACTTGAGTCCTTTGGCTTTGCATCCAAGTGCCTTAACTGCTAAGCCATCTCTCTAGCCCAGTGGAACATTTGTAAAGGAAGGAAATCAGTTAGTGGAGGCAAGCCTTGAGATGTTACAACTAGTACCCATTCACTGTTCTCTCACTCTCTTTTGTCCTCCCTATTGATGTGATATGATGCTGGCTTTCATCTCTTACCATGTTTTTCCTGCTACAGTGAATTCTAACCTTTGGAAATGTAAGCTGAAGAAACTCTTTTTTTTCCTTAAGTTGGTTCTGGTCAGGTGTTTTGTCCCAGAAGTGAAAAAGTAACTGATAAAGATACAGTTAAGTTCAAGGCCAGCCTGGGTAACTTAGTGATATTTCACCTGAAAATAAAAAGTAAAATGAGGACTGAGACTATAGCTTAGTGGTGAATTATTTACATAACATGTATAAGGTCCTGAATTCAATCCCTGGTACTGTAAAAGAAAAACACAAACTTAAAACACCTACACAATGTAAAATATGAAATGCACATTATCCAGTCATCCAGTTTACAAAAAATTTTCATCAAAATCTAGCCCACAATGTGAGAAGTCAATCAACAAAAGTTATGTACACTGGAGAGATGGTTCAGTGGTTAAGGTACTTGCCTACAAAGCTAATGACTCAATTACCCAGTATCCACATAAATCCAGATGCACAAAGTGGTAGATGTATCTGGAGTTTGAGTGGTTAGACACCCTGGCATGCCCAGTTTTTCTCTGTCTCCCTTCTTGCAAATAAATAATAAATTAAAAATTTAAAAATGTTATCCACACTGAAAACAGATAAGGAAGATATCATCCACAAATAACATAATGATCTTTTATTGCTTTTTTGAGGTAGAGTCTCACTCTAGTCCAGGCTCAGCTGGAATTCACTATGTATTCTCAGGGTGACCATGAACTCATTGCAATCCTCCTATGCCCCCCCGAGTTCTGGGATTAAAGGAATATGCCATCATGTCTGGCTATAATCATTTTTTGAGAAACTAAAATGGATGTATCAAAGTGTGACTCACTGAATTTGTCAGGATTGCAGAATGTTATATAGGGGTCTAACTAGCTTCCCCAAATTCACTATCTCTGTCCTTTGCTTCCTTGCTATAAGGCAGGTTTTGTGGTTACCTTCTCATTACTAGGATAAAACATCCCTCCAAAAGCAGCTGATGGGATGAAAGGGTTTATTTCAGCTTACACTCTTGAGGGTAAGTGTGGTAGTTAGAATGTATGTCCCCAACTGAGTCAGGTATTTTATTAAAGTTTACCTCCGTTGTCTGGCTGAAGGAGGTATCACTGGGGGTGGATCTTGGATTCCAGTCCTAAGGAGTCACTGGTGGTGGTTCTGATTTCTAGTCCAAAAGTATGCATAGAGATTTTTGAGCTCTTCCTGGGTCCCTGCTGCTTGTTGCTTTTGGTTTGTGCTGGCTTGTGGTGGTTTCTCTCTGCTTGAATTTGTTAAAAGGGGCCAGTCTCTTCTGCCATTATGAGACTTTTGCTATATCTTTAAGCCTGAAATAAATTCAGTTCCTCCCATAAACTGTGTCTGTTTGGAAGTTCATCCCAACAACATGGATCTAACTACAACAGTAATGTACATCATGGCATGGCATGACAGACAAAACAGAGCCTGGCTTATATCTAGGTACATACCTGGGTAGAGGTAGTCTCAGTACTAGACTTGGAGATGGGCTAATAAAATTCAAGGTCCATACCCAGTAGTATACCTACTCCATCAAGGCTCAATATCCCAAATTATTACCAGCTGGGAACAAGTATTCAAAACACATGAGGCTTAAAAACAAACACATGAGGCTATGGGGGGAATATCACATTCAAACTACCATGACAGGTAAACCACAGAATTCTCAGCACAGGGCTTTTGTGCTATTTTCTCTTATTACACAGGTACTTGACTTATGGAAGAACCAAGCTAATGACCACAATGATAGATCTCAAATTTGAGGCTAGCTTGGAGTATGTAGAGAAAATTTGTCTCAATAGCTAAAAATACAAAAAATTAAGCTAGAGACATGGGTTAAGGTGCTTGCCAGTCAAGCCTAAGAACTCATGTTCAAATCTCCAGGTCCCACATCAGCCAGATGCACAGTGACTCAGGTGTGCAATATCCCACATGCACACAAGGGGGCACACACATCTGGAATTCATTCTTAGTGACTGAAATCCCTGGTGCACACTTTCTCTTGCTTATGGTGGTTACTAAAAGGAATATGGATGAAGGGTTACTACAGGAGCATAGACAACTCAAAGGTATCTACATCATGGATAAACCCACCACAGTGCAGGTGATAACTTATTGAAGCTGCATGTTTGGACCTCACTGAACAGCTTGCCAGCAGCTTGGATGGTCCAGAAATCTTTTCTCCCAAGCAGTTCTCAGTCCTTACGTAATCTTGGGTAGGGCTGTTGTGAATCTTGTAATTTTCAGGAACTTCCTGAGACTTCTGAGCGCTCAGCCTTGTTTACTTCCTGAGTTTTAAGTTGCTTTCAACAACAATTTCCTCTATGAGGAAATGTTTCAATTGAGAAGAAATTTCAATATGACAGATATCACCTGAGTAACTGGATTCCAGAATCATCCTCTACCCCTACAGGAAAAGGCAGATGTTCAAAGTATAAAAGATACTCAGATGCAGATATGTAGCTTAATTTTGTTTTCTGGAGTAACAAACATTGGCCTCCACCAGCAATGGGGCAATAGTAGGGCGGACAGTGCCCAAGGGCCAATGCAGACCATAATAAAGTGGCATCTGCTGTATGTGCCAATTCCTGGGGAAGGCTGCACAATGGTAGGTTAAACAGCGCCCTCTGTCTGGCTTAGACCTAACAAAAATGGGGGCACAGTCCACTGCATGGTCTGCACCAACTGAGTAACTTGGCCTCAGGTGATAGAAATTTCAGGTTGGCCAAAGTTTTCAGCTGTCAGTTGGTTTATAGAGAGGGACACAGAGAGAGGTGATAACTAGTATTTCACTGGTTCTGTCTGATGGTAACAGGCCCACTACATCAGAGGTATCTTCTACCCTACCCATTCTTGAGTGTTCACATTGACCTCTCATAAGGACTGTTTTATTGGAAATGAACCCAGAAACCAACTTACCCAAGCCCTATTTTGTATTCATGTACCCTGTACATTGCCAGACTCTGAACTGCACTGTGTATAGGCTGGTCTCTGCATTTGTCTGCATAGGGTGGCCAAAGTGTGGATAGGTTTGACAGTATGTCTGTGGGCAGGGTGTGTGCCTGTGGGCAGAGGTATATTGTTAAGTAGTGGGAGGCCAGGATGGAGGGTTCATCTGGGGTAATGGGGATGGAGGATATGTCTGCATTGAAATTGTAACATGAAGTGATGGTGTAGGAATTTCAAGAACTCCAGGAGACAGTGTTGAGACAAGCAAGTGAAGTGTTTTGCCTTTTCTTCTCCAGTGGGTAGTATTCTATTGTCGGGCACAGTTGAGGGCCCCAAGCCACTGGAAGTTTAAGAAGACCTGAGCTGTCAGGCACCGCTAAGGGCCCCAGGCCACAGGAGGTTGCAGCAGGCCTAGACCCCAATAATCTCATGTTGAGACTGGCAGGAGTGAGGCCACTCCCTCCCCAAGCCTGGAGCACCTGGAGTCCTAATAAGATTTAGGCTTTAGTTTCCATGTGGCCATGTGACCCGGAACCCCATAATAACCCTGTATGTTAATGAGGTGTCAGGCAGCAGCCTTCATGCAGCCAATTCCCCTGTGACCCTTACCCCCATCCTAACCCTACATGTTAATGAGGTATCAGCCAGCAGCCCTCACACAGACAATTCCCCTGTACCTTTTCTCACCACTACATGAATTCTTATAAGCCCATTCCCCTAACAAATAAATGAGCTGTCCTGTGACACAGTCTCCTGGGTGTTTCTTCCCGTCACACTCAGAACCACTCAAGACCGTGCTCTGCAGTTGCCTGGACGCCTCTGGGAAACTGATGTGCAGTGGCCCCAGAGTGACCAGGAACTACAGCTGGCTCCTGAAAAGGGACCCTCTGAGACATGCTGTGATAAGTGAGTGCTCCCCTGAGGGACTTTGGCCCCCTGTGGCCTTGCCTCCATGACTGAGGGCTGACAGGTTTCTCTTTCTCCTTTACTTTAGGTTTGCATCATTGTGAGGGACCAAATATAGTGAATGGACAACTGACGTCTCTTGACCAAGACCACTCTTTGGCATTGACTGAAGGCCTCTAGTCCTCTGCCCAGATCCTGACAGCCTGCTTGGGTGTTGGCAACAACCTCCTATCTATTTCTCTCCAACACAAAACCCAGTAATGGAATGACCTCTTTTTAAAAAAAATTTTTGTTTATTTTTATTTATTTGAAAGTGACAGACAGAGAGAGAGAAAGAGGCAGATAGAGAGAAAGAGAGACAGAATGGGCATGCCAGGGCCTCTGGCCACTGCAAACGAACTCCAGATGCGTGTGCCCCCTTGTGCATCTGGCTAACGTAACGTGGGTCCTGGAGAATCGAGCCTTGAACCAGGATCCTTAGGCTTCACAGGGAAGCACTTAACCGCTAAGCCATCTCTCCAGCCCTGGAATGACCTCTTAAAAGCATGTAGGGCAGTCACCAGTCTCTTAAACTTGCAGACAGGCTTGTGACCAGACATTTGGGGAATCCCTCCCAGCACTATCCAGCCCTCAGGAATGTTACCCTCTGGTCTTGGCATCTCCCACTCTTTTTCTATCATGGGTAATATCACCTCCCACCAAAAGGAGTCACAGATGCAAGATTTATAAGCACTTCAAGGCTAGAGGCATTAAACTTTCCCAGAAGGAAAACATCTCCTTTTGGGAGGAAGTATTCCAGATCTCCCCCTGGATGATTTCTGGGGATCCATATGACTCAGGCGTATGGACCATAGCTTTTCTGGCTAGAGGAGGAGACGTTCAGGCAGGAAATCCCCCCTCACTCCCTTTTCATCTCCTTTCAAGCTTCTCTGCTAGGGCAGCAGTGGAGCTGCAAGCTGGCCATGCAAGAACTCTAAGACAGCTCAGGTCCTGTGGTGGGCACATGTTCACTGAGACAGCGGTGCCTCAGCCCACGCAGGTGCAGGCACAGGCACAATGTCTGTTTCCCTCCGTGGTGTTCCTGACCCCCTCTCTCCTTTCCCCTTCACAAAGAGGGCTCCAGGGCATACTCACCCTGTGAGGAGGCTGTACTCAGGAGACACCCTTTCCGCTCCTGAAGACCATGTACCACCCAGGCTGGTGGGAAGCCTGGCATCTCAGCCACTGCCTCCATGTCTACCAGACCTGACCCCACGTGAGAGCATGGGAGCTGGGTGGGGCTGGTCAGAAGGTAGTGAGTTATCTCGATTGTTCACAGTCAGTTACAGATTGAACTCCTTGTTCTACACTCCTCCCTTTTTCCTCTCAATTATAGCTGCTGTTAAGCAATGTATTAGTCCTCCTAAATCCACCACACCAAAATCAGATAATAACTCTGATGAGGAGGGCCCTGAGGACCAGCCAATGGCAGACCTCAGTTCACTTGAAAAGGCTATAGAAGAAATTAGAAAGAAAATTACCCCAGACTCCCCTATGCCCACCCCCTTTATCTGCCCCTACCACCTTATCCACTTCCATGGAATAGCTGTACCTGTAGCTTATGGTACTTAATACCTTCTTGGCTTTGAGGTGGTGGCATTGCTCTGACTAGGAATGGCTCCATATGATTGCATATTCTACAAATTTTCCAGTGGGGCTTGTTGTCGTGAACTCTTTATGACCAGATAATAGTCCTGCCTGAAGCAGAAGTGGGGGCCTTTCTCTGAGCCCAGCCTGCTCTGAGGCAACAGCATCCTTGATCTGAGGCAAGAATGGCTCAACACTGCCATCGGTCCCAAAACTGCATACACAATACAGAAGGAACTTTTATTCGGATATAAAGAAAACTGAAATTACGACATTTTCAGGAAAATTGAAGGAACAGGAAATTTCTTCCTTAAACAAGTATTCAAAAACAGAAATACTAAAACAAGAGAGAGAAATACTCCATGCTTTTCCTCATATACAGATCCTTGATTGTTATTTTGATCCTTCATATGTATATCCTCTGTTGCAATTTTGATGTGGGTGTTAGGTGCTGGAACTGGAGAGGGGAGCACAGACATAATTACATCCACTTCTACTCATTTAAGTTTTGGGGCCTAGAGTACAAAAGTTTCTCTCTTCTAATTGTGTCCTCCCACCAGAATTCAGGAGTCCTCACATCTTTTTCACTACTGGGTCTTTTAACAACAGCCAACTTAGGTTGTCTGGACAGCACAAGCCGTCCAGAAACACTAGAACAAAGAAAACGGTGGCCTCAAGTTCCTGTCTCAGATCACCAAGAAAAAGTGTTGGGGCAATGGTGAAGTGTTTTAGGGGAAGGAGGATGGTACTGTTGGAAAAGCATAGATAGAAAGAAAACCACTCACCATTCCAGCCAGAAAGCATCAGGACAAAAGCAGAAGGGAGCTCTGTTCTTGAGTAAATAGTACATCAGAAGGCGGTGCACAGTACAGATGATGCGTGATACAAACATGTCAGACTGACAAAGTAGGGTAAGTAAGCATCGTGTAATTTCAGTCAAATTTCCTATGTAGATGGTACTATGTGTGCACAGAGGGAGATTTTATTCCCGCTTTCCAGAGTGATGCCTTTATTTTTTAAAAATTATATTTATTACCAGACATAGTGGTACAAGCCTTTAATCCCAGCACTTGGGAGGTCGGGGTAAGGAGGATCACTGTGGGTTCAAGACCAGCCTGAGACTACATAGTGAATTCCAGGTCAGCCTGGGCTAGAGCGAAATCCTACCTCAAACCCTCTCCAAAAATGTTTATTTATTTGAATGTGTATGTATTCGTGTGTATGTATGTATGTATGTACATATGTATTTATGGGCATGCCAGTGCTTTTTGCTGCTACAAATGAATGCTAGACACGTGCACCAGTTTTTGCATCCAGCTGTACATGGGTGCTAGGGAGTCAAAGCAAGATTGATAGGCTTTGCAAGTAAACAGCCTTAACCGCTGAGCAATTTTCCCAGTCCTATGATACTTTCCATACATTGATTTCTCCCTCCAGTATAAGGTGCATTTTTCTGCTGCTTTGTATCCCGTGGTAGTTTGGGGTTAGATGTCATGGCCTGCCCTTTCCTTTTCCCATGCGTCTATCGTATTTCTACACAGAGTCATAAATAGTATCCTGGAATGCAAAATTTTCAGTAAATATTTGACATTTAAAATTTTTTTTAGTAAATATTTGATTCACTTATTTGCAAAGAGAGAGAGGAAGAGAGAGAGAGAGAGAGAGAGAGAGCGCGCACGGGCATGCCAGGGTGTGGTGGTTTGATTCAGGAGTCCTTCAGAAACTTAGGTGTTCTTCATGCTAGTTTCCCAGCTGATGGAGATTTGGGAATTAACGTCTCATGGAGGCAGTGTATTGTTGGGGGCGGGCTTATGGGTGTTATAGCCAGTTTCCCCATGCCAGTGTTTGGCACACTCTCCTGTTGCTATTGTCCACCTTATGTTGGTCAGGGGGTGATGTCCACTCTGTGCTCATGCCATCATTTCCCCCTGTCATCGTGGAGCTTCCCCTTGAGCCTGTAAGACAAAATAAACCACCGTTTCTCACAAGCTGCTCTTGGTTGGGTGGTTTCTACAAGCAATGCAAACCTGACTGCAACACAGGGTCTCTAGCACTGCAAACTCTAGATGCACACACCATTCTGTGCATCTGGCTTTAAGTGATATTGGGGAATTGAACCTGGGTCCTTAGGCTTTGCAGGCAAGCAGCTTAACCACTGGGAAATCTTTCCAGCCCCCAATATTTGACAATTTTAAGCACTAAATAAATAATCTTTTCTCAGATTTACAAAGCCTGAGCACTTGGTGACCTTCTGAATATTTCACAATGTTTAAGAATCATCTTGGGCTGGAGAGATGGCTGGGCAGTTAAAATACTTGCCTGCAATGCCTAGAGACCTGGATCCTACTTCACAATACCCATGTAAAGGCAGATGAACAAAGTGGTGCCTGCATATGGAGTTCATTTGCAGTGGCTAAAGACCTTGGCCATGGGCTGGAGAGATGGCTTAGCAGTTAAGCACTTGCCTGTGAAGCCTAAGGACCCTGGTTTGAGGCTCGGTTCCCCAGGACCCACGTTAGCCAGATGCACAAGGGGGCGCAAGTGTGTGGAGTTCGCTTGCAGTGTCTGGAGGACCTGGTGTGCCCATTCTCTCCCTCCCTCTCTCTTTCTCTCTCTCTCTTTCTCTCTCTTTGTCACTCTCAAATAAATAAATAAAAATGAACAAAAAAATTTAAAGACCTTGGCCATACCCATTTATTCACTCTCTCCTTGCAAATAAATGAATAAAATATTTTAAAAATAAATTCCCTTGACATACAGAATAGTAATTACAGGGACTAGCCCAAACAGATCATAGTCCATTGAGTTGCATTGGCCAAAGAAAGAGACACATGCCTTGGTTAGTAAAGTACCTGTTGAGAACATTGCCTTCCTATTGTCCCACTGTACTTTCTCTATAAAAGCCTTTTTATGTGTCTGATTTCCCATGATGATCTTTGGCTTGAGTGTCACAGCCCCCTCTTCATCATCTTATGATGCTGGCATTTAAATGAACTTCTTTTTTCCCCATCTACTCTCATCTCCAGGGAGAAATGAGTAGTGAGCAGGCATACATGTGCACAGTAACACTGATAATGTCAACAGAAAAGGGGCAGGATGGAGCTGCTCCATGTTATTGTCTCAGTCTACAGAATTGCATTTCTTCTTCCATATGGAAGACCATCCAGAAGCATCCAAAATATCCAAAATATCAAAATGTGGGAGGGTCAGATCACAAACTGGAACAGAGGCTCTCATGTGTCATAGAGATGAATTTGGACCTAGCTCTACCTCACTCTAGCAGACTGTCCTTTGGGTAGCCTCAGTGTCTTTCCATGTCAAGCAACAATGACCTCTTAACCTTCTCTTGGAGGCAGTTGTGCTGATGGTAACGTTCTTAGGGATTCTAGCAATCTAGGAGCCATACAATCCTAACAATGTGACTATTTATAGGCCCAGAAGGAAACTTCCAGCCTTTCTATGACTTTGACATTGGGGTCTTTTAGTGCATGCCACTAAAGTCTGGATATCCTGAAAAATTTGATTCATAAAAGGATTCTGAAAAGTATTCAACTGAGAACATGGCTGGCTTCTTAGCTACAACATGTTTCTCAGGAGGATGTAAAAACACCAACTAGCAGGTAATGGAATCCTCACAGTGGTGAAGGAGGTATCTGAGATAATTTGATAGACTTGGAGAGCCCATAGTTACTTGAACATGTCATCCTGGCTGAGAGTTTCACAAGCTTTACTAGCCTCCCCAAGGAAATCACTGTCTTTACTTGAAAGACTTATTCTTGGGCTTCTTTTCCTTCTTCCTTCCCTTCCTCCATCCCTTGTATCATATCTCCTAACTCTGTCCCCAATTCTACTTATGCCTACTTAGAGTAATTTCTTCTAGAATACCAACCATGATCATTAATAACAAAACAATAGGAAAGGCAAAGTGCAATGACAAACCTCAAGAAAAAGGTGACAGCAGTCTAAAGTTGAATAGATAGGAGTTTGGCCAATGTCTTTGAAGAAATATTCTAAGGTTTCAGTGACCTTTGTGGGAGGCTGGGGTTTGAGCAGAGACTTTGGTGACAGTTGCTCTAAAACAATATAGTTTGAGAAGTGTTGACCTAGAAATCTGGACTTTTGTGAAGATGACAATTTTTTATTAGTTATGTACGTAGTGTATACAGTCATGTTGGTACCATCATTAGCCTCCTCCCTGTCCTCCCACCTCTGCAGGGACCCTAACTTTCAGGATGTTTTTAATCTTTCAGGATATTATCCCATAACATTTCTCACACTTGAATAATTTTCCACTCAGAGACACATTTTTTTAATTCATTTGCAAGGTGGGAGAGAGAGACAGAGACAGAGAGAGAGAGGGAGAGAGAGAGAATATAAGCATGCCATGGCCTCTAGCCACTGAAAACAAACTCCAGAATCATGTACCACTTTGTGCATATGGCTTTAGGCAAGTACTGGGGAATTGAACCTGGGTCATTAGGCTTTGCAGGCAAGCATCTTAACAACTGAGCCATCTCTCCAGCCCCAGATAAGATTCAAAACATTACAATATGACATCAATGGATATTTTTCTTGTATTATGTGTGGAGCCTTGTACATGATAGACAAGCATTCTATCAGTGAGCTACATCATCATATCAAATTAATATTTCATAAGTTTTAATGTTTTCATAGTACATAAAAACGAGGTTAAAAAATAACAAAAATATGGGCTGGAGAGATGGCGTAGCAGTTAATTGCTTGCCTGTGAAGCCTAAGGACCCCAGTTCAAGGCTTGATTCCACAGGACTCACGTTAGCCAGATGCACAAGGGGGCACATGTATCTGGAATTCGTTTGCAGTGTCTGGAGGCCCTGGTGTACCCATTCTCTCTCTCTCTCTCTCTCTCTCTCTCTCTCTTTCCCTCTCTGTCTCTCTCAAATAAATAAAT
The DNA here is from genome assembly GCF_020740685.1 of Jaculus jaculus. Taxonomy (NCBI): domain Eukaryota; kingdom Metazoa; phylum Chordata; class Mammalia; order Rodentia; family Dipodidae; genus Jaculus; species Jaculus jaculus. The sequence continues at coordinate 152,752,688 of NC_059125.1, forward strand.
AAAAATAAGCAAAAAATTTTAAAAATAACAAAAACCCGAGCATGATGGCACATGCCTTTAATCCCAGCAGTTGGGAGGCAGAGGTAGGGTCATGGCTGTGAGTTTGAGGCCAGCCTGAGTCTGCTGAGGTGGCTGAAAATCCAAGTTACAACTTTTTTTTTTTTTTTGAGGTTGGGTCTCTAGCTCAGGCTGACCTGGAATTCACTATGTAGTCTCAGGGTGGCCTTGAATTTATGACAATCCTCAAACTTCTGCCTCCTCAGTGCTGGGATTAAAGGAATGCACCACCATGCCTGGCATCCAAGCCACAGCTTTAATAAAACATTTGAGTCTATTGGTCTATTGGGGGACATAAATTCAAACTACCACATTCCTGGCTCCTAATAGACTCATACCCATCTCACATTTTAGATTGTATTCAGTCCAACTTTTAAGGTTTCATTGTCTTTACCAACTTAAAATAGTTCCAAAATCCCAAGTCTCATCTGATATAGGACTCTCTCTTAATTTTGAGTCCTGTAAAATCAAACAAGTTACATATAATGGCACAGAGTAAATGATCTTATTATTATAAAGCATAACAAGGAGAGACTGGGCAAATGCAAACTCAAAATCATTAGGCAAACATCTGCAGTTCAAGTCCAATATTTATAACCACTTAACAGTGACTAGTCTCTGGATTTTCCAATTCCACTCCTCCAGGTGGGCTTAGTAGGAAGGGAAAACTACCATCTGGAGCCAACAGCACTACATGGTAGACCTTGCACAGTGCTGGTATAACCAAAGTATCTTCAGGTTTCCATGCAAACCATGGTCCAACTTCCAATGGCTTCATCAGCCTCTTTATCAAGGTCATCACAACTTGTCTCATTCTGCATCTCAGTAATGACTCCTGAAACTGTGTGCACTTCATGACCCATTCAATGCATTTTTGATGCTTCTGTAATCAATACCAGGTCTGAATATTCTTTTTAAAAGTATTTATTTATTTATTTGCAAGTAGAGAAAGACAGTACTTCTAGCTACTGCAAACAAACTCCAGATGCATGCACCACTTTGTGCATCTAGCTTTATGTGGGTACTAGGGAATTGAACCTGCGTCACTAGGCTTTGAGGGCAAATGCCTTAACCACTGATCATTTTTTCCAAAGCCCTCTGCTATATTCTTAATTCAGGGACAAAATAAATGGTGACATTGAAGGGCATCTTCCTTCTTTTCTAAAGAGTTTGTATTCCTACCACTAAGTTTTTCCACAAGCATAATTTTCATTGTTTCAGTGTAAAGTGATTGGACCATCTTCCTTCCAAATGCTAATGCATTTGACATTAGCAACTTCAGAAATCCTAAAACTAGTCTCTGTGCCTGTAAATTTTAAACTTGTTTGTATTTCTCCAATTTTAAATCTTATATCTCTCAGTCTCATATCTTTAGCCAAGTACATAAATCCATAACCCCGATCAAACTCTCTGAGCATGGGCAGCAAAACACAGCAAGCCGTTTTGTCCAACAAAGTGCTCTGCAGTCTTCTGTTCCCCTTTGAAAGTTCATAAACAAAGCCTCCAAATGCAATTCTCTCTGCACTTAGCATTATCAAACTTTCACCAGAAAAGTCCATAAAACTTTCCTTACCACACTGTGAGGCATTTGAAATTACAAGTCACAAGTCCATATATATTCCACAAGGACACAAGTTCCAAACTACTAAAGTTCACATGGTCAAATTTATCATGCAACAAAAACCCACTCTCTGGTACAAATTTATTTCATAGTCAGCTCCATGCTGCTAGGATGAACTTCCAAACCAGACAAGGTTTACGGCAGGAATGGCATTCATTTCAGGTTTAGAGGTCCAGGGGAAGTTCCATAATGTTGGAAGAAGCTGCCCCCTTTACCAAATCAATGCATAGAGAAAAATCACCACCAGCACCATAAGCAAGCACACACTGGGAATCCCAGGCAATCTACAAGCACTCTGCATACCTTAAGGCTGGAGTTCATACCACCCCTAGGAACACCTTAGGGCTGGACCCCAGAACCTTCCCACAGTGGCACCTCTTCCAGCCAGGTGGCTGCATAACCAAGTTACAGCTTTACTAAAACATTTGAGTTTATTGGGCAACATAAATTCAAACTGCCACATCTGACCAGCCAGGCAAGATATGCCCATTGGTGTACTATTAGCATGACTGTCATGGGGGTGACCAACCTCTCTCGGAATTTGAGGCCCACTCCACAGGAAGGAATTCATGCCTAGTACTGAACACCTAGTCTAAAACCAATAAGCTTCTATTCTTTGGCTAAATGGATATGTTGTGTCTTTAAATTGCCTGGTAAGTATTTCTACCCTTGCCCACAGGTTAGTGCTGCTCTCATTTTTGGTTAGAGAAGCTTCTTTTTGCAGTTGGAAGTAACAACTGGGAGACTCAAATTTCATCAAAATGCTGAGAAGAAGTGATTTTGGAGGGTTCACTTTTAAATAAGACATCTGTGTCACTCCAAGTCTCAAGGAATAGTGCAAAAGTGGGGGCAGAAAGAGTATGAGAGCCAAAAGAACATGTGGAATGTTGTGGAATGTTCTCTTCCAGGCATGACATGTTTGTTGCACTTATGGCCTTACAGAAGTTGTGGTTACCTGTCCAAGATCTGCATAAGATGTGGGCATGTTATTAACATTGCATTATGGATGGTGGAGGGCTCCTGAGGCCACATTCCTCCCTGCGGAGCTATTGGAATATGATTTCTGGAGGATGGGGAGTCATGTTCTTCATTGATGTAGCCACTGGTAAGTTGCCCATGCTCCAGTAAATAACCTACCCATGCTCATACAGGCCACACTAATCAAACTCAGTGGATCACAAAACAAAAAGATATCGAAGTAGATGGGGAACTAAGGAAGAAGGAATTCACTGGAAAGGAGAGGGCACTATGAAAGGTAATGGGGGGTCAATGTAATCAGGATATATTATATACATGTATAAAACTGCCAACACTGGGCTGGAGAGAAGCTCAGCAGTTAAGCACTTACCTGCAATGCTTAAGGCCCCTGGTATGAGGCTTGATTCCCCAAGACCCATGTTAGCCAGATGCACGAGGGGGCACATGCTTCTGGAGTTCGTTTGCAGTGGCTGGAGACCCAGGCGTGCCCATTCTCTCTCTCTATCTGCCTCTTTCTCTCTCTGCCTGTCACTCTCAAATAAATAAATAAAAATAAACAAAAAAATTAAAAAAATATTGTCAACACTTAAATTGTTTTAATATTTATTTATTTATTTGCAAGCAGAAATACAAAGATAAAGAGGATGAGAGGATGAGGTGGTGGTGGTAGTGAGGGGAAATGGCCTTGCTATGGCTTCCTGCCACTTCAAACAAATTCCTAATGCATGCACCACTTGGTGCATCTGGATTTACATGGATACTTGGAATCTGAACCTGATCTTCAACAAGCCCATTAACCACTGACCAATCTCTCCAGACCCTTAAAACATTCTTTTTTTATATAATAAGGAGATTTTTTAAAAAAATATTTATTTATTTGAAATCAGAGAGAGAGACAGTGAAAAAGAGAGAGAGAGAATGTGCACGCCAGGGCCTCTGGCTACAGCAAATGAACTCCAGATGCATGTGCCCTTTGTGCATCTGGCTATGTGGGTCCCAGAGTATCTAACCTGGGTCTTTTGGCTTTGCAGGTAAACACCTTAACTGCTAAGCCATTTCTCCAGCCCCCTTAAATCATTTTTAAAATGATAATCCAGAAAGTGGTACATGCCTCTGAAGTTCTTTGGCAGCAGCTGGAGGTCCAGGTGCATCCATCCCTTTCTGGCTAGCTGCCTCTTCCCCCACCCTCAAATAAATAAATTTTAAATATCACATTTTTTAAAGGGGGCTAATCCAACTCGGTCTATCACCTGGAGACAAAACCACCCTTCAGGAAATCTGTCTGTTACAGAGGCTTTTCAGAAATAGTATAAAGCCCACCTCAACATGAAGATTTGTTACTGGAGTTGTTAGGATCAAAGCCTGGGCCTTGGGAGCCCTAATATGTAGGTTCAGCCACCCATCAACTATACGCCAATTAAAGAGACAAATAATGAAAAATAGAAGAGATTATTCAGTGTGGCCACACTGGGAAGAGAAACCAGCAAAGAGACCAAGTCCTATTTCCATCTTCAGGGTTCTGATAAGAGGTTAAGTGTAAGAGGTACGCATAACTACTAAGAAGATCTGGTCAAGATCTTCCCACCCACCATTTACATACCATTATGACACTCCAGGGGAAATTCTAGCTCCTTGGAGTCCTTTGTCTCAATAGCATGATGGCCAAAGGGAGGGACAAAGCATCTGTCTTTAGAATATCTTCACTCCTGACAAGATGGGTTATGGGTTGGCACAATGGTCTCTTTGGATATTATCTACTCTCACATCTTGAGAGTACCTTCCACAATGTTCCCATTGGCTATTGCCCATTCTTAACCCTTAAGAATACCCCGCAGTGTTCTTTAGTAAACTCTTATTTTCTACTCTATGTTCCATATGTCTCATCTAAATGCTTTTGGCAGAGAATACAAGGCCTAGGGAGCTAAGAGGGGGACAGGGATCCAGAGTAAGATCCTGGTAAGATTCCTAGCTGAGCCCTTTGTTATAGCTGGTATTAATGCAGGGCCATTCATCGACATAGAGGGGCACAGACCAGCAGAGAGAACAATAAGTAAGAGAGATTTCCAGATTTAAGAATCCAAGTCCACATTATCATTTTTTGTATTTTTGTAATCGTCAGAGGAAATTACATTGCCAAATAAACTACAAGCTGGTCCTTTCAAATTCAGAACTTCCAACCCAAGAGCTCCAAAACTTATACCAGTAATAGACTGCCAATACCTTTATAGCCTCCAAGCAGATCATGGCCCCAAATGTTCACTTGTAAAGTAGCCCAGGGAGATAGATGGGTAGACTCCCAGGTAGCAAAGTCAGTGGCTACAGAAGACAATGTGAGGACAAGTGAGTGGCCTGATGACCCAACCAAGAACTCTACTCCACTGCTGAGGGATGATACTCATATCATTCTTACTCAAAGGAATTCATTGCTGGGAACCAGAGCCTAGAGTTTCTCACTCTCCCCTTCCTGACAACCTCAAATTGTCCTTTAGGCACTGACTCCCCTTCTTTCTTTTAGAAATGAAACCTTGAAGCTGGGCTTGGTGGCACACACCTTTAATGCCAGCACTTGGGAGGCAGAGGTAGGAGGATCATGGCTGTGAGTTTGAGGCCGCCCTGAGACAACAGTGAGTTCCAATCACTGTAGAGTCTGTATGTGCCTTCTCAACCTTTCCCAAGTGTTTATAAACCCACTCCCCTTTTGACCAAATGAGACCAAGCGCTACCCATCAGACTGTCTCTGGGGTAGTTCATTGCCATCATACTCACCCTGCCCACCCCACTTCCTCCTGTGCCATGGTTGATGCTGGCCAACGACCCCCAGGGATAGTGAGGACCCTCATACCCTACCTTGAAAAACAAAAAAGAAACAAAAAGGAAGAAAGGAATGAAACCTTGAATTTTTCCCTGTGCACACAATAATTGGCTGAGTTTACAGCTAGATTCCTTTGTCATTTCGTACCTTCAGATATGACCAGTGCTGGCGCCCTGGGTGTGCATCCTCTAAATGGAGTCCTGTACTCAGAAAAACCTCACCTTTTGCCTAATACCCTCTTATCACCATCTGAAATTCATAATCATTTCATCATGAACTTGTGTGAGTGGAACACAATGAGCCAATAAAGCAAAGGAGATACACTGGTCTTAGCATGTAGATGTGAATGCCCCCCTGGACAATTCTGAGGTAGTACTGGGTGGCAGGGTAGCCAATGTATGACCTGGAATACATTGGAAGTTGAATAGGATATGAAACTACTCACCCTTTTACCATAAATTTGTAACTTCCTGTGAGCATTTTACCTCAAAGTTGATAGACACACCAGAACAGATTCATGTCTTCCCTTCTGATTCACAGTGCGCCTTGCTAGATTTTCTGCCTCTACTTCTGTACTGGTACTAAGGATACAGAAGTGGTAGAGGAAATGAGAAAATGAGCAGGTTCTAGCTCTACTGTCCATACAAATGGAAGCACTATACACACACACACACACACACACACACACACACGAGTTCTTTAAAATAACAATATATTTGAAGGAGGAAGTTCAACTGTTCTGCTGAAGTACTCTCTAGGAGATGCTGACCACCATCAGGCTAGGGGAGAGGTGCAGGATATTTCCATGGCAGAGAAGTTGAGTGGAAAGGTTAGAACTGGGATAAAGATCCCAGTGAGAAGTGTGAAGAGAGAATGGTGCTCTGGAAGGCCCAGTGTGTTCCTGCTGGGAGTTGAAAGTTATCAGTGATGAATGGGATGTATGATACAACAAAAATATATGAAAGAACTTTACAGTGCATGGAGGAGCAGAGCCACATTGCCCTCATGCCTAGGTCACTCTGGCCAGAGTTACTGCCCAGCGCATGGCCCAGGCTCCCACAGAGAAACAGATGGACCACAGAATCTTAATATTTTAATTTTAAACTGCAACAGGTTGGGGGGGAAAGCAATGCTAAACCTCAGGGAAAAGATAAACCCCTAGCAGTTAAGCACAACAGCACCTTCCTACGAGATGTGGGCCAAATCAGGACCCAGTATGGCTGCAAAATCTCCAAAGATACCAGCTGCTTCTGTGGGTGGGGGATTCTGGATTTAACCTGTCAAAAGAGAGTAGAGTCAGGAAGAAGTCTCCAGTGGGGAGAAACCCCTAGCCCTCACCAGGGGATAAGACTGTGGGACAGGGCATGGGAAGTGGGGAGGGGAGGGAAATACCATGGTTTGTTGTTTGTAATTATAGAAGCTGTCAATAATATATATAATAAAATAAAGTAAGTGACAATAAAAGAGATACTCCATATTTCCCCAATCACATCTTGTGTGTTGTCTGGGAATCTCAAGAAGGGTAAGTACCACACATCAACTTCTTTTTTCCTGCTTTCTGTCTTACCTCTGATTCTCCCTGTTTTTTTCTTTAATTCTCTTCTTCTTGAGAACTGGGCACATTTGTAACTATGAAATGATAGATGAATTTCTGTAGGAGACCAGATTAAACCTTTATCTCCTTTCCCTCCCTGCCTGCTTGTAAAGCCATAAACAGAATGCATATGCTTGTACTTTTGTGGAATGTTGACTGAGCTTGTTAGGATATGTGTTCATGCCCTATGGCACACACCTTGTTAAAGAAAGCTCTTCTCATTGGCGGGCACAGAGACAACTAGGGTTTGGGGATGAATGTAGTGGCTCTTTTGAGATTGTCATACTGACTTTGTACCTTACAGATGCTAAAGCAGCTAGTGTTTTGCGACACACACACAGATTTTCACAGCATGCCTGATGAAAGCTTGCAGTTGCAACCTGCTATAAGCTAGGTAGCAATGGTGGTAGCTAGAAAAGAAGTGCTGCAAAGGCAATATAAATGGACAGCAGAGAGGCTCATCTGGAAGATATTAAAGTCCACCATCTAGGGGCTGAAAGTATTGCTAATTGGTTAGAGGTGCTTGCTAATGATTGTCATCTTCTTCATGTTCTCTAGTCTGCCTTTTTAGATAAAATGGGCTTTTTAACCTGAAGACAGGTTTTTTTTCCTCTGTGTTGTACGTGGTAAATTAAAGAATGGCTTTCATAATCCTGACAGCTCTACATATTGAAATGGGTAATTTCCCCTGAGTGCTGTCATGCTTGTGTTCTATCTAGGCTGAAGAATATACTGTGGACTAGGAGATTCTGAATCTGAAATAATATGTTTTAGGAAATTCTTACAGGCTCAAACCATAAGGATGCTGAGACTCTCCCTGCTCATGTAGATATTAGAAGTTATTGGACTTTCTTGGCATCTAAAGCTCAATAGTTACTCCAAAGTTTTTTTTTGATGATGGTCTGTTTACAGGCAGGTTAAGATCAAGTAGGCAAAATGCAGCAAAAAGTCACATAAGTCAGGGGGTATTAGTATAGAGTCACAATGGTAAAGAGCTGCTAAGCTCACAGGCTCTGCTTTCTTATTATTGTCACTAATGAGAAAGAACAGGATGCAAGGAACCCTAGACCACATTGGTAAAGACTGACTACCCCAAAGGTAGATTTTTTTGTGGCTTTACACAAGAAAAAAAGTCTCTAGAGGATGCTCTGAAGCAAAGTAATGTGGAAGCTGTTCCAGTATATTTTCTTTTATCTTCCAGATGAATAGTCACGTGCATTCAACAAAGGTTCTCCTAGACTGTATCCTTACCCACTGGGATCTTTTTGATTCAAAGACCTTATAAAAAGAAGTACCTGATATTCTCCTGCCCTCAAGTCTGGTCCAAATATGAACTAGAAGACAGAGAAAAATGGCCTCTGGAAGGAAGTATTAATTTTAATGTGATCTAACAATGAGATCTTCTCTGTAAAAAGAAAGGTAAGTGATCCTAGCATGCAGGATTTCTTTGCTGTAAGAGAAAACCCAGACTTATGCAGGAAGTTTAATATGAATTCAGAACTTTTAGCTGCCCCCACATCAAAGCAAGATATTAGAGGCCTCATACAGGTACAGCCACCTCTAAAACAGAAAGAGGCTTCTTAGGCTTCTTGTCTTCCTTGCTCCAACAATCCAAAGCCTGCCAAGGTCCCATCTTCCTTGTCAAGTGTATCCTGGTCTCCTACCATTACCTCTCTTACCATTACAGGAGACATGTATTTTGTTGTTGTTGTTGTTGTTATTTTATTTATTTTAGAGCGACAGACAGAGAAAGAAGCAGAGATAGAGAGAGAGAATGGGCGCGCCAGGGCCTCCAGCCACTGCAAACGAACTCCAGACGTGTGTGCCCCCTTGTGCATCTGGATAACGTGGGTCCTGGGGAATCAAGCCTCAAACCGGGGTCCTTAGGCTTCACAGGCAAGCGCTTAACTGCTAAGCCATCTCTCCAGCCCAGACATGTATTTTTATTTTAAAATTTTATTTATTCATTTGCAAGAAGAGAAAGGGAATGGATATAACAGGGACTCCTGCCATTGCAAATGAACTTCATATGCATGTGCTGCTTTGTGCATCTGGCTTTACATGGGTATTGGGGAATCAAACCCAGGCCATCAAGCTTTGCAAGTAAGCACCTTTAACCACTGATGCATGTCTTAAGCCCCAGGAGACATGTACTGATCAGACAAGGAGGCCCACTTGGCTGTACTTCCCCTTTTTCTTACAAGACTTGAGACAAATAGAAGTTGATTTCAGAAAATTTTCATAAGATCCTGGCAAATATATTGAGGTGTTCAAGGGACTTATATGATTCATTGAGCTAGCTTGGAAGGATGTAATGTTACTTCTAAATCATTCCCTGACCCCCACTAAATGACTGCTGCTGTTAAATATGGGTATCAGATATATAAAATAAACATAATTACAAAACCTGTAACAGGCAAAGTACAGATACAAATTGAAAACCAGTTCTCAACAGAAGTCCCACTGGATAATCCTCACAGGGACCCTAAATGTCCCCTGGGAACAATTAAGGTATATCCTTATGACTTTCTGAATTTCATTGTTATCTGCTGTAATGGTGTCCTTTTAACCTCTATTATTATTAATTTGGATCTTTTCTCTCTTTTGGTCAATTTTTCTGAGGGTATATCAATCTTGTTTATCCTTTCAAAGACCCAACTCTTTGTTTTATTGATTGTTTTTTGGGAGTTCTGTTTAATTAATTTATGATATTTATTATTTCTTTCCATCTACTGATTTTTAGTTTTGGCTTGTTCTTTTTCTAAGTTTTTTTGTACTTTTTTCATGATTGAGAGAGAGAATTGGCATGCCAGGGCCTCCAGCCACTCCAGTCAAATTCCAGATGCATGTGCCATCTGATGCACATGTGCAACCTTGTGTGCTTGCATCACCTTGTGCACCTGGCCTATGTGGGACCTGGAGAATTCAACTTGAGTCCTTAGGCTTCTCAGGCAAGCAGCTTAACTGCTAAGCAATCTCTCCAGGCTGATCTTCTTTTTCTTCTTATTTAAGGCCTTAAGGTGTAGCATTCAGTTTTTTATTTGTGAGGACTCTCTTTTTAAAAAAATAGTGAAAGACAGAAAAAGGAGATTTATTCAATGTGACCATGTTGGGAAAAGAGACCAATCCTCTAAATCCCCCAAGTCCATTGGGTCCTGATGAGGTTTAGGCTTAAGTCGAGGGCCAGAAGTATGTATTACTAAGCAGTTCTGGTCCAGGGATGGTCCTGCCCATCATTCTTTCTGCCCATCTTTCCTGCCAGGTGGTCTGACATATTGTCAGCACTGTGTGAGATCCCTTTCTAGGGGAAACAATTTTCCTCTTTGGCACCAAGTTTGGGCCTTTTCTTTTGCACAGCATGAGATTATTATTCCTGGGGTTCATTATTTTAATGGTCTGGGAAAGGCAAATGTCTCTTTAGAATATCTTCCTTACTTCCAGGCCAGTAACATTTTCCACATTCTTTGTTTACACACCTCAGTCTTGAGATGAAACATGTGTGTGTCTGAAAAGATGTCATAAAAGAATACAAGTAGAATCCAAGGTTGGGACACATTCAGTTAGTGTTAGGTAATAAAGGCTGGCACAAGCAACTCCATCTTGTTGGTATGAGTCAGGGTCTTGCCATAAAGCCCAATGTCCTCAAGTTTACCATTCTCTTGCTTCCAAGTGTGTGGATTACATGCAAATGTTATCTTTCCCAAGAGTAACTTCATTTCTATTCTGAAAACTTCTCCTTTGCCTTTGAGCAATATTCTCTGATTAACCATCTGGAGGTTTGCTCTTTGCTGTCCCTCATTGCTGGGATGAGTCCTGTCAATATTCTGATTTTCCCTATGGTCAGGATGGCGGCAACGTTGATCTTGGAGCCCTGGGGCCACCACTGCTGGGAAGAGCAAGTGTGCATCTCCATGCGCAGCCTGTCGCTCCCTTCCCTGCACCCCCGTCACCAGAAACCCTTCATGTTGCTCACACCCCTGCTTGAGACAGAAAGGTGTACTCTTCTGCTCCCATGAGCGCCAATTGGACCGGGCGCGCAGGCCCGTGGGCCCCCGAGGGGCACAGTTTGGGGTGGCTGGAGCCCTTGGGGCTGCTCTGGGACCTGGACCTCCCAAAGCTGGGTGGCTTCTGACACGGGAGATGCTCGAGCTTCAAGAGTGACACGAGGGATTCGGCCTAATATCGTTAAAAAGTATATTTTATTTATTTATTTGAGACAGAAAGAGAGAGAGAGAGAAAGACAGAGACAGATTATAGGCATGCCAGGGCCTCAGGCAGCTACAAAGGAATGCACCACTTTGTGCATCTGGCTTTATTTGGGAACTAGAGAATCTAACTCCGGTCCTCAGGCTTTTCGGGCAAGCACCTTAATGCTAAGCCAACCCTCCAGCCCCTAATTTCTGTTTAGACATTTTTATTACTTACTAATTTGTTTGCAAGGAGAGAGAGAAAAAAAGGGAGAGCCAGGGCTCTAAGTGTAACCCCTGCAATGTCATGCATACGTCATTTTGTGTATCTGCCTTTATGTTGGTACTGGGGAATCAAACCAGGGTCATTAGGCTCTGGAGACAAGCACCTTAACTGCTGAGCCATCTCTCCAGCCCTTGTGTGTCTTTGTTTTTATTTTATTTTATTTTTTAAAATTTTTTGTTCATTTTTATTTATTTATTTGAGAGTGACAGAGAGAGAAAGAGGCAGAGAGAAGGAGAGAGAATGGGCGTGCCAGGGCTTCCAGCCACTGCAAACAAACTCTATATGTATGCGCCCCCTTGTGCATCTGGCTAACGTGGGTCCTGGAGAATCGAGCCTCGAACCCAGGTCCTTCGGCTTCACAGGCAAGTGCTTAACCACTAAGCCATCTCTTCAGCCCTGTTTTTATTTTTATTTATTTTATTTTTTGAGGTAGGGTCTTACTCTAGCCCAGGCTGACCTGGAACTCAGTCTGTAGTCCCAAATTGGCCTCAAAGTCACAGTAACCCTCCTACCTCTGCCTCCTGAGTGCTGGGATTAAAGGTGTACACCACCATACCTGGGTACTAATTTCTTCATATAGATACTTAAAGCTACAAATTTCTCTTCTTTGGACCAATCTGAAAAGTATTTAAAAATATTTAAAGTACCAGAAAGGAAAAGGATGGCCTTTGGAGTTCTGACTCAGGCCCAAGTATATGGCCAACAGTGTATTGGGTAAGTAATAAGAAATATAGATCTAGGGCTGGAGAGATGGCTTAATAGTTAGGTGCTTGCCTGTGAAGCCTAAGGACCCCCATTCTAGGCTCGATTCCCCAGGACCCACTTAAGCCAGATGCACAAGGTGACACATGCATTTAGAGTATGTTTGCAGTGGCTAGAGGCCCTGGCATGCCCATTATCTCTCTCTCTCCCTCTCTCTCCCCCTCTTTCTCTGTCTGTGGCTCTCAAGTAAATAAATAAAAATAAACAAAAATTTTTAAAAATTAGATATAGTGACCAAAAGTTGGCCATCCTTCCTCTGTGCAGTGGCTCAATAGCCCTGTTAATTCCCGCGTCTACCAAATTAACTTTGAGGAATGACCGCTTGCCTGTACTCCTCATAATGTGTCATGTCAGGTTTGCTATCTTCAAAGGGAAAAGTGTGGCTAACTGATAATCACCACCTTAGTTATCAGTCAATTCTCCTGAAATAATGTACTGTTCAGATTATAACTTGCTCCTTAGTAAACTTGGCTACCTTCCTACCACAATATAGTCATGATGAAATAATCTCTTGGATTTATGTGATATGAAAAGATCTCAGAGACACCATAGAAAACTCCAGATTGGAATTCCATCCATGTGACCTGCTGACCACCCATGTACAACTGCCTGGAGCACTGCAAAGTAGTCACAGAAGGGCATAAGTAAGACCTTCCTCTGCATGCATCCAGTCTCACTCCACCATGTTTCCAGGAACTCCTGCCCATTCCTGCCTTGAGCAAGGCAAACTAGCCCTCATGTCCTTGGTGAGCAACATACCATAGGCTCATCCAAACACCCTGCCCAAACTGCCTGTACACACTACTTGAGCACCACAGACTAGGTTGTTCATGACTTAGATAACCCCTTTCTTTGCACTCAACTAGTCCTGCTTCCCCATGTGCTCAGGATTGCATGCTCATGACAGCCCTCAGCAAAGGAAACTATTCCTCAGGTTCCCTGCTACTGGTGTCCAATAAGCTCATCCCTATGTTTTTCTCCGACTGGCCGGTAGACCACCCACCTGCCCTTGTGGAGCAAATGTAGACCAGGCCACTATAGGCCCCAGTTGAGCTTCTATTGCTGCATTCTTAGCAAAACAAAAGGATTAGCTCCAGATGGGCAAATACCAATGAAAAACAAAAAGCACAAGAAACCAAGTCCAGATAGCTTCACCAAGAATGCCTAGTCTTATAATGAAAGCCTCCAATGAAAACTACTTTGAAGGAGCTCAAGAAAAATAATTTTGAAATGCAATTAAGATAAACATATTCAACAAAGTTAATGAGGTCATGAATGAGAATGGAATTAAAAGAAATATAAACAACAAAATCAACTCAATAGATAACTGAATTGAATGGAGGGGATTCAACAAAAACAACTCAATAGAAAATGAAATGAAATTGAAGAGGACGCAATCAAATGCATGAATGAATTCCAAGAGAGCACAGAAAATCAACTAAATTCAAAAAGAAAATCTAACCAAGATATGAAAATGGAATTCAATATAAAGATGGAGATGCTGAAAAAACATATTGGGACTAAAAAATGAAATAATTTAAAGGTTTCCAAGAAAGATTCACCAACAGAACAGATCATGTGAAGGACAGACTATCAAGGCTTGAGGGCAAGAAAGAAAAAAATACATCAGGAGGCCAAAATCAACGACAAGTTCAGAAAAATGTATTAAAAGAACATGAAAGAAAAGTAGAATACCAAACACAGTCATACACAGTTTTATAAAGCAAAATCTACTAGACATTAAATTAGAAATAAATCCTAATGGCATAATAATGGATGACTTTAAAAGCCCACTATTGTCAATAGATAGATCATCTAAAGAGAAAATCAATGGAGAAACAATAGAGCTAAACAGCACAATAGATTATGGACTTAGCATACATCTATAGGACAATTCATCCAAACTGTACAGAATACATATTCTCAGCAGCTCATGAAACCTTCTCTAAAATAAATCACATATTGGGATGCAAATCAAGTCTCCACAAAGTCAGGAAAATTGACATAACTCATTCTATTGTATTTGACCATATTACAATAAAGCTAGAAATCGACAATAAAAAACACATAAACTCCTGGAGTGCAAGTGACCCACTATGAACAATGAATGTGTTATTGAAGAAATCAAGAAGGAAATAAGAAACTTCCTAGGACTGAATGTAAATGAAAATACAACAAACCAGAACTTACATGAGATGCTGAAGGCTGTCCTATGAGGGATGTTCATAGCCCTAAATGCCTATATTATAAAAACAGAAATTTCAAAAAAAAAGAGATCCATTTGAAAGCTTTTGAAAAACCAAAGCAACCCAAACCAAAAAGTACCACACAGAAAGAAATAAGCAAGGGTGGAAATCAATGAATTAGAAATGAAGAAAGTGATTTAAGCAATTGATGAAATGAGCTGGTTCTTCAAAACGTAAACAAGATTGATAAACTCCTGGCCAAATTGATCAAAAGAAAAAGAGAGAAGCCTCTAATAAACAAAATTAGAAATGAAAACGATGTTACAAAAGATACCAATAAAATTGGTAATATTAAAAGGATTATACCACAAAAATTATTATTAAAAGGATTATTCCACAAAAATTAGAAAATCTGGAAGAGATGGATGCATTTCTTTACTCATATAATCTACCAAAGATCAACCCAGAAAAGATAACAGAGCCAATATTATCATCTAAATAGAGCCATAACATGCAATGAGATTGAAGGATAATTAAAAGCTCCCCAACTAAAAAATAAGTCCAGTTCCAGATGTATTCACTATCGAATTCTACCACACATTTATTGAGTAACTAAAACCACTGTTTCTCAAGTTATTTCACAAAATTAAAAATGAGAGAAACTTCCTGACTCTTTCTATGAAGCCAGCCTTACACAAATACCAAAACCAGGCAGAGACATGACCAGAAAAGAAAATTATGGAACAATATCCCTGCTGAATGTAGACACAATAATTCTCAATAAAATTCATGGAAATCAATTCCAGGCACATATTCAAGGTATCATCCACCTTGATCAAGTAGATTTCATCCAAAGGATGTATGGGTGGTTCAACATGAGGAAATTGATAAATGTAATACAACACATAAATAGGCTTAAGGGGATGGAGAGATGGCTTAGTGGCTAAGGCACATGCCTGTGAAGCCAAGGACCTAGGTTCAATTCCCCAGTGCCCATGTAAGCCAGATGCACAAGGTGGCACATGTATCTTGAGTTTGTTTGCAGAAGCTGGAAGCCCTGGAGTGTCCATTCTTTCTCTCTATCTGCCTCTACCCACCATAAGTAAATTTTAAATAGATTTAAGGAAGAAATCATATGATCATTTCAATAGATGTATAAAAATCCTTCAACAAAGCACAACATCCTTCATGACTAAAATACTGGAAAGATTGGACTGGAGATATCATATATCGACATAATCAAGGCTATATACAATAGAGTTCTCAAAGGAAGAAATACAAGTGACAAATGAACACCTAAAGAGTTCAACATCTTTAGCCATCACAGAAATGCAAATTAAAACTACTTTGAGGGCTGGAGAAATGGCTTAGCAGTTAAGTGCTTGCCTGTGAAGCCTAAGGACCCATGTTCAAGGCTCGATTCTCCAGGACCCACGTTAGCCAGATGCACAAGGGGGCACGCGCATCTGGAGTTCGTTTGCAGTGGCTAGAGTCCCTGGTGTGCCCAATTTCTCTGTCTCTCTCTCTCTCTCTCTCCCTCCCTCTCTCTCTCTCTCTCTCTGTTTCTGTCACTCTCAAGTAAATAAAAAGTGAACAAAAAAAGTTTAAAACTACTTTGAGATTCTATCTCACTCCAGTCAGAATGGTACCATCAAAAAATCAAATGCCAACCAATTCTGGTGAGAGTGTGGGTCAAGAGGAACTCTTACTCACTGCTGGTGGGAGTGTAAATGTGAATAGCTACTATGCAAATCAGTATGGAATTTCTCAAAAACCAAAAAATAGATCTACAATTTGACCCAGATATACCACTCCTGGGTATAAAGACCCTACTCTTTACTATACAGATACTTTCTCAGACATATTTGTTGCTGCTCTATTCACAATACCTAGGAATTGGAATCAGTCCAGAAGTCTTTGAACTGATGCAGATGTGGTACACAGAAAGAATGGAATTATACTCAACCATAAGGAAAATAAATGAAATAATACTCCCTTCTGCCTTCTACAGGGCAGAATCTCTCTGTACTTCCTTCTCTTAATCTAATAAACTCTCTAAGTTAAAAACAAAGCTTTAAGGGCTGGAGAGATGGCTTAGTGGTTAAGATGCATGCCTGTGAAACCTAACGTTTCGATTCTCCAGGTCCCACATGAGTCAGATGCACATGATCGCGGCACATGCGTCTGGAGTTTGTCTCTAATAAGTAAATAAATAAATATTTTTTTAAAAGAAGCTTTAAAATTTGCAGCAAGATGGATGTACCTGGAAAATTACACTAAGTGCAGTTACCCAGGCTCAGAAAGACAAACATTGAATGTTCTCTCTCATGTGCAGATCCTAACATGTAACAGTGTGATTTGTTTATAAGTCACAGGAAGCATCAGTAGTACTGGTAAGGAATCTAGAATCAGCCATGGGAAAAGGAAAAGCAGGGAGGCATCATAGCAGAGGATAGCAAACAAGCAAGTGGAAGGACAGAATATAGGGGATGGAAGGGAGCTCCAGATGTATGCGCCCCCTGGTGCATCTGGCTTACATGGGTCCTGGAAAGTCGAACTGGGATCCTTTGGTTTTGCAGGCAAATGCCTTAAGCACTAAGCCATCTCTCCAGCCCTCTAATACTTACTTTTATCTGCACTGGTAAACAAGGATTTTTAAGACATACATGCAATAACCCTCTCTTGGAATTACAAGATATGAAACCTATTTCTTTGCTACCTAAAATACATATGCTATAAAAAAGAGAGAATTTTTGAAGAAGTACCCTGTGGGAGCAGATAATGCTGTATTCAGAAGCTATAGATGGTTACAGAAAAACTTCAATGCCAGAGGTAGGCTACTTCCATTGAGTTGTTGGTTAGGGAGGCCAAACTAATACAGTCTATTGCCAAGTCTCTTGGTTGCCCACTGGAACCAGATGGTAAGACTCTACTGCTGAAGAAATCACATATTTTAGCTATAGGACACTGAAAAATCTAACTGAAGTTTAGCTGGGAGCCTCTGCCCTATTGACTACCTATGATGGTGCTGAAGAGTGCTATCCAGGCTGCTGGGGGAGAAAAGATAGCAATAGTCGTATCCATCAGTGGACACTGCAAGCTACACAGCTGGACAGCCAGGCAAAATGTGTCAATTGGTGCAATGGTTGCATGTCTGTTATGAGGAAAAACAAGCTATTCTATGATTGAACTTGAGGCGCACTCAATGGGAGGGAATTCATGGTACTGAAAATCTGGTTACAAAAACCTATGGCTTGAAAAATCATAGGCTCTAGTGGGGAGCTACTATTGTTTGGCTAAATGGATTATGCCCACCCAAATACTCTATAAATATTTATGTTTATGCTCATATATCAATGCTACTCTCACTTTTGACAAGTTCACAATTAATGGAGAGTACATTGAAGTAAGTAAGACATGATGTGTTAAATATAAACAGACAATGGTAATGCCGAATGCTCAATTCTTAACAAGTGCCTGTTTTGGCTTCTTATTATTCTGTGAACTATTAGATTTTCCTCTCCCAAAGAAGCAGTCTAATACTTCTAGGGTCTGAAAAAAAAATTATTCCAGGGCTGGAGAGATGGCTTAGTGGTTAAGCGCTTCCTGTGAAGCCTAAGGACCCCAGTTCGAGGCTCCATTCCCCAGAACCCACGTTAGTCAGATGCACAAGGGGGCGCACACATCTGGAGTTCGTTTGCAGTGGCTGGAGGCCCTGGCGCACCCATTCTCTCCCTCCCTCTCTCTCTCTCTCTCTGCCTTTTCTCTCTCCGTCTGTCGCTCTCAAATAAATAAATAAAAATAAACAAAATTAAAAAAAAATATTCCAGAAAGAGTCCTGAAATGCATGGCTTTGGACCCAGAGTGCAAAAACTCCATGAATTGGGCTGTGAGATTGCTTTATGATTTATAATTTATAATTGCTATTTGTTGCAATTCCTCAGCTCAGACAGTCCATTTGCTCCACCATGGAATATATTTTCTACTGTGGTTGTCCACAGAGGCTACTCACAACTTCAGTATTATAATTGGAATATATCTCTAATTGTTCCTCCGGAGGTTCTTTTGCTATGCTCCTTCTATGTTGCCTAAATCTTTCTCTGTGTAATTAGGCCAGGAGAGTTAATCTCTGGATATTTGACAGGTATAGTTGATCAATTATAACAAAAGGACTGGGCTTTTCATATTACCTAACCCGGATTCACTGAAACCATGAATTGTAGGTAGTAGGATTGAATGAGAGGGCTATAGGGTGACTCAGATTCATACAATTTCCTCTGCATAGTCCATGCCTCTCAAATTTTTGGCAAGCTTGTTCATAGACAGATGCCGTTTATACCTGTCCCAAGTGGACCTCAGAATCTTGGGACCAACTTGTTGGGAACTGTTAATGGTTATGGAAAAAGAATGAAGTTTAACCTATACCCCTGGGAAAGAATAAATACTCATCTGGGTCCCCATGTTCATTTTCTACTACATTGCCTATGGAGCCAACCATTCTCATCCTCCAGGAGAACTGGAAGTCCATATCTAAGGTAAATGAAGACTTTATGACTATCCAAAACATTGTTGAACTTGGGCAAACATATCATGATTTGACAAGGGAACGGTTGCCAGCACAAGTGTGTGAGGTTGGAATTGTTGCAGATAGCAATAAGTAGTGACCACCTTCGAAAATGACTGGTCAATTCTGGACTAAAGGACTTGACAGCAGCCTTTTCATAAGTAGATCACTATGGAGAACCTCTGCCAATGGCCTTGACAGACTGGATAGTCTCAGTGCTATTTAAACCCAGCTGTGCACACTGATGAGGGTAAATGAAGCCTTTCTGAAGAATATTAAAACAGGAGTAGTTATTCATTTTGTACTTGCAGTGAGCAAGAAATATTTTTTGCTTAATCTATTTTTGGCATAAATTAAAATTTTGGATGCTAGCTTTGATATTTGTGAGTGCAAATAGTTTTTGAGAATTCTTTTGAAGGGAAGTGAGCAGAGATGTTTGAGGTCTACCAGTCTAGTGGACTAAATCTTGGGCAGTCCTTTGAGGCCTTAACCCAAACTAGCCTGAACCCTCTCATGTATCAGCTCTGTGACTTGGAGCACTGTGAATGGATATGACAATACTTCCTGGAATGCTTCATAGGAAAGTTAAATTGTCTATGCCACCTCTATGGCGTTCCCCTAATTTGTTTAGACTGTTTGCCAGGCCTTGGGAAAAGAAAAGCACTGCTTCCAGGAACTCTGACTATTTATAGCATCTACTCCTTCAATACAGGAAAGAAGTGTGAGAGATGTGAGGAGCTGGAGACATGAGACAGAGATGTGACTGAACAGCCTTGAGGTGGAAAGGAGGACTCCTATGTTTGACTAATAGCTGTTGTTAGGCTTTGGGAAAATGGATGAAGCGAGGGGGAAGCTGGTCTTTCTGCAACTAAAGTGAGTAATTTTCTCCCTCATTCTGACATTGTGATACTACAATTATTAGGCTTAATAAAACCTGTTTGTGTATTTTTATTCTGTCACTGCTACTTTAGCACAAAAGTTGAAAATGATCTAGATTTCAGATCTCATTGTTCTAATGCAAGGGAGATCAGTCTAGGCTGCTATCTAGAAAGAACATTTGCAAAAAAAAAAAAAAAAAACAAGCCCAAAACAATGTTCATCCAGCTCCCTGGGCCCACACGCCTGTCCACTTGTCTCCATAGGCACAATGGATCCTTCCCATGAATATCACTTACCAACTTTTCCTTTCTCCTTTGTCTCTTTTCTACCCTGTGTCACTATATTGTCATCTTTCTGTCCATGAATGATTGAGGCAGCTGGTTTCTATCTCTGGTCAGGCTACATTTAGCTTAACCTGGAAGCTTGTAATACAAAAGGCTTGGTGGATCTTCTGGTCTCTCTTCCATAAATACTTATGTTCACACAAATCTGAAAGTCCTAATCCTTTTTTCTAAAGAACTGCCTTTTTTATTTTCCCAGCAGGGACACAAGGATCCAGTGGCCTACTGAAGCTTCTGGCAGTTTAGGGGCTGAAACTTCAGGGGATTAACTCATGTCAAGGACTGTTTGCTTTAGCAAATTTGGAAGTGTATTCAATGTATTTACCTGTTGACAAAGTGCTGATTCCTCTGCTTTCTCTCCCTGTAGCTGTGGATAGAGAATATGAATTACCAGGAAATTGAAAACCATACCAAGGTGACTGAATTCATTCTTGTGGGATTGTCTAAGCACCCAATATCCCAGAAGGTTCTCTTCTGGGCACTGATGTTTCTCTACATAGTCACTGTAGCTGGAAACAGCCTTATCATTTTCCTGGTAGGAGGCAACTCTCAACTGCACACCCCAATGTATTTCTTTCTTGGTAATTTGTCTTTATTGGATCTTCTGTTTTCTACCAGCTCTGTACCCCTGATCATGGCAAATGCACTACAGAACTTCTCCACTATCTCCTACAACTCCTGTTTTGCCCAGCTTGCCATCCGAGCCTTCTTGGCACTAGCTGAATGTTTTCTTCTCGCTATTATGGCTTATGACCGATTTGTGGCTATTTCAAATCCACTCAGGTATAACTTGGTCATGTCTTCTCGAGTATGCATTTTCATGGCTTTGGTTGCCTGGATGACAGCCCTCCTTCTCACTCTTCTGCCCATTCTGTTTTTGCCAATCAGTTTCTGTGGACATAATGCAGTTAATCACTTCTCCTGTGAGGTTCAAGCCATCTTCAAATTGCTTTGTTCCAATACCATTTCCCTAGAAATTATGATGATGGCATGTGCTGTTGTTTCAATGCCAGTGCCTTTAATTTTTATTCTTATCTCTTACCTTTGTATTCTCAGGACTGTCTTAAGAATCCACCCCTCTGAGGCCAGGCTTAAAGCCTTTTCTACATGTGGCTCTCACTTGATTGTGGCAACTATCTACTTTGGAACATTAATATATATTTATGTGAGACCACAAAACAAAAAGTCCCATGATGAGGACAAAATTGTCTCTATATTTTATGCAGCAGTGACCCCAATGCTAAATCCACTCATCTACACCCTGAGAAATAAGGATGTGAAAGCTGCTCTCAAAAGAGTAGCATGCAGGGCTAAGTCCTAGTGTCTCAAACACACAACAGCATGTTTGGTGATAAGATAGCTCAATGGCTTTAGTTGTTCTGGTGACTTCATATCTGTGAGCAGTGTTTTAGAAATAGGTAAGGGGTTGTAGAAATGACTCAGCAGTTAAAAGGCTCTTGCTTACAAATGGGTGAGAACTTACAAAATATCTGAATAATGGAATCCACACAAGAACAACAGTTTTTATAACAAAACTATAAAATTGCTATATGTTGTATGTATCTTTAAGTTGGCATACAGGGAATTAGGTATCATTCATTCTGGCATCTTCAAATACAATATGTTTTTGCTGATTATGTATCTTAAGTAAAAATAAAATTCCAGCTCTATGGGAGGAGCAAGACCTGCAAATTTGTAACAGAAATTGATCAATGATCTTCAGATATAAACTTCCTGAAAATCATTAAGACAGAAGATAAATAATCCATTTGGAAAATGGCCAAAGTGTACAAATGCTCAATTCTGGAAGGAATACATACACTTTTTACTAAATGGCACTTTTTACTTATTATGCTAACAAATATGAAAATTTTGTAGTAAATAGTGCTTATGAGGGTTTAAGAAGATATCATTGAAGGATAATATAAATTTCAACAGCCTTTTGAATGGACAATTCCAGTACTGGGGGTGGAATGGCTTAAGCAAGGACAGGGGAAGAGATTGAGTAAAAGAAGTGTAAGGGGAGGTTTAATCACAAGCTTTAATCAAAATTCAGGATATTGTGAAGAAGCATATGGAAACCTACTTTTTTGATAATAGCAGACCCATAAGCCATAAATTGTTACTAGAAAAAACTTCAGTGCCAGGGATCAGATACCTTCCAGTGAGTTGTTGGCCAAAGAAGTCCCTGATGCCCCCAAAACATTATAGACTATTGCCAAGACTCTTGGCTTCCCAGCAGGAATAGGTGATAAGACCCTATTGCTTGGGCTGGAGGGATGGTTTAGTGGTTAAGGCGTTTGCCTGCAAAGCCAAAGGACCCAGGTTCTATTCCCCAGGACCTATGTTAGCAGATACACAAGGTGGCACATGTGTCTGGAGTTTGTTTGCAGTGGCTGGAGGCCCTGGCATGCCCATTCTCTCTTTCTCTCCCCCACTTTCACTCTGTCAAATAAATAAATAATTTTTAAGACCCTATTGCTGAAGACTCCACATGTCTGGGCTGCAAGGTCAAATCAAACTGGGGCTGAGCTAAAAAACCTCCTCCCTGTAGACCAGCTGGCAGAAGCTAGAAAAAGTTGTACTGCATACAGCCCTATGGGAGACATAAGCCATCAGTGGTGAAAACAGTGGACACTGCAAACCTCAAGTTTGGCCAGTGAGACCAAATGACTGAACAGGTGCAGTATTGGCATGTCTGTTCTGAAGGAGACTCACTGCTCTCTAATTGGACTGAAGGCCTGCTCTATGGGAAGGACTACATACCTGGTACCAAATACCTAATCAAAAGCCTATGGTGGTGGGGGAGAGGGTCATGAGCCTTAGAAGTGTAATACCTACTCTCATCTGGCTCACCAACCTGCCCTTTAAGCCCTTTACTTAATGTTCATATCCATATATTAATGCTACCTCACTTTGGGTTAGAAAAGCTTCTCTTGGGCTGGAGGGATAGCTTAGTGGTTATGGCATTTACCTGCAAAGCCAAAGGACCCAGGTTTGATTCCTCAAGACCCACTTTAGCCAGATGCACAAGAGGGCCCAGGTGTCTGGAGTTTGTCTACAGTGGCTGGAGGCCTGAGGCGGCCATTCTCTCTCTCTTCCTCTTTCCTTTCTCTCTCCCCCTCTTTCTCTGTCAAATAAATAAATACATAATATTTTTAACAAAGAAAAGCTTCTCTTTTTAGATGGCAGTGACCACTGGGATGACACAAAAGATACCATGGTGCTGAGAAGATCTCAGAATGAGTGTTCAGCACTGAAACATCTCTATCACAACTTCCAAGGCTCAGGATCCATTGCGGAAGAGGTGGCGGAAAGACTGTAAGAGCCAAAGAAAGGTTAGGACTGCTTACAATGCAATCATCCAGACAGAAATAGGCCTCCATATCTTCACGTTGCCTAGAACTACCTTCACAAGGCCCTCATAATAGGAGGAACAGATGATGACATCAATATAAAAGAGAGAGTAAGGGACAGAGGGAGGGGATATGATGGAGCGTAGATCTGTGAAGGGGAAAGTGGGGGAGAGGGAGGAATTATCATGGTTTGTTGTATGTAAGTATGGAAGCTGTCAATAAAAATTAAAGACAAAAGGAATTAGTATGATAAAAACCTTCCTCCTGGATACTAGTATACATGATATAACCCCTAATTAAGGGAGTTGGATGGTCCAGACCAAGTCTCTATTAGAAGTATTAGAAGGTGGAGAAGCTGGGCGTGGTGGCGCACGCCTTTAATCCCAGCACTCGGGAGGCAGAGGTAGGAGGATCGCTGAGAGTTCGAGGCCACCCTGAGACTACATAGTGAATTCCAGGTCAGCCTGAGTCAGAGTGAGACCCTACCTCAAAAAACCAAAAAAAAAAAAAAAAAAAAAAAAAGAAGGTGGAGAAAGCCTAATCTTAAAGCCACTGGCTCTGGCTGGTGAATTTCAGGACCAGACTTAGTTACCCCCTGTGATAATTTGAATGGATGTCCCTCAATAGATAGAGGAGTTTTATTCAAACTTGTTACTTAGATCTCCAGCTGCCTGGTTAGAGGAGGTGTCACTATGGGCTGTGGGCTGATCCTAGAGTCCAGCCCTAAAGTATGGGGGTGGATTTGGAATTCCAGTCCAAAGATATGCAAAGTATGGAAGCTTTGCCTGGAATTCCTGAAGTGTACTTGATTGCTTTTGATGGTGGCTTTTCTCTTTGCTTGGATCTATGAAAGGGGGACCAACTTCTTCTGCCATTATGGAATTTCCCCTGGATCTGTAAGTTACAAATAAACCCCTTCTTCCTCCAATAAACTGTGTCTGGTCTAGAGGTTCATCTCAGCAACATGTGGCTATCTATTACATCCCCCCACTGCAAGCAGTTGGCTAGGGACACCATGAGGTCCCTAAAACAATGCAGGCCATTGCCAAAGCACTTGATTCCCTGCTAGAACTAAAATGTAAGAGCCTATTGCTGAAGACATCACAGGCCAATGTCTCAGGACACATGGGAACTGAAAGGAAGACCAGTCCTTTCCTGGCAAACCCTCATGCCACTGGACAGTGCTATGGGAGCTGTTGGATGATAATGGTGACCAATAGCATGAACAAACAGGGAACCTTGCAAGCAACACAATCAACCAGCCAAACAAGAAGTACACACCTATCAGTGACACATAGCCTTTACAGATAGCCTCCAGTTGGACATGAGTACTTCTCAGTGAGAGAGAACTCATAGCTGGTACTGGGAACCATGTCAAAATCCTATGACTAGGAAACTCACAGACCCAAGAGCCCCCATTGCTCTGTAGATAAGTAGAAATTCACATACACACATCAAAATCTCTCTCAAAATTCTATGCAATTTTTATACCCCCCTTAATCAAATATGTTCTCACTCTTGGTTAAAGAATCTGCTTTATTTTACAGAGGAAGCAGTGACACCAGTATTATTCCCAATGCTAGCCTGACAACCAGCCCCAGGGAAATGGTGACAGGCACTGTGATGAATCAAAACACATCAAGTAGAAATACAGAGGCTACAGAGAACTCAACATTAAACTAAACTACTAACAGACCTACCAAGGCTCAGGGATTGTTGTGAAAGAGAAATAAGGGATATTTGTAACAGCCACAGGTTGAGTAGAAAAATTCTGAGGCACATAATCCCTCACCCAGAGACTGACTGAGGCCCTGTAATCCCATATTGAATACCAATAACCTTATAGAAGGGGTCCTCAGGGAAATGGGAACTGGTGGAGAAGGAATATAAGACTATAACTGATGCTTTAAAATGTAACTAATAGAGATATTATATCTCTATCTTTCCCATCAAGGCTCAGGGAGCATCATGGAAGAGAGGAAGGAAAAGTTGTAAGACCCTCAGGGTGAGTGGGAATAGCATGAGACACCACACTTCCCCCATCCCTGCAGAGACTGACTGAGGCCTCTTGGTTTCCACAATTAATACCAATAACCCCACTGAAGACCCTCGGAAGAATTGGGGTGGTGGAGAAGGGGTCTATGGGCATAACTTTTTAAACAAATTAATAAATTAAAAAATATATAATAAAAAACAAAACAGGGGTTGGAGAGATGGCACAGTGGTTTAAGCGCTTCCCTGTAGAGCCTGGCAAGCAAGTTCAATTCCCCAGTGCCCATGTAGGGTCAGATGCACAGGATGACACGTGCATCTGGAGTCCATTTGTATGGACTGGAGACCCTGGCACCCCCATTCTCTCTGTCTCTCTCTGCTTGCAAATAAATAAATAGGAATACTTTTTAAAAACTTCAAAAAATCAGTGAAATATCAAGAAATAATAATAAATTTTAAAAGTAATGCCAATGGGCTGGAGAGATGGCTCAGCACTTAAGGTGCTTGCCTGCAAATCCTAAGGACCTGGGTTCAATTCCCTAGTACCCACATAAAGCCAAATGCACAAAGTGGTGTATACATCTGGAGTTCATGTGCAGTGGCTAGAGGCTCTGACACACCCATTCTCTCTATATCTGCCTCTGTCTGTCTATCTGTTTATCTCTCAAATATATATATATGTGTGTGTGTATGTGTGTGTGTGTTTTTCATAGGGTCTCACTGTAGCCCAGGCTGACCTGGAATTCACTATGGAGTCTCAGGGTGGCCTCGAACTCATGGCAAACCTCCTACCTCTGCCTCTTAAGTGCTGGGATTAAAGGCGTGTGCACCACACAGGGCAATTATTTTTTTAAAAAAGTAATACCAAGAAGGCAGTAAATAAACTCCTTGTTTTCATTTTTAAAAATGCCAGGAGCCTATATGTTGCATAATTTGTATTCTAAACATTCTGCCAAATGGTCTATTCTAATAAACATCCCCACTATCACTGTGAAGAAGCCCTGATTTATTCATAACTTGTGCTCCTTATGTTTTGCAACTATGACATATAAGAATGAATTGTGACTTTAGTTTGTATCTCTAAGTTAGTGAAATTCTCTTTCCTTTGCTTTAACTCTAGCATTGGCAAACTACGCCCTGAGGTCCCAATCCAGCAAAGTGGTGCACAGCCAGGATGATTACTTTATATATAAGACATATAATATAGGCTAAGAAAACTTTCCCCTCACAGTGACCTAGGTAAGTAGTGATAGATCTTATAGGAACATCTGAAAAGCTGCTCTCACCCTTGTTTCCAAGGTGTTTACAATCCCTGTCTCTTCACCTAGTGTGCTGTTAGTATTCTCTTGGAATATAGGCTTATAACCCCATGGTGAATATCAATAATCTCACTGAAGAGGGCTCTCAGTGCAATGGGGACAGGGGAGAGGGGATATAAGAGGATAACACAAGGGGAATGTGACCAACATGCTATTTATTCATATAGCAGAGTTCACAATTAATTTTTTTCTTTTTTTATTACTTATTTGACACAGAGAAAGAGATATTTAACAGAGAGTAAGTGAACTCCAGATGAATGAGCCACCGTGTGCATCTCACAATTAATTTTTTAAAATGATTGACAAAAAACTTTGTCTAGCCCTAGCGTTCTTCACATTCATTATTGACTTTATGCCTCATAAACTCAAGAGAGATACCACTACTTCCCTGACTTGAAATAGAAGCTCTATGGTGGAAGCACGAGAGGAGGTACTGCCATAGTCTTGGAACCCTTCCCCCATCTATAGCCTGTGACCACTTCTTCAACTGCTGTTCTCCCTGGTAACAGTGCTGGGCTCTCATTGACTGGGCTCTCAATGGGCAGGCTATAAAGCTCAGGTTGGTTGGTGTGACTTGGTACACATGTGTGTTGCACTGAGCTACTGTTCACATTCTAAAGTGTTTGTTGGTGGGAGGCAATGGAGGCCCTGAGTATCCAGCAGTCACCTTATTGAGCAGTCCAGATAATCTTCAGACTTGAGCTCCTCAGATGATGAGGTATCTTCTTAGGGAGCAGATCTTTGCTCAGGATAAAGGGAAGGTAGTGGCAGGGATGAGGGATGCCTGAGAGTCTCCAAGGGGAAACAGAATGGTGAGAGAGATGCCCTTAGTGGGAGATCCTCACACAGTGGTAAAACAGAAATCTAAGTAAGACTGTTCCCAGGGGTTGCAGGAATGGAGGCTGCCGGAGTTAACGAGATCAAGGGAACCCATGTTGGAGTCCTGTGGATGGTAGGGCTAGGGAGGCCCGAAGGCGAGGGGGAGAGGTAGCCCAGATGAAGATGCTAAAGTTAATGCCACACCTTTCACCTTCGGTGAGCCCAAGGGAGGTCAAGAATAAGTAAACTGAAAATGAAAGTAAGTTAAATATTACCATTGGTTATCCAGGGGCCTTCTTCACCAGGCCAGCCACCCATAGACCTGGAGTCCTCTGACCTGTCGTCAGATGAATTTCCTATAACACATATGATGAAAGTAGGGGTTTTCTCCAAAGTATACAAAACCAGCTCAAGTGGCCAGAAGAATTCTCCATTCACTTCCTAACATGGTGCCCTTGGTGGATCAAGAGCAGCTCAATGGAAGTGCCTAGGGCAGTATAAGCAGTCCTGCAATGTGAGCTGCTTGGCAATTATGTCGTTCCCTGCTCCAAATGGTCGTCAATGAAGATATCAAACATTGCCACAGAGAAAAAATGAGTCATACCTAGCCATCTGCCAAATGCCACTCCCAGAAAAAAATGTTGCCACATAAGAAAAAAAATAATTTGATGATAGTATCTCAAAATTTGTCATGAGAAAAAAGTCTCAAGAGCATCGTTCACATTATCTTTCTACACCAATAACCTTTCCTCCAATCTCAGGTTTTCCTGTGGCTGACAGAGCTAGAAAAAATCCTTTGGCCTCTTTACCCAGACAAATGTAGCTTCAGGATGGGAAGAAACAAGTAGAAAGCAGAATAACTGAGTCTGAACAGGACTTCCAGGAAGAAACCAACCCAAGGAAGGAGCCAACTCCAAAGGGCCAAGTGAACAAACTTTTCTCATCTTCTCCCTTCCCTTTTCTCTTATCCTTTCCAGGCTATACCCCAAACACATTCATTTTCTCCACATATTCTAATGTCATTAGAATGCCATGTTTGGGTCATTTTAATAGGATGAAATATTTAATATGTGTTAGGAAATTTTCTCTATACTGTGCATTTTTTTACCACTTCTTCAACAAGGAGTTTGGAAGAAGAGACCTGGGAAAGAGGTGCCATTGGCAGTTTATTTGGGCTGTCCACCACCTAAAAGTTTGGGCTCTTCCTGGGCTTTCTCAGAATTCCACTAACTTAGGAATAAAGTGGCCACAAGGTTATATTTTTTTACTTCTAAATCCCCGTTTTCTGCATCACTCCAGCAGAAAAAGGGGGATATCAGTTACAAATTCATATTTTAGGTTCCAACAAGCAGGCCAGGACCATGTTGTCTGTCTGTGCATTGTGGAGTAGGTAACAGTAGGGACTCCTAGACCAACAGGTCTCAAATTCCAGGAAGGTCTCAGTGCTTGCTTATGGTCCAGAAAGGTGTCAGGCTCAGATTGACCTTATCTTCAGGTAAGTCTGGAGACTTTGGTTGAGAAGGTTGGACATGGAAAACTGGCTGTCTTCCAGAGTTTCAACCTTGCTCCCAAGCATCTCCACCTCCTCAGATAGTTCTCCCATAGGAGATGGTGTACTGAGGAAGGCGTTAAGCCAGAATTCCTAGGAAGGCAGTTAAGAGAGAAGGGAATAGCTTCTGACCAGACAAGGCAGCTAGTTGCCTACAGAGGTTAAGGCTGTCTTACTGCAGGTACTGCCAGGTCCCTTCAGCCTTTCTTCTGACAATATGAGCTATATTTTTGTGTTCTCTTTCAGGGGATCAGGAACCACCTCTTCACTTTTCAAGACAAGAAAAGAATCAGCCACCTGCTGAAATGTGATACTGCCCTCAAGTAATGGCCTCTAAACTAAGCAGTGGGGTTTGCATCCAAGTTAAACTCACTCATGACCCTTTCCCACCCTCATGGAGGGAGGGTGCCTCGTTCTCCTTAAAAACTCGGGGCTATGATATGTGGGTATAGGGGCCAGAGATGGGTGAGAGTGAAGGGAATAGACAAGAACATGCCAACCTTTATTTTTCTCCCCTGTCTGCTGGGATAGTGCCTTGTGCTACAAAAAGAGATTGTCAGCCTTAAAGACAAAGTTGGTAAGCTAGGGCAGGGGAAGACCAGGGTATTTCAATGCATAAACTAGGGTCATACAAGGCTGGGGCTAGGGGCACAGACAGGTGCTTAGGGGTCTCCACGCCTGGGGCCATATTCTGACAAGCCTGTCCCTAGAGCCTCTATCCATCCACTCACCCATGCTTCCATCTATCCATCCATCTATATCCACTTAGAAATATATTCTTTGGCTGGGCATGGTAGCACACACCTTTAATCCAAGCAATGGGAGGCAGACATAGGAAGATTGCTGTGAGTTTAAGGCCACTCTGAGATACATAGTGAATTTCAGGTCAGCCTGGGCTAAAGCAAGACCCTACCTCGAAAAATCAAACAACAACAACAACAAAAAAAAAAAAAACCCTACAAGACAGAAAAGAAAATAGATTCTTTGAATATATTCATGTACACTTTTCCTATTAGTCCTAGATATCTTTATTATATTTAAAGACACTGAATCTGTTTTATCTTTCTTGTTTGTCAGGAAGTATGCATATTTTTACAGGTTCTAGAAGACTGATAAGCACCAAAGTTTGAGAACTATTAATGCACTGAGTTCCTACTTAGAAAACACACACATCTTTAAATTGAGAAATAGGTAGATTGGTCAGGTCCAGGGCCACAAACCACCGCAGGGGTTGGGTTGCTGGGTTAGGATTATTGCATAGATATGAGGGCTTCTAGTTCTCTGTGCCTGGAATGACTAGTCATGTCTATTTCTGTTTCAGTGGTCATGCAGCATGTCATTGACAAGCTCCAGATCTCTTGAAATAAGTAGTATACATTCCAAGCCCTGTCCCATAGTCTTATCCCCTGGTGAGGTCTAAGGGTTGCTCCCCACTGGAGACTTCTTCCTGACTCTACTCTCTTTTGACACATTAAATCCAGAATCTCCACACCCACAGAAGCAGCTGGTATCTTTGGAGTTGAGATTTTGCAGCCACACTGGGTCCTGATTTGGCCCGTATCTCGTAGGAAGGTGCTGTTGTGCTTAACTGCAAGGGATTTATCTTTTCCCTGAGGTTTAGCATGGCTTTTCTCCCAACCTGTTGCAGTTTATAATTAAAATATGAAGAAAGATTCGGTGGTCTGTCTGTTTCTCTGTGGGAGTCTGGGCCATCCTCTATGCAGTAACTCTGGCCAGAGTGACCTAGGCATGAGGGCAATGTGGCTCTGCTCCTCCATACACTGTAAAGTTCTCTCATATCTTTTTGTTGTATCATGCATCCCATTCATCACTGATGAATTTCAACTCCCAGCAGGAATACACTGGGCATTCCAGAGCACCATTCTCTCTTCACACTTCTCACTGGGATCTTTATCCCAGTTCTAACCTTTCCACTCAACTTCTTTGCCATGGAAATATCTTGCATCTCTCCCCTGGCCTGATGGTGGTCAGCATCTCCTAGAGAGTACTTCAGCAGAACAGTTGAACTTCCTCTATCAGATACATTCTTAACTTAAAGAGTTCATATATATCTCTAGTGCTTCCATTTGTATGGACAATGGGGCTAGAACCTGCTCATTTTCTCATTTCCTCTACCACTTCTGTATCCTTAGTACCAGTACAGAAGTAGAGGCAGAAAATCTAGCATGGCACACTGTGAATCAGAAGGGAGGACATGAATCTGTTCTGGTGTGTCTGTCAAATTTGAGGTAAAATGCTTACAGGAAGTTACAAATTTATGGTAAAAGGGTGAGTGTTCTCATATCCTATTCAACTTCCAATGTATTCCAGGTCATACATTGGCTACCCTGCCACCCAGTACTACCTCAGAATTGTCCAGGGGGGCATTTACATCTACATGCTAAGACCAGTGTATCTCCTTTGCTTTATTGGCTCATTGTGTTTCACTCACACAAGTTCATGATGAAATGATTGTGAATTTCAGATGGTGATAAAAGAGTATTAGGCAAAAGGTGAGGTTTTTCTGAGTATAGGACTCCATTTAGAGGATGCACACCCAGGGCGCCAGCACTGGTCATATCTGAAGGTACGAAATGACAAAGGAATCTAGCTGTAAACTCAGCCAATTATTGTGTGCACAGGGAAAAATTCAAGGTTTCATTCCTTTCTTCCTTTTTGTTTCTTTTTTGTTTTTCAAGGTAGGGTATGAGGGTCCTCACTATCCCTGGGGGTCGTTGGCCAGCATCAACCATGGCACAGGAGGAAGTGGGGTGGGCAGGGTGAGTATGATGGCAATGAACTACCCCAGAGACAGTCTGATGGGTAGCGCTTGGTCTCATTTGGTCAAAAGGGGAGTGGGTTTATAAACACTTGGGAAAGGTTGAGAAGGCACATACAGACTCTACAGTGATTGGAACTCACTGTTGTCTCAGGGCGGCCTCAAACTCACAGCCATGATCCTCCTACCTCTGCCTCCCAAGTGCTGGCATTAAAGGTGTGTGCCACCAAGCCCAGCTTCAAGGTTTCATTTCTAAAAGAAAGAAGGGGAGTCAGTGCCTAAAGGACAATTTGAGGTTGTCAGGAAGGGGAGAGTGAGAAACTCTAGGCTCTGGTTCCCAGCAATGAATTCCTTTGAGTAAGAATGATATGAGTATCATCCCTCAGCAGTGGAGTAGAGTTCTTGGTTGGGTCATCAGGCCACTCACTTGTCCTCACATTGTCTTCTGTAGCCACTGACTTTGCTACCTGGGAGTCTACCCATCTATCTCCCTGGGCTACTTTACAAGTGAACATTTGGGGCCATGATCTGCTTGGAGGCTATAAAGGTATTGGCAGTCTATTACTGGTATAAGTTTTGGAGCTCTTGGGTTGGAAGTTCTGAATTTGAAAGGACCAGCTTGTAGTTTATTTGGCAATGTAATTTCCTCTGACGATTACAAAAATACAAAAAATGATAATGTGGACTTGGATTCTTAAATCTGGAAATCTCTCTTACTTATTGTTCTCTCTGCTGGTCTGTGCCCCTCTATGTCGATGAATGGCCCTGCATTAATACCAGCTATAACAAAGGGCTCAGCTAGGAATCTTACCAGGATCTTACTCTGGATCCCTGTCCCCCACTTAGCTCCCTAGGCCTTGTATTCTCTGCCAAAAGCATTTAGATGAGACATATGGAACATAGAGTAGAAAATAAGAGTTTACTAAAGAACACTGCGGGGTATTCTTAAGGGTTAAGAATGGGCAATAGCCAATGGGAACATTGTGGAAGGTACTCTCAAGATGTGAGAGTAGATAATATCCAAAGAGACCATTGTGCCAACCCATAACCCATCTTGTCAGGAGTGAAGATATTCTAAAGACAGATGCTTTGTCCCTCCCTTTGGCCATCATGCTATTGAGACAAAGGACTCCAAGGAGCTAGAATTTCCCCTGGAGTGTCATAATGGTATGTAAATGGTGGGTGGGAAGATCTTGACCAGATCTTCTTAGTAGTTATGCGTACCTCTTACACTTAACCTCTTATCAGAACCCTGAAGATGGAAATAGGAGGTGACTTGGTCTCTTTGCTGGTTTCTCTTCCCAGTGTGGCCACACTGAATAATCTCTTCTCTCTATTTTTCATTATTTGTCTCTTTAATTGGCGTATAGTTGATGGGTGGCTGAACCTACATATTAGGGCTCCCAAGGCCCAGGCTTTGATCCTAACAACTCCAGTAACAAATCTTCCTGTTGAGGTGGGCTTTATACTATTTCTGTAAAGCCTCTGGAACAGACAGATTTCCTGAAGGGTGGTTTTGTCTCCAGGTGAT
This sequence comes from Jaculus jaculus, assembly GCF_020740685.1. Classification (NCBI taxonomy): domain Eukaryota; kingdom Metazoa; phylum Chordata; class Mammalia; order Rodentia; family Dipodidae; genus Jaculus; species Jaculus jaculus. The sequence goes on from NC_059125.1 coordinate 152,786,300, forward strand.
AGACCGAGTTGGATTAGCCCCCTTTAAAAAAATGTGATATTTAAAATTTATTTATTTGAGGGTGGGGGAAGAGGCAGCTAGCCAGAAAGGGATGGATGCACCTGGACCTCCAGCTGCTGCCAAAGAACTTCAGAGGCATGTACCACTTTCTGGATTATCATTTTAAAAATGATTTAAGGGGGCTGGAGAAATGGCTTAGCAGTTAAGGTGTTTACCTGCAAAGCCAAAAGACCCAGGTTAGATACTCTGGGACCCACATAGCCAGATGCACAAAGGGCACATGCATCTGGAGTTCATTTGCTGTAGCCAGAGGCCCTGGCATGCCCATTCTCTCTCTCTCTCTTTCTCTCTCTCTCTCTCTGATTTCAAATAAATAAATATTTTTTAAAAAAATCTCCTTATTATATAAAAAAAGAATGTTTTAAGAGTCTGGAGAGATTGGTCAGTGGTTAATGGGCTTGTTGAAGATCAGGTTCAGATACCAAGTATCCATGTAAATCCAGATGCACCAAGTGGTGCATGCATTAGGAATTTGTTTGAAGTGGCAGGAAGCCATAGCAAGGCCATTTCCCCTCACTACCACCACCACCTCATCCTCTCATCCTCTTTATCTTTGTATTTCTGCTTGCAAATAAATAAATAAATATTAAAACAATTTAAGTGTTGACAATATTTTTTTAATTTTTTTGTTTATTTTTATTTATTTATTTGAGAGTGACAGGCAGAGAGAGAAAGAGGCACATAGAGAGAGAGAATGGGCACACCTGGGTCTCCAGCCACTGCAAACGAACTCCAGAAGCATGTGCCCCCTCGTGCATCTGGCTAACATGGGTCTTGGGGAATCAAGCCTCATACCAGGGGCCTTAAGCATTGCAGGTAAGTGCTTAACTGCTGAGCTTCTCTCCAGCCCAGTGTTGGCAGTTTTATACATGTATATAATATATCCTGATTACATTGACCCCCCATTACCTTTCATAGTGCCCTCTCCTTTCCAGTGAATTCCTTCTTCCTTAGTTCCCCATCTACTTCGATATCTTTTTGTTTTGTGATCCACTGAGTTTGATTAGTGTGGCCTGTATGAGCATGGGTAGGTTATTTACTGGAGCATGGGCAACTTACCAGTGGCTACATCAATGAAGAACATGACTCCCCATCCTCCAGAAATCATATTCCAATAGCTCCGCAGGGAGGAATGTGGCCTCAGGAGCCCTCCACCATCCATAACGCAATGTTAATAACATGCCCACATCTTATGCAGATCTTGGACAGGTAACCACAACTTCTGTAAGGCCATAAGTGCAACAAACATGTCATGCCTGGAAGAGAACATTTCACAACATTCCACATGTTCTTTTGGCTCTCATACTCTTTCTGCCCCCACTTTTGCACTATTCCTTGAGACTTGGAGCGACACAGATGTCTTATTTAAAAGTGAACCCTCCAAAATCACTTCTTCTCAGCATTTTGATGAAATTTGAGTCTCCCAGTTGTTACTTCCAACTGCAAAAAGAACCTTCTCTAACCAAAGATGAGAGCAGCACTAACCTGTGGGCAAGGGTAGAAATACTTACCAGGCAATTTAAAGACATAACATATCCATTTAGCCAAAGAATAGAAGCTTATTGGCTTTAGACTAGGTGTTCAGTACTAGGCATGAATTCCTTCCTGTGGAGTGGGCCTCAAATTCCGAGAGAGGTTGGTCACCCCCATGACCGTAATGCTAATAGTACACCAATGGGCATATCTTGCCTGGCTGGTCAGATGTGGCAGTTTGAATTTATGTTGCCCAATAAACTCAAAGTTTTAGTAAAGCTGTAACTTGGATATGCAGCCACCTGGCTGGAAGAGGTGCTACTGTGGAAGGTTCTGGGGTCTAGCCCTAAGGTGTTCCTAGGGGTGGTATGAACTCCAGCCTTAAGGTATGCAGAGTGCTTGTGGATTGCCTGGGATTCCCAGTGTGTGCTTGCTTATGGTGCTGGTGGTGATTTTTCTCTCTGCATTGATTTGGTAAAGGGGGCCAGCTTCTTCCAACATTATGGAACTTCCCCTGGACCTCTCAACCTGAAATGAATGCCATTCCTGCCATCAACTGTGTCTGGTTTGGAAGTTCATCCTAGCACATAGAGCTGACTTTGATAGAAATTGGTATCCAATAATGGGTTGTTGTTGTACCCTGCAGGGGTGGCAAAACATTACCTTAAAACTACAGGCTACTCCTGGTAAGCCTAGTGCCAGAATAGGGCTACCCCCACAATGAGATGTTGGTAAGGGAGGCCTGTGAACCTGCCCCCAACAATATAGGCCAGAACTAAATGACAAGACCCTATTGCTGAAGACACCACAGGCTGCAGTCCTAGGACAATGAGAGATAATACTGGAACTGAGATGGAATCCTGCATGTACAAGCAGTGAATCCTGCAAGCTGTAAGATTAACCAGGCATGAAAGATGTACCTACCAGTGCAATAGTGGCACATAAGTTTTAGGGGCTATCAACTGCTCTATGATTTGATGTGAGGCCCATTCAGTGGAAGTGAGTTCATGCTGGGAATAAGAAACAAGTCAGGCCAGGCATTGTGGTGCATGCTTAGAATCCTAGCACTCGGGAGGCCGAGGTAGGACTATTGCCATGAGTTCAAGGCCACACTGAGACCCTATCTCAAAACAAACAAACAAACAAACAAACAAACAAAAACAAAAGAAAAACCAGACTGGGGATAGAGAGATGGCTTAGCAGTTAAGGTGCTTGCTTGCAAAGCCAAAGACACATGTTCGATTCCCCAGTACCCACATAAGCCAGATGTACAAGGTGGCATATGTGTCTGGAGTTCGCTTGCAGTGGCTGGAGCCCTGGCATGCACATTCTCTGTTTTGTCTCTCTCTTAAATAAGCAAAATCCCCAGACTAGATTCTTTCTATAGAGGGAAGTTCCTTTATGGAAAAAGGGATCAACACGACAGTAGTCACCCTCAATAAGTAATTGAAATTTCATCTCTTTCCTCAAGCAATAGTGCTCAGCTAGCAGAACTTATGGCTTTCACCAGGGCACTAAAACTAACAAAAAAATCAGAGTTAATATTCATGCTGATTCTAAACATTCCTTGTTAGTCCTCCATGCTCATACTACTATACCACTATTTGGAAAGATAGACAAAATCTGACAACCACTCAGTGTCCTATTAAATATCATAAGGAGATTGTTTCAGTCAGCTCCTTGTTGATGGGACAAACATCCAACCAGAAGCAGCTTATGGAGGAAAGGGTTTATTTCTCGATTAAATAATCCTGGGGAAATACCATAGATGGTGGAAGAAGATGGCTCACCTCCATAGATTTAAACAGAGAGATATCACCAATAGCCAACAAACACCAACACCAGGAAGCATGAACAGCCAGAGCTCAAAGTTGTTCTCCATATACCTTAGGGGTAGACTCAAGATACCCCCTTAAACACACCTTAGGATTAGATTCCAATACCCGACCCCAGTGACATACCTCTTCCCAAGTAGGTTTCTGTCCATTGGAGACTCAGGATTCAAGGCTGAGTTTGTGAGGCCATACATTTAAATCACTACAAAGATCAATCAATGTTTGACTTCAGTCACTCTTCCTCCTGAAGTTTCAATAACACACTGCAAAGGGCATCAAAGGGGGTTAGGTGAACGCTTAAAAAGGAATAGGTTGACTGACCACGATGACAAGGCTGCTGCTAAGAAGCCCCTTCCCACAAAGGTAATAGAGGCACTCCTCATTTAGAAAGGTACTCTAGAGGGAACTTGTCCCCAATATTCCCAAGAGGAAAATGAATTGAACCTTACATGGGGCTATGTCTTAAAACCTACAGGGTGTGTCCAGATAGAATAAAGAAAGTTGCTCTTACCTGGGACTAATCAATGGAAAATTCTTAAAAACTTTTCTCTAAACCTTTAACCTTGGAACACACTCAAATCATAAGATGGCACAAATGCTCTTTTAGGGAAAAATCTTCTTAAGAAATATTTTATTTATTTATTTACAAGAGAGCGAGAAAGAGAATAGGTGCACCAGGGCCTCTAGTCACTGCAAACAAACTCCAGATGCATGTACCACCTTGTGCATCTGGCTTATGTGGATACTGGGGAATCAAATGTGGGATTTTAGACTTTGCAGGCAAGTGCCTTAACTGCTGAGCCATCTCTCCAGCCCAGGGAAAAATCTTTTGAAGATGATTAAATAGGTTGCCAGAGCCTGTGAAATATGCAAGAAATATAGCCCTTTAAATAAAAGGGTAGACTTCTGAGACCTATAATGCACCAAAAGGTACCCAGGGAAAGACTGGCGAATATATTTTAGCATGGGTAGATAATTGTACCTGCTGGGTGGAAGCTTCTTCCTGCAAGATGGAAAAAGGCCTCAGAGGTTGTAAAGGCATAAGGGACTGAAATAATTCTAAGTTTGGACTCCCCAAGAGTCTTTCGAGTGACAATAGCTTGTCCTGCAAGGCAACTGTCACTCAGGAAATCTCCAAGATCCCTGGGGATACAGTATCACCTACACTGTGCCTATAGAACACAGTCTCCTGGAAAGGTAGAGAAAATTAACAGAATTCTTGAGAGACCTCTGAGAAAACCATTTCAGGAAACCCAGTGTTCATAGATGACCTGCCCATAGCTCTATTACAGATTGTAAATCCCCCTCAGACTCTAGGCTTAAGCCCATAGGAAATATTATATGGATGGCTATTTCTCACTAATGATTATCTTGTTACAAGGAAACATCTGCTCAGATATAAGTTATCATGGCACTTGCACAATTTCAACAAACATTGCAGCACCTAAGTGGGGCCTGTAACTGGGAGACTGGCTCACCAGTGTTCCATCCTGAAGATCAGGAGTTGATCAAATCCTTCCCCTCTCTCTCTTCCTCTCTAGAAACTACCTGGAAGGGACCCCATACTATGATTTTAGCTACCCCAACTGCTATCAAATTGCCTGGAATCAAATCCTGGATTTTTTACTCTCAAGTCAAACCTTGGAGGCCAGAAGAAGGGAAACCTGAAAGTGGGTATCTCCTCTTCAAGGAGATGACTGGAATCAATTAATACAGTACATTAACCATGTCAGAGCTTAACTCTCCCACCTTTAATCAGGTTACTGATGGAATATTTCTCAGTGGCCTATTAATTCAACAAGGGATGAAATGGGACATAGAAAGTGCTTTTCAAGAGGGGAAACTGACAAAGCCTCACAAAAGTATGTTGGCTTCCTCCTCTCTAGTAGTTCTAGTTCCACAGTAAAAGAAAACAACCATAGATATCAGGATGGTTATTTTCAAATCTGGGATAGATATATGTGAATGACTCCAACCAAAGTTCACTTAAGTCAGAAAACTTTTATAAGCTAGGATCAACAAAATACTACTTTGTTTTTTGTTTTTGTTTTTTTTTTTTTTTTGATTTTCGAGGTAAGGTCTCACTCTAGCCCAGGCTGGCCTGGCATTCACTCTGTATTCTCAGGGTGGCCTCAAACTCATGGCGATCCTCCTACCTCTGCCTCCTGAGTGCTGGAATTAAAGGCGTGTGGCACCACACCTGGTCCTAACAAAATACTACTTGATCAAAATATCCCAGTGAGGTTTTCTATCTAGGATGTGTCCCTCCTGACTTATACCAAAACATTATTTTCCTTCAAAGATCATAATGGTTTGCTACTGAGTGGGTCTTGAGGCACCCCCAAATGACATCCAATGGCTCTATGGCACTAATCTTTGGCCTTGGCTACCCCCAGGATGGATTGGAAGATGTACTTTAGGATTTCTTTGGATGCAGAGATGATGGTAAATAGAAACTCTAGGTTACCCTGGTAATTTCCCTATGTCACAACACCTCTGGGTCCAATGTGTTTTTCACTGGTATGATCATTTAGCTACCATTTTTATCTCATCTATAGGTCTAAAAGATGTCATTTGGTATTTGGAAACTCTCACTAAATATACTCAAAAAATGCTTTAAATGACACAGCCCAAGGAATTTCTCTCTCGCTTTCCTCTCCTCCTCCTCCTCCTCTTCTTCTTCTTCTTATTTTTTTAAATTTTTTGTTCATTATTTATTTATTTATTTGAGAGTGACAGACAGAGAGAAAGACAGATAGGAGGAGAGAGAGAGAATAGGCGAGCCAGGGCTTCCAGCCACTGCAAACGAATTCCAGACGCGTGTGCCCCCTTGTGCATCTGGCTAACGTGGGACCTGGGGAATCGAGCCTCGAACTGGGGTCCTTAGGCTTCACTGGCAAGTGCTTAACTGCTAAGCCATCTCTCCAGCCCGTTCTTCTTATTATTATTTTGAGGTAGGGTCTTGCACTAGCCCAGGCTGACCTGGAATTCACTATGTAGGCTCAGGTTGACCTTGAACTCACAGCAATCCTCCTACCTCTGCCTCCTGGGTGTTGGGATTAAACCCACCATGCCTGGCTGGGGATTTCCTCTTTAATTCTGAAGTTACGATGATGAGAAATATGATTATACAAAATCATATGGCTTTAGACATTTTGATAGCAGCTCAATATGGCACTTGTGCCGTCATCAAAGTTGAATATTACATATATCTTCCTAATAATTCTGCTTTACATGATTTGCAAGAACAGATTCAGACTATGTCAGACAGATTGTGCCCTTTGGTGAACATATTTGTAAATGGATTTCTGGTTCTACATGGTGGATAAGAATCATATGTATTATAATCCTAAATTTTGGACTTGTGTACTCAATTGCTCTTTGAACTTTATCTTCTTTCATTTACAGTCAGTCTGCACTAAGATGGTCCTGAGACAATCTACCTCCATCTACCTGGGTCTGTTAGATTGCCCTTCAAGTTTTGAAACTACAATAATGGGAACCTTAAAGACCTCTCTGAGCCCCAATTTACCAAGTGACCACTTTTTTCTGACTCCTCTCACTTTTATTCTCCCCCTCAATGTCTTTATCCAGGAATCAGAGGCTTTCCTCCTGCACTTCACAAATAACATCATCAATACACTGTTGTGGTCCTGCAGAAAGGCCTACTGGAGGGTACACCAACTGCCACACCCAACAAACCCAATCAGCTCAAAAAAGCTAGATCAGTCATCACTCCAACTCCCTAATGGCAGTTAGGGCTACATCTTCAGAGGGTGACAGAATCTCCAAAGTGGCTAAATGTGGGAATTATCTTTGAGTCTATAAAGAAAATTTGGTTCCTTTCCTGATCTTTCTGTTTTGTTTTTGTTCTTTTTTTTTTTTTTTGGATAATTTTTTTTTTTGAGGTAGGGTCTCACTCTAGCCCAGGCTGACCTGGAATTCATTATGTAGTCTCAGGGTGGCCTTGAACTCATGGTGATCCTCCTACCTCTGCCTCCTGAATGCTTGGATTAAAGGTGCGTGCCACCATGCCCGGCATTTGGATAATTTTGATTGTACCAGAATTAGGCCTTTTAAGGAGATCACATCCTTTCCTAGAGAGTTAAGATTTCTGGAAGATTGCCCCCTCTCTCAGGAAACAGACCCCTGATCCAGATGAATAAAATATTTATTTAAAAAAGAAAGAATCTTAGAGCCTGGTGTGCTCAAGCGTCCCACGAGAGCAGAAGACGATTCCATTCCACAGCCCGAGTGGGAAACGGAACTCGTGGGGGCCAGAGACACCAGTGAGCGCTCGGCTAGACAGCGGCGCTTGGAGGAGGAAGACGTGCACCGGCACCAGGAAGGGAGAGAGGACGGGAAGGTTTGGGAGGGGAAGAGGAAGGGGCTGCCACCAGCCTAGAGAAGAAGCACTTGCGCCTGCGTGCTCTGTTCCTTGAGCCGCTATGCAATTAGTAGCTTTTCTGTATAAACTGATAGAGGAAAAATCAGGACAACAATCCTATTCATAGTAGCCACAAATAAATAAGAAACAGACAAAACCAGATTGAGAATGTAGTTCAATTGTAGAGCTCTTGCCTGGCATATATGTGGCCCTGGATTCAGTCCAGAGAACTAAAGAAAAAGACATCCAAAGCCTACCAATAAGCCTTACAAAAAAAAAAAAAATCTGAAAAAGACACTACAAAAGACCTACCACATACACGGACTGCCAGAATTAATATTGTAAAAATGGTTGTATTACCAAAAGCAGTTTACAGGTTAAATGCATTTCCATCAAAATATCAATGACATTCTTCAGAGAACTATAAAATCTTCAAATTCATATAGATCCCAAATGTCTAAAGTAATCTTGAGCAAAGTATCAATTCTCCCTGTATAATAATATACGATTTAAAAATATATTCAAAGGCTGTCATAACAAAAATGATATGACAATGGCATAAAAACAGATATGTGAACCAAAGGATTAGAACATCCAAAAATAGCCCCCCACACAATTATAACCATCAAATTCTTGAAAAAGATGTTGAAAACACATTACACGTATGAAGATCTAGGTTCTGTCCCCAACATTGCAGGAAAAAAAAAAAGTGCGTCAAGGAATAAACCTAACTAAGAAGATGAAAGAACAAATTGCATTTCATTAAACTAAAAAGCTTCTGCACAACAAAAGAAACAATCACCTTAACTGCCAAGCCATCTCTCTAGCCCTATTTTTTTTTTAATTTTTAAAAATATATTCATTTATTTATTTGAGAGAAAGAGAGGGGAAGAGACAGAGAAAGAATGAGCATGCCAGGGCCTCCAGCCACTGCAAACAAACTCCAGACACAAGCATCACCTTGTGCATCTGGCTGACATGGGTACTGGAAAATCAAACCTGGGTCCTTAGGCTTCGCAGGCAAGAGCCTTAACTGCTAAGCCATCTCTCCAGACTTAGTGGGTTCTTTTTGAGGTCTTTATATATCGCTAGTATTAATCCTGTTAGATGTATAGTTGACAAATATTTCCTCTCATTACATGATGGTTTCTTCACTGATTTTTATTTCTTTTGTTGTGCAGAAGCTTTTTAGTTTCATGAAATGCAATTTGTTTAGTCATGCTATTGTTTCAAAAGCTATGAGTCCTTTTATGAAATACTGTCCTATAGCTAGAAATGTTTTTCAGCTATTTTCTTCTAGCAGCTTCAGAGTTTCAGGTCCTGCATTAAAGTTTTTGGCTCATTTTGAGTTTATTTTTGTACAAGGTGAGAAATATGGATCAAGTTTCATTCTTCAACATGTGTATATCCAGTTTTCCTAGAAAGATTTGTTAAAGAGGCTGTTATCTTTTCTACATACATCTTTCTAGTGCATCAGATGACTGTAGTTACATTGGTCATATAATTTTCATTGTATAATTCTTCCATCTTCTTAATTAGGCTTATTCCTTGACACATTTTTTTTCTGCAATGTTTCCTCAAAAGACTAAAACTAAAAGTAATATGTGATCCAGCTATAGCACTCCTAGTTCTCCAAGTCAGTATACAATAGAGATACCTACATACCCATGTTTATCTTGGTACTATTCACAAAATCTAAGTTGTTAAATCAGCCTATGTGTCCACCACCGAGACCACTAGGAAAATGGCTTAGTAGTTAAAGTGCTTGCCACATAGTGTGAGTATTTGGATTCCCAGAACCCATGTAAAGCTGAACGCTGTAGCAGGCATCTGCAATTGCAGCATGCTTACAGTGAAATGGGAGGCCAAGATAGGATAATCCCCCAGAATTCCACAGAACAGTTAGCCTAGTGAATGTAGCAGTAAACAAGAGATCCTGCTTCAAACAAGGTGGAAAGTGAAAACTTGCATCCAAGTTTGTCCTGTAGTAGGCACATTATCCCCCCTCAAATAAATGAATATGAATGAATAAATAAATAAATAAATACAGTTCCATCTTAGACTTGTCTTGGCCATACCCCACATGTTCTAGTATGTTGGGCTTACATTTTCATTTGTTTCTAGGGCTCCACAACATATAGCAGGTCTTAGTCTTCTCCACAGAGGTTGAATTGCCAATCATGAACAGATGTCCCCCCTGCTTTGTTGTGCATCATTGAATCCACTTCCAGAACTTGTGTCAGATCATAAAGGTAGAAAGATACAGAGGCATCTGAGTCTCTAAGCAGTAAGGTCAGAAGACAAAGAACCCTTGAAGAGGGCTCCCAGTTGGCATCATATGAACATACCAAGTTCACCAAGCCTCGTCTCACCATGTAGATCCTGGGTTTGCAGACGTTTGGACTGTATGCTTGTTAAAGGATGGATTCTTATTGAGATCAACAAGCCTGTCTCTTCTCTCTTTCCACAGATAGTCCTGCTGAGGGGCAGCTTCCCCTACACCCAGTTGTGCTGAGCACTGGGTATTAGGAGGATTTCTCTTAAGTCTTAAAATCTTGTATTTCTTAATTTTATCTGGTCAATAACCCTCTACTGTGACATTCTAGAGCTTTCTCAAACCACTGCTCTTCACCATGAAGCCACACACTTGTTTCAATTCAACTTCTTGGAAGCATGGGAGCACATGAGTGCCTTTAATTGCCATAGTATGAGCTGGCTGACAACCATATTTCTTTTAGCTGTCTCTTTGACCATCATAGTATGGCCACTTCCAGAGGGAAAGCTCTTCTGATTCTCTCTCTCTCTCTCTCTCTTTTTGGTTTTTCATGGTAGGGTCTCACTCTAGCTCAGGCTGACCTGGAATTCACTATGTAGTCTCAGGGTGGCCTCAAACTCACAGCAATCCTCCTACCTCTGCCTCCCAAGTGCTTGGATTAAAGGCGTGCACCACCATGCCCTGCTTCTTCTGACTGTCTTAATGGATGTTTAAGACATAGAGTCCAGAGACTATTTTAAAGCAGGAGAGCTTATTCTGTAAATATGGAAATATTCATGGTGCCTGCCACCATTCCAATAGACAATTTAGAAAAAATTCTTATTCAGAGAATAAAAGGAAGAATGAAACAGCAAGAACAACAACAAAAAACTGGGATAAAAATCACAGAAGCCGGGCGTGGTGGCGCACGCCTTTAATCCCAGCACTTGGGAGGCAGAGGTAGGAGGATTGCCGTGAGTTCAAGGCCACCCTGAGACTACATAGTGAGTTCCAGGTCAGCCTGGGCTAGAGTGAGACCCGACCTCAAAAACTCAAAAAAAAAAAAAAAAATCACAGAAGATGGACCCAAGTCCTGATAGTTTCTGAGGCTTACCTCTAGTTCTGTCTCCAATGTGAAATTTAAATAATAAATTCTCAAGATTTTCCTTACTAGTTACAGTTGGTTTCTGTTACTTGTGACTAATATAATTTTAGCTGGTGTATCTGTCTGGTTAACCCTACAGAAGAGAAAGTGTGTCTATCAGTATTGGGAGTTAAAAAGGCTACATCAGGGGCTGGAGAGATGGCTTAGAGATTAAGGCACTTGCCTGCAAAGCCAAAGAACCCAGGTTAGACTCCCCAGGATCCACGTAAGCCAGATGCACAAGGGGGTGCACGCATCTGGAATTTGTTTGCAGTGGCTGGAGACCCTGGCACACCCATTCTCTCCCTCTCTTTACCTGCCTATTTCTGTATCTCTCTTTCTCTCAAATAAGTTGATAAAATATATTTTTTTAAATGGCTACATCAGATGCTATGCATTACAGAGTTTCAGGCAGGGTGAAGAAAGATGGAAAAAGTTGAGGCTCTCTGTGGTTCTATTTTGCTAGCTAAGATATCTGGAGAAATGTGAGCATTCCAGGACAGTGGTAGTATTTCTATTTGCTTTTTAAAAACTTTATTGATAATTTTTATATATATGCATAATTCATTTTGACTATAATCTTTTTCCATTACTTTCTTTGGCTCCATCATTCTCCTTCCACTGAACCACTTCTTCATTACAACTAACCTTTCTTCTACTTTAATGTCTCTTTTATGCTAATTTATTGAAATTTCAATACTTTTTATTATTTTTTGTTTATTTTTATTTATTTGAGAGCGACAGAGAGAGAGAGAGAGAATGGGCATGCCAGGGCTTCCAGCCACTGCAAAAGAACTCCAGAAGCATGCACCCCCTTGTGCATCTGGCCAACGTGGGTCCTGGGGAATCGAGCCTTGAACTGGGGTCCTTAGGCTTCACAGGCAAGCGCTTAACCACTAAGCTATCTCTCCAGCCCAGAAATTTCAGTACTTTTTATTGGAACATATAGGAATTTAAAACTCATCAAGTAATATATTAATGATTATAGAATCTGATGTCTCTTTTTTACCCTCATCTATCATCCATGACAACATGTTGATGGTTCCAGTATTTTGTAACTTTTGTGCTGTAATAACAGCTGCTGTGTGGTCATGAATGCAACACCCACTTCTTTTCCAGAAGACAGTGTTCCAAAGTACTCTTCGCCATTCTTTGGCTTTCATATTCTTTTCACCACCAATTCTGCAATATTTTCTGAGCTTTGGAGGGTATGATAAAGATGTCTTACTTAGTTCTGATCACTCCAGTGTAACTTCTCAATATGTTAATGAGTTTTGAGTCTTCCCAGTAGAGACTATTATTTGCAAAAAGAAGCCTCTCTGACCAAAATCTATGGGCATAAAAAAATTTACAGGGCAATTTGGTGGGCAGAGCACATCCACTTGAATCAAGTAACAGTAGTAACTTTTCACAAGGGTCTTGTTGCAGTCAGGTTTGCATTGCTGGCAGAGATCACCCAACCAAGAGCAGCTTTGGGGAAAAGGGGATTTATTTTGGCTTACAGACTCGAGGGGGAGCTTCATGATGGCAGGGGAAACAATGGCCTGAGTCGAGGGTGGACATCACCCCCTAGCCAAAATAAAGTGGACAATAGCAACAGGAGAGAGTGCTAAATGCTGGCAAGGGGACACTGGCTATAACACCCATAACTGCCCCCAACAATACACTGCCTCCAGGAGGCATTCATTCCCAAATTTCCATCAGCTGGGAACCTAGCATTCACAACACTTAAGTTTATGGGGGACACCTGAATCAAATCACCACATCCCACCCCTGCCCCCCATAAACTGATAACCATACATGATGTAAAATGCAATGCATTCGTCTAACTTTAAACATACCCATAGATTTCTTGTATCAAGTCCAATAATGTTTGTACATCCTCATAGTCCAATATCTTTTAACTGAACCATAATAACAAACCCCCAAACCCAGAATGACACAGAATAAACATTCACACTGCAAAAGATGGCATTGGGCATTGCAAGGAAATATTCAACCAATACAAGGTTTAAACAGGGCAAACATGAAACTCTGTAGCTCCAAGTCTAAAAATTCTAGTCAGTGACAAATCTCCAAGTCCAATATTCTAACCAGCAACAAGTCTCTGGAGTTCCAATTCTGCTCCTCCAGCTAGGCCTTTCACAGTTCTGGAAAACTTCATCAGGGCTGGCAGCTCTCCTTAGCAGCTGTCTCGTGGTCCAGTATTTCCACTAGGTCTCCACTACAACCCACAGTTCATCCTTATGGCACTGTCAGGTCTCCATGCAGGCATCCAGCAAACCTGCTTCACACTGCCCATAGTCATTTCCAAAACACAATGCCATGTTGTAAACTCAATGGCCCTCTCTTTCCTGCATTTCTTATACTCACTCCACAATACCAGGTAGGTGCCAATTTGTTAATCCAGAGGAGAGGGGAGAATAAAGCAGACATTGAAGAACAGGACACTCCTTGAGCATTCAGGCCCCTTCAAAAGGATCTACATTCTTCCCGTTGCCCCAGTGCAGGTCTGTTGGCCTAATTTCAAAGGTTGTAATCTCTAATATAATTGCAGCTGAATGGACAGAAGTTTCAGCCCAAAGATGTCATTGCTATGCTGTATCCCTGTACTCACACCAGTCTATTTCTACACAAAGTAACCCTGCACAAATTCTCAGGACAGGGGCATAACAGCAAGCCTTTCACACAAACTGCTTGTAGCCCAGTCCAAGCAAAGCTCATTTTCACTCTCACAAGCCAAACCTCACAGTCCATATTTCTTTCTGCATTCAGGTCTTTCAACTCTGAACAGAATAGTCCACAGCACTGCAAGGCATCTCTTAGGCCAAGGTTTCAAATCCTTCCATATTCCTTTTGCAATCAGCTCTAAAAGTCAAAGCCACATAGTCAGGTGTCTAGAAGCAATACCACTCCATAGTACCAACTTTACTGTTGCAGTTGCATTGCTAGCAGAAACCACCAGACCAAGAGCAGCTTTGGAGAAAAAAAAGTTTATTTTGGCTCATAGACTGGAGGGGAAGTTCCATGATGGCAGAGGGAAATGATGGCAAGAGCAGAGAATGGACATCACCCCCTGGCCAACATAAGGTAGACAACAGCAACAGGAGAGTGTGCCAAATGCTGGCAAGGGGAAGTTGGCTATAATACCCATAACCCTGTCCCCAACAATACACTGCCTCCAGGAAGCTTTAATTTCCATTTGCCATCAGCTGGGGAGACTAGCATTCAGAATACCTAAGTTCATGGGGGATACATGAATCAAACCACCACAGGTCAGTGACCTTCTAAGCTATAAGATTTGACTAGGTTTTCAGCACCAGGCATGACTTCCCTCCTGTGAAGTGGCCTTTAATTCTAATCAGAGAGCAGTTTGTTACCTCCGTAATTGATAGGCCACTATTGCACCAATGAGTGCATCTTGCCTATGTGGCCAGTTGTGTAGCTTGTAAGGTTTACTGGCAGTTAAGACTATTGATGACTTTTCTCTCTCAGCAGCCTGAAAGAACTTTTCAGTAATATGACTGCTAGTTGGCAGGGGGAGGCTCAGAGCTCAGTTCCCGCTTGATTTTTCAATGTCTTGCAACTGAAGCATGTGATGCCTTCAGTAATAGGGTCTTAATGACTAGTTCTGGTGGACAACCAAGAGCACTGACAATAGCCTGTATTGTTTTGGGGGCCTTGGGATCCTCCTGACTGTTGTAGTTACCTTTCCACTGCTGAGACTAAGCACTCAACCAAAAGCAACTAACAGGAGGAAAGTTTGTACTTTGTCTTATAGTCTTGAAGAGAAGCTTCATGGTGTCAGGGGAAAGCATGGCATTAGCAGAGGCTGTACATCATTCTGCCACAGAAGGTAGAAAACATGGGAGTGATTCAAACTTTGGCAAGGGGGAGTTGCCTGTAACACCCCTAAGCCTGCCCCAACAAGACACCACCTCCAGCAAGGCTCCTCACAAATTGCCATCAGCTGGGGGCAAAGTATTTAGAAAACATGAGTTTATAAATTTTTTTTAACTTTTTATTTTATTTTATTTGAGCATATGAGAGAGAGAGAGAGAGAGAGAGAGAGAGAGAGAGAGAGAGAGAGAGAGAGGGAGGGAGGGAATGGGCACACCAGGGCCCTCAGCCACTGCAAACGAACTCCAGACATAGGCACTACCTTGTGCATCTGACTTGCGTGGGTCCTGGGGAATCTAATCTGGGTCCTTTGGCTTTGCAGACAAACACCTAACTGCTAAGCCATCTCTAAATCCCTAGAACACATGAGTTTATAGGGAACACCTAATTCAAACCACCACATTCCACCCCTGGGTCCCATAAACTGATGATTATCCATCATGTAAAATGTAATACATTCAGTCCAACTTTAAAAGTCCCCATCTTTTTTTTTTTTTAACTCTCAGTGCTGTTCAAATACCCCTATAGTCTAAGGTCTCTTAATTGTGAGTCTGTAAAACCCAAAATACATAATGACAGAGAGTAAACAAACACATTGCAAAATTTGGCACTGGGCATACCAAGGAATGATTGAACCGATGCAAGATCTAAAACAAACAAAAAAACCATCAAATCCTGTAGCTTCTAAGTATGACATTTGTAACCAGTGATGAAATCTCTGGGGTTCTAATTCCTTTCCACCAACTGGGCTGTTTATAGCTTAGGAAAAACTCCATCCTTACTCATCAGGTCTCCTTGGTAGCCATTCATTCCATTATCCTGGCACCTGAAAACCCCACTGGGGTCTCCACTGCAACCCATGGTCCATCCTCATGGCTCCACAGGGCTTTCACACAGGTACTCCAACAGCCCACCTCACATTTCCCAGGGGTCACTTCCAAAAACAAACTATGTTGCAAATCCAGTGACTCTTTCCTGCACTTGTTTTACTCCCATAGTACTAGGTGGGCTACCAACTTTCTTAATCTAGGGGTGGATAAAGCCAAATTTGAAGAGCAGAACACTCCTTCAGCATTCAGGCCCCCTATTTTCAAGCATCAGCATTCTTGCTATCCCAATGTAGAACAGCTGGCAAAACATCAATGATGGTAACCTCTCAAACAATTGCAGATGAAGTGGGCTGTTGGCTCTAGCACAATACTTTCATTTCTTTCTGGGCCGTATTCATGTGCTCGCATCACTCCCTTTCATCTAAACTCAATCTTGCACAAGTTCTTGGGACATGGACAGAATGCAGCTAGCCTCTCACACAAACTGCCTCTAGCCCAGTCTGGACAAAGCTCCTTATTTTCCTCATAAGCCTGCACAGTCCATACTTATTTCTAGATTTATTTGGCTTACAGTCTCAAGAGGAAGCTTCATGATGGCAGGGGAAAACATGGCATGAGCAAAGACTGGATATCACCTCCTTGCCACAGCAGGTAGAAAACCATAGCAGGGAGGAGCCACTAAGCTTACCCCCAGAAATACACTTCCTCCAGGTAGGCTCTACTTCCAAAATTGTCATCAGCTGGGGACCAAACATTAGGAATATATGAGTTTATACTGTGAATCTGATTTAATCCATCACATTTATCAACAACACACTGGGAGGTATCCTACTCCTGGCAATAAGTGGTTCTTTTAAATACTCTCATCATGGGATGAATTTAGCCTGTCTTATCATTCCTGGCTATAATGTATTGAATTGTGTCTCCACAAAGTTTTTCCCATTTCTTCACCCTTAGAACCTTCAAATATGATGGTCTTGTTGGAAAATAGGATAGGATCTTTGCACATGTAAACAAGTTAAGATGAAGTCATTAGCACAATCTCTACAATGAAGAAGTGTGGTACAGTTTGCTCTAGGAAGCAAAAATACTGACCAGAAAAACAAAAGAATTCTGAGGCCCTTGAATTGGGATATTTCTTTTACATTAAGTACTCCAATTACTAAGTAGTTTATAAATATTCACTGAGGTTGAGAATATGAAGGAATAGGAAGAAGTCAATAAGTGGCATGCATTGTGAGTTCTGAAACAACTGAAAAATACTACAAACAATGCCAGCATATGGGGAATCAAACACAAGGTCTATGCTGGATAGACTGGATAGTAGATATTGCTTATATATGAGTGCCACATGTGCTTGTTAATTCTGTACATTTTCCCTAGTGTAGACTTGAAACAACAATTGGAGGAAGGTGCTGGGTTTGTTTTGCAGACTCACATCTCTAATATTATTATGGGATTTAGAACTGGCAGTGCCTTTCTGACCTCTGGGTGGGCTTAGAACTCCCCAAGTCAGTGGCACTCGAATATTGAGACTTTGTCATTATGATTAGCAAAGAACTGAAAAATATAAACACAAATAAGGGTAAATGATGAAAAATTTGTTTTAAGGGAGAGTAGAAATGAGAGAGAAGAAAAGTAGAAAACTTCCCAAGCTGAGAGAAACTTCTCCTTCCTAGCTGTGAAAGGTCCTAAGAGGGGAAACCTAGAGAAAACTCCACATGGCAACTTTGATCTAGTCTTATTATAATTTAGGTGTCCAATTACCATGAGCCTCATTGACAAGTCCAAATGTATATGAAGGATCATGATTGGTTGGTGGGTTCAGGAGGAGAGCATAGACTCAGAAAGGGCTTGCCAATAGAGGGATAAGCCTGGGAAGATTTAGGGAGGAATAATCAGGAAGCTGCTCTATATCATCATCTTGATGAATCAGACTGAATTTCTCTTCCAGTCTTGCTAGGGTAGGGTGGCATCTGTGTTCTTTGGGGCATGTGCCTCAAAACTGACTACCTACAAAAAGAAATCTATCTTGTTCTTAGCTTCTGCAAGTATCACTACTCACTACTTTCCATCAGCTGGGTTATAAAAGGAGGAAAAATGAGACCAACCCTCACACTCTGAACTTTTGACTATTTATAAAAAACAGTGAAGGGCTGGAGGGATAGCTTAGTGGTTAAGGTGCTTGCCTGCAAAGCCAAAAGACCCAGGTTTGATTCCCCAGGACCCATGCAAGCCAGATGCACAACGTGGCACATGTGTCTGGAGTTCATTTGCAGTAGCTTGAGGCCCCGGCATGCCCATTCTCTCATTTTACTGGGTGTGGTGGAGCATACTTTTAATCCCAGTCCTTGGGAGGCAGAGGTAGGAGGATCACCATGAGTTCAAGGCCACCCTGAGACTACATAGTGAATTCCAGGTCAGCCTGCACTAGAGTGAGACCCTACCTCAAAAAGAAGTGAACCAACTGTATATCTTTCCACAGCTCTGTGGCATATTTTATTCCTGGTGTTACTGGTTTTCAGAGTGATATAGCTGCTCTGCACACTGGACAGGCATAGTTTAGGGGTTAGAGTACTAGATACTCTAATTCACCAATTCTGTGGCCCTTTTCTCATAACTAGAAAATGATTGGCAAGTGTTCGCACACAGAGGGTAAGTTATGAAACATTTATTTTAGGAAAAAAAGCAGAAAGTAAAGCAGAAAAGCTTTAAAGGTGGGAGGGGCCTGGTGCAGAAAATTCACATGGTGACTTATGTCAGGTCTTCTTATAACCTTGGAGATGTAAGTTATGTATCCAGTTGGGTTAAACTTTATTGGTTAAGTCTAAATGTGTATGGAAGACGCTGATGTGTTGATGGGTTAGGGAGGAGAGTGCAGACTTGGAAAGAGCAGGGGGCGTAAAACCCACAAAAAATTAAGGTGAAAACTAGGAAGCTGTTCTTGATCACTATATTGAGTCATACTCAAATTGTTGTTGTGTAGTCTTAGCAGAGCAGATTGGCATCTATGTTCTTTTGGGTCTGTGTCCCTAATGACCTACCTACAAGAGGTAATCTCTACTATTGGGGAAACAGTTACCAGAGTTAGGGTCAGAGCCTGGGCCTTGGCAGCCCTAACAATCCATGATTGGCCACCTTCCATCAATAGACCAATTAAAAAGACAAACTAGGGCTGGAGAAATGACTTAGCAGTTAAGCCACTTACCTGTAAAGCCAAAAGACCCAGATTCAATTCCCCAGGACCCATGTAAGCCAGATTCACAAAGCGGTGCATGCATCTGGAGTACATTTGTAGCAGCTGAAGGCTATTAACTCTCTCTCTCTCTCTCCCTCTCTCCCTCTTCTCTCTCTCTCTCATATAAATATATGGAAATAAAAACCAACACTTAAAAAATTAATAATGAAAAGCAGAAAAATGTAGACACATTGGGAAGAGGAACAGAGATATCCAGTGATTCCCCTCAAGTCCATCTTTGGGGTCTTGTTATGACCCCCTCTCCTCAGTTTAATGCTAGATTCCCAGGACTTTCCTCCTCTCAGAAAATTCCAAGTTTGGAGGGAGCCCATTATCTCAGTAGTCTGATAGTCAAATGAGGAGATAGAATGTCTTTTAGAGTGTCTTCATTCCTGCCAGTATGGTTACAATACTAGGTAGAAGAGTTACTTCAGTATGCACATCTAACATTTTAACCATTAGGCTTAACTATTTAAATATTTGCTGTACTTGCAGACAAAAGTTTATTCTTTATTCTGTTTACTCATTCCAAAAAAATTCCAGCTACCATTGTGATACAAATTAGGAGCAAAGTAGCTTTTCTTGTTAGGTAGTCAGCTGATGACTGGCCCATAGAAACCACCATAGCAAGACTAGAACTCTAGCATGATTTAGTTTCATCCAAGACGGCTATAAGCAGCAGGGCATCCCAGTTCATTTTGAACTTTTCCTGGGCTTAGCACCTGGGGGGCGTTGTGACAGATGTTGGAATAGAAAAGGACTATGAGACCAATACCTTTGGGAATAGGAAGTGTATTAATAACTCAGAAGTGGAGTCTTTTTAGGCAAAAGGGGGAAGCCCTGTGGGTTACAGGGCTGCCAGCCCAGAAGTGACTGCAGTAGGGAGAGGGTGACCAAGTGCAAGTTAGGAAGAGGGAGGAGAGAGAGAGAGAGAGAGAGAAAGAGAGAGACAGACAGAGAGAGAGAGAGAGAGAGAGGGATATGCACATATTAAGGAAAACATAGTAGGAGGCTGAGGACGAAGCAAAGCTACAGAGATAGAAAAATACATGCACCTTGTATCAGGAAAGAAGTCAGAAAAGAGACAGAGAGAAAGTGAAAGAATGGCACCAAGACTTTCATGTCCATGCCCTTGTGTTACGGAAGTTTGGGGGCTCCTTGCCAATAACACTAATAAATTTAGGGTGCCCCAGATCCTTGTCTCATTAATTTAAAGGATGAAATCTATAAACCACACGGTAAGACTTAGAAAGACTTTATTAGATTGAAAGAGGAAAAGAGAAGTACAGAGAGCTCCTACCATGTGGAAGGCAGGAGGGGGTAGGGAGTGCACTTAGGAGTAGGGATTAGGGTACCCTTCCCATCTCAGCCCAGCAGGGCTAAGGTAAGGAGGGCTTACCACAGCAGAGGCCTGGAAGTTCAGGAAAGGTGAAAAGGCAAAAAAAAAAAAAAAAAAAAAAAGGTTTTGCATACCTGGTAAGGATCTATTTATAATCTTATTGTGGTGAGCTTTACCCTCAAACTCAGGTGCTCCTGAAAGAGAAATGATTGGTCTGGACTCAGAAAGGAAAGAGGAAGAGAGAAAGCACGTACTCAAGAGAGAAAGAGAGAGATAGAGGGGGGCACTGACTCTAGGTATGCAGTGTTACATCTTTTTCATTCCCTCTTTTGGGTCCAATCCTAACTAATTCCCTCTCACATGGGGCATGGTGGACTTGCCTAGTGGGAGAAGGGTTTGTGGGGATGTGGGCCAGTTGTCAGGGAAGGGGACAGGCTGGCTAGATACCCCATTGAGTGAGTGAGCTCCCTTTGAAGAAAGATCTCAATTTTTGGCCAGTTGGAGAGGGGTGTTTCCTGGATCAGGGTTCCTCCTGGGCACTCAACAACCAATTAAGGTCCTTCATATACATTTGGACTTGGTAATGAGGCTTATCCTAATTAGATGGCCAATTTATAAAAGGATTCTATCCAAGCTTCCTTGTGAGATGTCCCTGGTTTCCTCTTCCCCTTTCCAGGCAGGTTGGGGGAACTCCTCTTCTCTTGGCTTGAGAACTTTCCTGTTTCACTGTGTCAGTTTGTTGATAACTTAGACAAGGGCCCAAGGCTTGAGGGTCATGAGCCTGTTGGAGATCTAATCCATACCAGAAATACAATGCAACAACAATTGTCCAATATATCTCATGGGAGCTTATGCAACAAGATCAAATGACAGCTATTATATGTTCTGATAATACAAGTCCAATCTACAGTTGTCTCAAATATGAATCCTTTCCCCAAATAAATTTCCCTGGGGAGATAAAGTTCATAATGAATTTGCCTTGCAAATTCAAGTTCAAAGACATTATAGAAAAAGCCCTAACTATGTTTATTGATCTTACAAGTTCAAGTTAAAAATGATTGAAATCCAAATTCACGCCAACCTCCTGTCTTTTCAGCCTCAGAAGTGCTCAGCTTCATCTCCAGAACTTGAACTGTAAGGGTATATATACCATGTATATTACATTAAAGAGTAATACAGAAGGAGGACTAGGCAGGTCCAGACAATATAGGGTATTTGAATTTTACAAATGGTTTCAGGTAGGAATTTGCAAAAGCAGCAGCCTCAGTTACTTGAAGTGTCTTGCTTCCAAAGTGTTAAGTTTATAGTTCAAACCTCTTCCATTCCCCTCTTTCAGCCCCATGTCCAATTATTCTGAGTGCTAAAGCTGCCTTTTCTAAGAGGCTTTACGTGTCTGTGGGTGCACACTCTCTGCTTCCAGCCTAGGCCTGTCACTCTGACTCTTGTAAGTTTCTACTGATTGCTGGCTTACCTCAGTGACATTGTAATCAGCCCATATGATTGTCACATACAGGGCAAGATCACATCACAGAGCTTTTATCAAAGCCTATTCCATGACTGCTTAGAAAAATAAGTTTCCCTGATTTTTTTTTTTTTTTTGGTTTTTTTCAAGGTAGGGTCTCACTCTAGCTCAGGCTGACATGGAATTCACTATGTAGTCTCAGGGTAGCCTTGAACTCACAGCAATCCTCCTACCTCTGCCTTCCGAGTGCTGGGATTAAAGGTGTGTGCCACCACATCTGGCTTCCCTGATCTTTTATCAGCATTAAAAGCCAGAAGAGTTTTAGTTTAGGAAACTGTGGCTAAGAGGAGAGGGAGACCAAAGAGGAGGAAGGAGAAAAAGGAAAGTTAAAGAGCTAGTAAAGTGCCATGCACTCAAGCTTGGAGTGTTGGGGACCTTTCTGAGAGTTCAGGCAAAGGCAGAGACTAATGAAAAAAAAAAACTAGAAATTTGTGTGCAATTTTAAATTCACAGAGGGCTATTTGGGAGCCATACTTCTTATTTGACAGTGTATGAAGTCAAGGAAAGAGGCCTCCCTGCATCTGCCTAGGTCCCAACACTGTGCTCTTCCTCCCAGGAGCAAAGCAATTATGTTATGCTGTTCTCAGTTCTCAGTTCTTTTTTTTTATTATTATTAGTTATGGACATACTCAGTATGTAAACAGTACTTGTTAGTACATCCTTAACCTCATCTCTGCCCCTTCCAAAGGGAGCTTCCTCGTTATGAATGCCACTTATTTTCATGGGGACTGTGGGTCATGCATTGTGGGGGTAGCCATTAGTTATGGGGAAGAGGCAATGTCTCTGTGTGTAATGTCCCCAATTGTGGCTCTAACAATCTTTCCAACCCCTTTTCTGCGAAATTCCCTGAGCTATGTTGGGTTCGTTTTAGGTCTACTTCAGTGATGGGCTTTTAGGAGCCTCTGGATCTCTTGATTATATAGATGCCATCATTCTTCCTCTTGTAGATGTACTGCTCCATCTGGAAATCAAATTTGGTACCACCTAAATAGGTTCCTACTGCTAAGAATTGAGGACATCCTCCTTCATTTGCAGGACATTGAGGGCTCCAGACATTGTGTTAGCTTCCCCTTTTAGTTACATCGGGAATCAAGAACAACACTGTATGGGCCCCTACATGGGTAGCATGGAAAGCTGTTCTCAAAGTTCTGTAATTCCTTTTATGTGTGTTTCTTAATAAGGTATGTCATTTTGATGACTTTGAGAATACGGATTAAAAATGGAAGTTTTTGCTAATGTAAAATATACAGCTCTTATCTCAAAGGGAATAAGAAATATTTTATTCTGGGGCCAAATATGAGTGACAATGGCCCAGGAACACAGATTTAGGTTAACCCAAATTTCATGTTCTAACATATTAACAATTTCAGAAAGGCGTTACAGTTACAGAACAAAAGAAAGTTATACATCAATGCATTTTCAAATACATTGGCTGGAGCATCAAATAGTTGGGTGAGAAAATTGGGGAGTTCTCTATCATAGGCTTTAGATGCTATCTGATGACATTCTTAGCCTTTGGGTTGGTGGAAGCCAGTGGTCTTTTGTGCACAATACAAAAAGTTCTCACCTTATGACTTGATAGTCACCAGGATGTTATGTCAGACACAGAGGTGAGCAATAAATTGCTACCAAGATGCTTAAGGTAATCCAAAGTAATTTGGCTCTGACCCTGCAACATTCTATCTCTCGGTGGTCACAGGAGTCTTATCAGTCCATTTTGCGTCATATGAAGTAGATGCAGAGATTTGGGGGGAACTTTAGTTCACACCTGAGAACATTATTTCTCCTACTAGTTACTACACAAAACTATATAAGCTCAGCACTGTGAAGGGAAATCATTAGAAGGCTTCCAGTTTCAGACTTCACTGCCTACTTTTTTTTTTTTTTAAGGTTTTTCAAGGTAGGGCTCACTCTAGCCTACTTTTTACTTGAGCCAAATCTTAATGTTTTCTGCCTCTCTAACCAACCAAAGGGCCCAATAACATAGTAGTTATTGCATAATGAGGGATGCAGCTTTAGCAGATCTGACTTATAAACAGCACTGTTAAGGGCTATAGCATGTCCAAGGTTTAAAAATAAAACAATAGCCATTTGAGTTTGGGCTTGGGTTCAGCTAGCTGTGTGACATGGGGAAAACATTCCCCTTGGTGAATGGATCCCAGTACAGCCTCCTTTCTGACCTCTCTCTCTCCCAGGATTTTCTGAGTCCTGACTTCACTGCTATTTAAAAGCAAGTTACAGACTGACAACTACTCTAAGGACATGCTCTTTCTAAGAAGACACACTTTTCCATGTGCCATCAGCAATACTTCTGAGGTCTGATACTGGTGTTCCAGCCTGATAGAGAAGCTGTGTTTCTGGGTCAGAGCTGTTTGCTTCTTCCAATGTTCCCCAGAGGATGGGCTCTTCATCCTTCTCATGTTCCCCAACAGCAGATGGCAAAAGCAGAATATCCGACAGGTTTCCAATACAGACACTTACCTGGCCAGCCCAGGTAATTCTAGGTCTCTTTTCTAGAGATGTCCAGGGATGTGAGAAAAGAGTAGGAAAGAACATCGTTGGAGATTTTCATGGCCTGACCACTGCCCTGGGTCCTGGGATGTCCTTTGTAGCACGGATTGTAACAAGAAAAAAAAGGCCAGCCAGGTACTTCAATGGAGAAGTATTGAGACTCAGAGTTTAGTTTATATTGGTTGTATTTTATTTAATTTGTTTATATATTACAGTATATATTATTAATATTCAATTTTAATTAGCTAGAGTCAGTGAATTTGCAGTAGTCCATACTGTGCAATGCAGCAGTTAAAGAATGAAGCAAATCAATATGTGCTGTCTGAAAACTTCTCTCAAAAGGGTCATATTACTATAATAATGGCAGTCAATATATATACTATTATTCCATTTGATATTTTAATGTGTGAGTATGGCTATTGCTAATGTATATACATCTGATTTTATAGCTGTGTATGTGTATATGTCAGGTTGTGTGGCTGTATACATATATTAATGTGAATGTGTATCTGTATATACACATGAATGTGAATGTATGCATGTATATGTCTGTGTGTGTATGTGTGTTCATGCACACATGTGCACATGCATTGAGACAGGATAGCCCAGTCTAACCTGGAACTTGCAATGTAGTTCAGGCTGGCCTTGAACTCCTAATATTCCTATCTAAGCATCCTGAGTGCTGAGTTTATAGCTGTACACCACCACACCCTGTCAAGTGTGTATTTATATGCACAAGATAAAGCAGATAAAGAAATGTCCCTCACTGCTAGGATGGTTCTGTCTGGAGAGTGGGAGAAGGATGGAAGAAGCAGAAGTCTTCATGTTAATTTTTTTTTTTTTTTTTTGGTTTTTCAAGGTAGGGTCTTACTGTGGTCCAGGCTGACCTGGAATTCACTTTGTCGTCTCAGGGTGGTCTTGAACTCACAGAGATCCTCCTACCTCTGCCTCCCAAGTGCTGGGATTAAAGGCATGCGTCACCACACCTGCCTTCATGTTAATTTTTAAAAATATTTTATTTAATTAATTTATTTATTTAAGAGACAGAGAGAGAATGGCCATGCCAGGGCCACTAGCCACTGAAAACGACCGCAGGTGCATGCACCACCATGTGCATCGCATCTTGCTTATGTGGGTACTGGGGAATCAACCCTGTGTCCTTAGGCTTTGCAAGCAAGTGCCTTGACTGCTAAGTCAGCTCTCCAGCCCTCATGTTAATTTTTCTTCTTACTTTTAAATGTTTTTATCATGTGTGACTTCTATTAGATTTTCTCTGTGTTTTTTTGATACTTTTAAGGGTTAGAGCCTAATGAAAGAACGTAATCGCCATATCTCCGCAGCACTGGCATGGGAAGAAAGAGTAGAAATTAATTGGAGTGGCAAAGCTAAAGAGGAGACTAAGAGTGGAGAAAGACAAACATGAACCCAAAGAAGCACAATGTCACCCCCAGAGTTACCAAGAGACAACGAAGAGATTTATAAGAAGGCTGGACATGCAGAAGGTAGGAGGCTGTGGTGAATCACAGGAGAGGCTTGGGCTCAAGCTACTGTGGCTCCTGTCTGGAAGGAGGCTGATCACTTTTCCAGCTGGGATCCTCTGACTGCAGGTGGGAGAGATATTCTAAGGGGGAATTCTAGGCTAAGATGGGCTACATTAAGACACAGGACTATGAGCAGGACTTACTGTGCTTTCTGGGGCAGGAACAAGGGATAAATCACTTAGGGAAGGCTTTGTGGTAATTTGTTTTTGAATCTAAGGAGCAAATCAGTCGAAGGCATGGCTTATGAAACCACCCCTTGCTTCTGACTCGGCTGTGCATCCCTACCTGCTACCTGATCAAGCCTTTTGCCCTCTGCTCCTCTCTATGCCAGATCTGGTACTAACTGTGGAGGATGCATAAATGAGAAACTGACATCTATTCAGTAAATATTTATTGATATTCCTTACATATGCCAGCCACTGTTTGAAAGTCAGAGGAGATACCATTCTTGTCATTCTGGAATCCATAGGTTGCTGAGGTGGACAGAGAAATAATCACAGGAGTCAGTGGTCAAGAACATGACTGTGGAAGCCTGGTGGGTCTGTGGGAACATAAGAAATAGACTAACACAACCAAGGGGCAAGAGGAGGCATCTGGAAGGAATACATAAACTGTGGCCTCCTTGAAATTTAAGAGTTAAAACACAGGAGAGGCAGCAACTAATATGGACTATGTAGCTTTTGTCTGTGGTATCTTGTTAATAGCTTCACTGGCTGCAGGAATCCTGGAAATTTTGAGGGAGTTGTAAGGAAATGACAATATAGCCAATGAGATAATGTACAAAGTCAAATGTATATAAGATTAATTCACTACACCTTCCTTCCTACAGGAATTCCCTACAGCAGTGCCAATCCACTCACCACTTAAATATCAGGCTGAGCCTTGGGTGCCACCTCAGACAGCTCTTCAAAATATGTAATGTTTTTGATAGAAGCATTGTTTTTTGTTCTATGAAAACAACTTCATATATAAACACATTAGTTCATCTTCCCAATAATTTAACAGTTGGAATAAAGTGGCCTCACATTTGTGGTTCTTTATTCTCTGCCAATAAGGCAGAATTCAAAGAGATAGAATGAGGGCAAGGGTTCAGCCTGAAAAAGCTGATTAAACACTTATCTGTGGAAAGGGGTCTCCAGGTTCTCCCATGACTTAAATAATTGCTGGGAAAATGTTCTTTCAAGCCCAAGAAGTCTACCAAAGGAGAATATACAATGGATCCATTGAAGAAAAATCACACCTTAAGCTCTGAGTTTATTATCTTAGGCTTTGGGGACCTGGCTGAACTGCAATTCTTCTTTTTTGGATTCTTTCTAATTATGCATCTCTTCACCCTAGTGGGGCATACAACTATTGTGCTTATTACCCTCATTGACACCTGTCTCCAGACCCCCATGTATTTCTTTCTCCGGAATCTATCTGCTATTGAAATTTGCTATATATTAGTTATTGTCCCTAACATGCTGGCCAATTTCCTGTCCAGAAACCAGCGAATGCCCTTCCTGGGCTGTGCCCTGCAAATGCTCCTCTTCATTGGCCTGGGTGGGGCCGAATGTTTCCTCCTAGCTGCAATGGCTTATGACCGCTTTGTGGCCATTTGCAACCCCCTGCGATACACACTCATTATCACCAGAGGCCTCTGTTTGCAGATGTTGGCTTTGGCCTTCATCAGTGGTTTCACACTCTCGCTTACCCTTACCACACTGATATTTCTCCTGCCCTTTTGTAAATCCCATGTGATCAATCACTTCTTCTGTGACATTCCTGCTGTTTTATTCCTGGCCTGCTCTGACACACGAGCCAATGAGATTGCTGTATTCCTCGTATGCATGCTAATCCTGTTGATTCCCTTCTTACTGATCTTGTTCTCTTATGGATTTATTATTGTTGCCATCCTCAGAATCCACTCAGCTGAGGGAAGAAGCAAAGCCTTCTCCACCTGTGCTGGCCACCTGCTGGTCTCTATTCTGCACTATGGCTGTGCAATATTTATCTACATTCGCCCCAAATCTTGCTATACCCCAGAACAGGACAAGATTGTGTCTTTAATTTATACCAATGTAACCCCCATGCTCTATCCTATAATCTATACTCTGAGGAACAAGGAAGTCAAGGGCGCCCTCAAGAGGCTCTTGGTTAGCCACAACGGATAAAGCGGCAGCCTCATACAAGGCGAAGAAGTCACAGCCCAACAGTGCTAACCAGACCCTTTTGTTAACAGCTTACAGTCATGTCAGTGAGCACCTTGTGGCTCCCATATCTATCTTTTGGGGCTTCTTCATGGTATTTGGTTCAGCTGGAACTCACGGCTCCCTTTTCTATGCTTAGAAAGAGGGAATGACTTCCAAGGTTTTCTGAGACGTGGAAAGGGTTCTGGACTTCTCAGGGCTTGAAGAGTTGATGAAATACTGCAGTGTGTGGATGTTTTTCCATCCCCTCATAAACAGTTCCATCCATCATATGAAGTGCTATCAGAGACATAGACACTGATGAGCAGATGGTCACAAGATGACCCAAACAAAACTTTTTGGATTAAAGAACCAGGATGGGTATAAATGTAAGGAGATTCCAGATACAAACTAGGTAATGAGGTGGAAATGTAGAACGAGTCCAGAGCTGGATTCCTACACCACCAGAAAATACCTGGACATTGCTTAGGAGCCAGCAGTGCTAAATGAAGTAGTAGTAATAATGTTACTGACTGTAGTATTGAAGGCCTGTAACATGCGCACACTAGGATCCACTCTCTACTTCCCCACCATCCTCAGTAGAATATGTTATTATTGGCCTTATGTCTACTTCTGAGCCAGCTGACTCCTCACCATCTTTCAAATATTTATTAAAGGACCACTTGCTCTCTAAAGCCATGCCTCCCACACCTGTCTGACTCAACAGCTAACAGAAGTGCCCTTTTAGTTTGCATGTCTCCATGACCAGCCTGGAGGCTCCTTGAAGGTAAACTATGATTAACCTCTGTCATGCTAACACCTAGCACATAACAGTTCCCTAACAAATTGTCATTTAGCTGAACTGTGTGTGAGTTTTGACACAGTAATATATTCAGTTGATAACTGAATGAAAAATTTTAATGTCCTATGTGACTGAATTGTCCATGATCAGGGACAAAGGTCATGTATACTGCTTCTACCCCACAGACTGGACTAAGAGCCATGGCTCCTATGAGTTCCTTTACCACAACACTTGGCAAGAGATAGCTCTTTCGTTTAGGGGGCCTCACTCTATCCCAGGCTGGTAAGGACCTCACACTGTAGTCCAAGGTGACTTGAAACTCACTGAGATCCTCCCACCTTGGCCTTCCAAATGCTAGGAATAAAGGCATGCATCACCATACTTGGCTCAATAAATATTTCTTGCATGAATGAGCACCTCAAATGTCCAGGTACTGCACTTGACATTGGGAATACAGAAAAGTTTTGTTCCTAGAAAGGGATGAACCACCCCTATCAAAATCGATTAGAGATTATACAGTAATCCCTGAAAGTAGTATTATTAAAAAATATTTTATTTTTATTTATTGGACAGAGAAAGAGGGAGAGAGAGAGAGAGAATGGGCATGCCAGGGTCTTCAACCACTGAAAATCAACTCCAGATGTATCTGGCTAACGTGGGTCCTGGGGAATCAAGCCTGGATCCTTTGGTTTTGCAGGCAAATGCCTTAACCACTAAGCCATCCCTCCAGCCCTGGAAGTAGTATTATAATACAGGACTGCAGGTGAGCTAGAGCTACAGTTACATGACCCTACTATAGCAATAAGACATGCTACTGAAGCTGTCCTATCTTCCAGGAGGAAATCACTTACTTGAAAAAGGAACTCAAACTAGTTAGGGTTTGTGTGTAGTATCCTATGCATTAGTTTCTGATGTGGCAGTAAAATTAGATGAGATATGGTACAGTGTACTCTCGGTCAAGACAAATGCTCTTTTATAAAAAATTGTTTTATTTATTTATTTGAGAGGGGGGTGAGAGAGAGGGAAAGGTAGGGAGAGAGAGAGAATGAGCACACCAGGCTTTCTAGCTACTGCAAACTAACTGCAGATACACACACCACCTTGTGCATCTGGCTTACATGGGTGCTGGGGAATTGAACCTGGTTCCTTAGGCTTCATAGGCAAGCACCTTAACTGCTAAGCCCCCTCTCTAGACCCAAGACAACTACTCTTTTTTTTTTATTTTTTTATTTTATTTTTTTTTTAATTTAATTTATTAGTTTTCTTTTCAGTAAATACAGGCAGTTTGGTACCATTATTTAGGCTCATCTGTGATCTACCCCCTCCCATTAGACCCTCCTTATTATTGAAAATGGGTCGTGCATTGTGGAGTTAGCCCCCAGTTATTAGTATGATAAATGTCTCTGAAAATCATGACCCAACATGTAACTCTGACATTCTTTCCGCCCCCTCTTCCGCAAGATTTCCCTGAGCCATGTTGGGTTCATTTTTGGTCTGCTTCAGTGCTAAGGTGTTGGGGGCCTCTGAGGCTCTGGCTCTCTGATTTGGTAGGAGTTGATTTTTCTCTGAATTGATCTCCTTCCCCTTTGTGCTGGTATCCAGTTCACAGGAAAACATCACCCTTGCTTATTTCGCCAGTTGTCCTTAGTTTCAGTTGGGCCCCTTCTGAGGTATGTTGGGGCAGCTCTCTTCTTAGGATCTGCATCTATCTGGAAAAGAGAAGCAGATTCTCCAACGGAGAGTGAGTTAGCACCCAGAAAATTGAGATAACACTTACTTTTTTGATAGACAGTTTGATAGGTGTAGGCCCTCTTATACCCCGTGATTGATGGTAGCTTGATATTGTAGAGTGGGCTTGTGTTTGGGTATGGTTCTGACTTGTTTCCCAGCTCCAGCTAAGGGTCTAGTACCACTGAGTGGATCAGTTAGCTAAATCAAGAGCAATTGATTCCTCACCATGGCTGTGTACCACTATTGCACTTGTATGGGTATCACATCCGGTTAATTGTTGCTACTTAGGTTAAACAATGTGTTGCTTGGACAGATTTTGGTCACTTCCCCCAGTCGCCTATGTAGCACCTTCTGGCACTAGACACGCTGACTGTCTGGGGACTGACTCTCTCCTGGCTTCCAGCCATGTCATTCCATTATACGTGTCAGCTGCGTATGGAGTCTTCAGCAATAGGGTCTTACCACTGGCCTTTGGTGGGTCATCAATTACTCTGACAGAAGTCTGTCATTGTTTTGGGAAACCTTGTAGGTTTCTTTGATCAAAAGCTCATTGTGGATTGTAGGCCCAAGCTGGAAGTGGGGGTTACAGGTCAGTGTGCACTAAGAAATTGAGGAAAAAGATAACTAATATACAAGAGTTAGAGAGAAGAGAGATAGAGGGGAGAGGGGGAGAGGGAGGGAGGGAAGATGTAGGAGATTTAGGTCAGTCTTGATCCTACCCTCTCCAGTGTCTTGTGGTTCAGGTGTTTCCTATAAGGGACTAGTGAAGGTTCAGGCATTTGGTCTGTCTTTTAGGAAGTAGAATTTTATGGTACCATTGCCGTTTGGGTCCGGATTACTGTTTTCCACCCTTTGACAACTACTCTTGATCAAGCTTGTCATCATTGTACTCAATGGCGAGTTTCCTGTCCAGTCTGTACCACTGTCCTCTATATCTCCCTTGATCCTTTGGGGAAAAGTAGCAATTTGTTGCCTCCATGCTCTCTGAGAGAACAGATGTATATACATATCCATGTATATATATATATATATATATATATATATATATATATATATATATAATTTATATAATATATATATAATTTTTAAATTTTATTTATTTATTTGAGAGAGAGAAAGAAGAAGAGAGATAGAAAGAGGAAGGGAGGGAGAGAGAGAGAGGTAGAGTGAGAGAGAATGTGTGCTCCAGGGCCTTCAGCCACTGCAAACAAACTCCAGATACATGTGCTACCTTGTGTATCTGGCTTACATGGGTGCTGGGAAATTGAACCTAGGTCCTTTGGCTTTTCAGGCTAGCACCTTAACTGCTAAGCCATTCCTCCAGCCCAAGATATCTTTTGTATTCTAAAAATAACTGCAATTATAGGGGTAACATATAATTTAGTGGATAAGTGATCATATTCTCTTTCAATAAATTGGTGAATTTATTTTGCTATATTACTATTTCATGACTAGATCTTTAGCATAAAATACTTTTAGTATATTAAAGAAGAAAACATGCAAAGAGCAACCAGCAATTTGAAGATAGAGAGATGTAAAGAAATTTTTAATTAAGAAAACATTTTCTGAATAAGAATTTTATATGTCAAAACTACTTGTTTTAAAGTAAAATAAAATAGAATGATCAAGACAAAGCAAAAAGGTTCAAAGTATGTTGCATTAGAAATGTTTCAGGAATTGTGCCATGCACATGAAGTCCAGACAGGGTTGTTGTGTTGAAATGCAAATATATTAGCCCCTCACTATTATACAGACCACTTGGGCTATAGCAGGTACTGGAGCAGAGTGCATCCTAATTCATGGCGATCCCATAAAACATAACAACAAGGGACAGCTGTGCATGGATGTGGAGACAGAACATTACAAGTAAGGGAGACCAGATTTGTCTTGGAGGCAGACAACTGTGCCCCCTGGAAGTATACAGTTTATGTTTTCCTCCTGCAAGAAAACACACTATGGGGAAATGTATTTCTAAGAAACACCTATATGCCACTGCCAGAGAATTTCTTCTATGGGTATGAACAGTAAAAGCAAGGACATGTGGCTTGGCAAAATGGGAGCAGTGAAGCTGCTTGGTTTACATAAGATAGTGAACAACAAGGAATATAGACTGCCAGGAGTATATGAGGAAATAATGTCCATCTTCAAGGAATTAACAAAGGTAAAAGTAATTCACATAGCCTAAAGTCCAATATGGCCAGTAAAGAGGTCAGAACACTCCTGAATGAATCTTTGTTATCCTGCTCACCCAATGTGAACATGTTTTATTATATAATGATATCATGTTAACCAATGAGTCCTTTTCAAATTCAGAAAAAAAAAACATCACACAGGACTGGAGAGGTTAAGGTGCTTGCCTGTGAATCCCAGGGACCCAGGTTCAATTCTCCAGTACTCACATAAGCCAGATGAACAAGGTGACACATGTGTCTGGAATTTGTTTGCAGTGTCTGGAGGCCCTGGTGTGCTCCGCTCTCTCTCTCTGCCTCTTTCTCTTTCTCCCTCTCCTTATTCTCATTAATAAATAAATACATAAAATATTTAGAAAAAGAATTTTGAAAATCCCACATCTGCACAGTATACAATCTCACCTGAAGAAGTAGAAAGGCAACCCCTATAAGGTTCAAGAACTTAGAACAGCTACACAGTTTCAGAGAGTTTATGGTTGTATAAGACACCATACCTGAAAGATGTTTGAGAAAGTTTTGCAGCAGCCTGAACCAATGACTATGAAACAACTAGAAGTGTTTCTAGGGTTTCTGGGGTACTGACACATTTTATACTCTACCTTGCTAAAGTTGTTCATTGTGGTAGTTTGAATCAGATGCCCCCCATAAACTCATATGTTTTGAATGTTAGCTTGGGGACTTCTAGTTAAGATGGAGGCATAGGAACCATGCCAAAGCAGCCTAGGTAGAAAAAAACAAAACAAAACAAAATACACTCTTCTAATAAAAAGTGAGGTGTATAAGAAATTATCAACTGCAGCAAAGAAGCAGGAGAGATTCCAAATGACTAGAGACCACAGAAGCAAGCAGAAGCAGCTCCAGCAGTGGCAGCACCAGGTTCATGTGGCCAAAGCCATAAGGCTCAGTTTGAGCCACAGGAAGAGCCAGGTGAGGGGATTCTCCACTCACATATCAGAGCTCCTCACAAACTCAAGAAACGTGAAGAGAGGCCAGCAGAGAACAAAAGGAGAAGCAGCTCATGAGGAAGAGGATTGTGAGAACCAGCATGAGAACTTCAGCCACCATCCACAGCCTCCCCTCTGCCAGCGCAAGTGCCAGGAAGCACCAGAGACTCGGGGAAGGGGGCTCACCTACACAGTACCCAGCACAGGCAATCAGAGCAGTGAAGCACCAACCCAGCCAGCCTACCTGAGCCCACAGAGCAGCAAAGAGGGACTCAAGCAGGCACACAGCATAACAGACCAAAACCATCCTACCAAGGTAACTAGGATTACACCAGGTCAGTACCCACCAAATAAGCCTCATATATAGGCTGGAATAGGAAGTGCTAATTGCACCTTCCATGTGAGGGTACATTATTTGTTAAATCTGATAGATGGTTGGATTTGCCATTCTTAAATAAGCTATATTTTGGACTTATCATTTGTTGCTTCCTTATGTATAGTTCCTTTGTTTCCTCTTCTGTCGTTTTTTGGGGAATGGTCTCACTTGGTCACAAGCTGACTTGAATGTTAGCTCATGGCAAATTGGTAGGTGAATCCTTGCTGGAGGAGGTTTGTTATAGCCCAGCTTCCCCCTTGACAGAATTAGTTAACTCTCTTACTGCTTTCTTCCAGCTTCTGTGGCAAGAAATAATGCCCAGCCTCTGTTCTACTATCTCTTTCCTGTGACGATGAAGCTCCCCATGACCATGAAGCTTTCCCTTAAGAATGTAAGCCAAAATAAACCCTTTTCTCTTATCAGTTGCTTTTGGCCACGTGTTTTGTCCTACCAGTAAGAAGGCAACTACAACACCCATATCTTATATGGCCTCATAAATAAGGGTGTATTTGTGATTGAAATAAAAAAGTTCAAGAGACTTGTGAACAAACTAAGTTTTTGTGTTGTCCATTAGGCTTCTACCCTTTTCCACAACTGAGACAAGAACCCTAAGGAAGAGAGTAGAAGCCCAATATGCAACTTTGGAACAGCAATTGCCAGACATATAAAGCCCTGGAGTAGGTAAAACCTATTACTGGACCTACTTGGTGAGGATAAAAACAGTATAGACAATAAAGAGCTAGGATAAAAGCCTTTTGAACAAGCTCCTTTCTGGAGTGGCACAAAAATAATATGCAGTATGAAAACTTATCTGCCATCTCTATAACAAATGTTATGCAAGATATATTGAAACTGAGATTCTTAAAAGCTAGTGGACCATCCCCAATATAATTACCAAAAACTAGGCCACATAAGGGGCTGGAAGGGGCCCCACTCACTTCTGAAGATGCTTGGTAGACTGATGGCACTGTTTGGGATGTGAAACACAAATGAGTGGAAGTAGTGATAAAATGAATACACATGGTGTGGTAGTTTGGATATAAATGGTCTCCCATAGCCTCTTGTGTTTGTAATTAAACTTTATGCTTAATCCACAGCTGGTGGTGCCATTTGTGAAGCTTTTGGGAGGTAAAGCCTTGCTGGAGAAGGTGTGTCACTGGAGGCAGGCTTTGGGATGTTGTAGGCTATCCAGGCTTGATGCACTTAGCTTAATCACTGTACTTCCTTACGCTGATGTGAATATGTGACGCCCAGCTGTCTGCTCCTTCCATGCCTCCCTCATGAAAATTCCTCTCAAAACTGCAAGGCAAGCCCAGCAAGGTGGCATATGCCTTTAATCCCGGCACTCGGGAGGTAATTTAAAACCACAGAACAAGGGATGGGCTACCTTTCCATGAGTTGTTGGCAAGGGAGGTCCACAAGGGTCCCCATACCAAATAGACTTTTGACATTTCAGTGCACTGCACTCCAGAACAGATGGTAAGGCCCTATTGCTGAAGATGCCATATAACCCACTTGCAGGGCATTGAGAAATCAAGCTGGGATTGAACTGGAAAATTCATCTTTACCAGAGAGAATTTGTGGTGCCAGAGGCCACTATTTAGGCTGTCAGGGAATAATTGCTGCTAATTGTCCCACTAGGCTCTAAGTCCCATATGTTGAGCTATGAGCATGCCATGCAGGATGTACCCACAGGTACAATAGTGGCACAACTAGTATGGTTTAACCAATCATATGCCAAATAGATTTTAGGTCCACTTCATGGGTATAGACCCATGTCTGGTACTGTAAGCCAGGATAGAAACCTATGGCTGGGGAGATCATAAGTGAAATGGATATATGTGCTAGCAAAATTTCCATGTATACACATTTGCCTGTACCTATAGATTATTGCTGCTGAAAGTTACAGCCAAAGAGAAGAAACGCTTATTGCAATGGATAGTCACCACATCACAACAAAACTCTCACTGTTGAGGGCTGGAGAGATGGCTTAGCATTTAAGTCACTTTCCTGAGAAGCCTAAGGCCCCAGGTTTGATACCCCACTACCCACATAAGCCAGATACACATGGTGGTGAATGTGTCTGGAGTTCATTTGCAGTGGCTAGAGGCCCTGGCATGCCCATTCTCTCTCTCAATCTCACTCTCTCATAAATAAAAAAAAATTAAATATTAAAAATTCCCACAGTTGGGTATGTTGTGAACTCCTATCCAGTCAAGAAAGCATGCAAAAACTTCTATACAATTAAATGGAAATATCATTTATTATAGTGGGGAAGAATGGAAGCATAAAACATTCAGCAATTACATGATAATTCTTTATATATCTATTTCACTACATGGTTTTGAAGAATATTTACACAGAAGCTTATATGCTAGATCAAAGTGAATTATAATTTGAGTTATAATAATGTAGAACCTGAGAAATATACATTATTACTTTATATACTGCATATAAAAATATTGGGATGGAACTTAGAAAATATTCTAAAGTGTTGACTATAGTTAATACTGAAGGAAAGGAAAGAATTGATTTCCATTTCCTTCTAATCCCTGACTTATCTTCTTGTATATCACCTAAAACCTAAATTCCAGAACCATCCCTCCCACACAATGACAAAGCCATGAAAATGTGGAGGCACTGAGACTGAAAAGATTCTCAGATGCAGATGAATACCCTAACTTTATTTTCTGAGATAATAAACATTGAATTACCTATTTTCTAGCAATGGGACAACAGTTAAGTTGGAGAAACTCTAAAGGTCAGTGCAGGGTGTCTTGCAGGTCCTATGTGCTCTGTATCCTGGCAGGACATCTCCCAGGAGGCAATGGCAAGAGGTGCTTGTTAGTCCTGTGGTGATCCATCCTTGAGGTCTCCTACTCTTCCAATATTGCCTGATCCACCTGATCTCTGGAGTGGTCTTGGCATTTATTCTTGTTGGAAGCAACTCCTGTATGTTGGTCTTTAGCCTTCATGGTTGCTCTGGTCTTATCTAGTCATGTCAGGGCCCCAAACCTCCTCAGCAACTAAGTGCCACCTCCTAGCATGTACCACAGGAAACATCTAGAAGTCAGACACACATGGCCCCCCTGGCCACCCTCCATGGACTCACTAACAACATTCTCTCTGTAATACACAAGTATCTTCACTGGGCATGTGAAAGAATACTTTTTTTTTTTCATTTCCTCTCAAAAGGTGGGCTTCTGTGCAAGTCTCCTACCAGAATCTACTTCCCCTGTTGATGGTTCCATCAAGCATGCCTTCCCTCTACTGAGATCACTTAGCATGGAACACAGTCACTAACTGGGGGTTGGTTTGTAACTGGGCTCCTTCAATGCCTAAATAATGGGGTTACATTGCATGCAAAGATGTTTCTGGTACAGGGTGAAACAGTTGGGGTGAAATAGCCTAGTGGAACCACATGTCAGGGCTTGGATGTACAAAGAAACTTTCTAGGGACCTTTCTGATGAGGAGAAGGATAGTATAGTCTTGATAAATCAGGAAATAGCCCAAATATCCCTTACTGGCACCATATTCTGTACTTATATTCCAGACAATGAGGCTAACAGATCAGATGCCTTGAATGCTTAAACAGAGATATAATATAGATGACTTAAGTGCTTATAATACTTGTGTATATTGTCTGAGATCACTATCTAGTAACTGAGGTCATGTTTTCTTTAAAAAATGTTTTAATTTTTTATTATGTATTTGTGATGAGAGAGAGAGAGAATGGGCACATCAAGGCCTCTTGCCACTTTTAAACAAACTCCAGACACATGTACTACTTTGGACATCTGGCTTTATGTGGGTACTGGGGAATCAAACCCAGCCTGTCAGGCTTTATAAGCAAGCACCTTTGACCACTGAACTATCTTTCCAGCCCTGAGGTCATGAACTCTTGATTAGTGTTTATGCTATTTTAAGAGTATCTGTTACTGGTATCTGTACTGCTGCTATGGAATAAGGTCTAGGGCTGTCCTCAGTATAAGAAAGTAACCATATAATATCCTATTCAAGGCCCAGGAAACTCTACAGGAGAGAAATGAAAAGAACATAACAGGAAGAAAACATTGACCCTAGGGAAAATGGTCCACTAAATTCTAGCCAAAGTAACAGCATTTTTAGCAGGACACTATTTAGTTGTTCTGTGCATGACAAATAATAGCAAAATAGATATCCTTACCATGGCTGACAGTATGTTATTCTGAAACCTTTGAAATTTCTGAGGAGGACAAGGGTGGAGTATATGCAAATGCATAAATCATTTCTAGGCCTGGTTTGCTTCTGCCATCTTGTGGGTACTGTATAAATTTAGAGTTTTAGAAAATCAGAGCTTGGTAATCAGAAGGTGATGACTTTGCTGAGTGCAGCAGCCAGCACAAAGCTCTGTAACTTCTAATAAACTCATTTACTTTTCAAACTTGACTTGAGTCATTCTTCAGTCAAAGTATTATTGTCCTACCTCAGAGATGAATATTTCTTCTATGTCTCCCTGGGAAATTCATACAACATGACTTTTTTCCTATAATCTCCAGCTCTGCTTGTTCTCAGGTCAGTGACAAGGCCAAGAAAACCACTGTGAGAAGATAGCATATGTAAACTCCGACTTGGAACTCAGAACCAAGTGAAAGAACTAGATCATAAAATCCCTGGTGCTGTCAATGCTGTGCTCAGATTGGCTCATGCTGCCTCTGAATATAGTAATACTATTCACATGTCTAAATAATGCATGGAGAGTGATACATGACCCAGGGCCCAGTAATTATATACCAAATCGATGGCAATGAGGATCTGCCACAGCTTAAAGAATTGCTGGGCTACACTTCCACCTCATTGTGGGACAATATCACATCCTAGATCATGAAGTGTTGGCAAAGAAGATATTGTCTTTGCTGGGAACTTAGATGGTAATTTTAGTTTGCTTAGAGGGAAATTTAGGTGGCAGTAGCTAACTTAAATCCTTATGGCTCTTGAGAAAGAAGAGGCAGATGGAAATAAGAAAAAGAGAAAGGTTTTGATCAAAATAGTAGCTTTTTGGTGCTGACATTCTACTCATCTGATATGGTCCCTGTGCCTCAAGGGGCACATAATACCTTTGTGGCCTGAAATAGGCACTTTTTCAATTAAATAAGCTCAGGTTGGTTCTTCTATCACCTCAAGAAATATTAGCTCCCACCATTTTCATCAGACCACTGATTTTAGGCTTATGTCTTTGAGACTAGGGGAGATGGTAGGTGTGACCATAAAAGGCGAACATGAGGGATCTTTCTGTTGTTGGAGCTATTTGACATTGTAGCTGTGTGGTAGACAGAGGGCAATAAATCCTTTCCTAGTTTCAGAATAAATCAGTAAAATATTGACAGTGATTGAAGTTGTAAAAATCATAGGTTTTTAAAATGTTTTCTCTACTTTTTGCAGACAAGTAACTTCCATAATAAAAAGCTTTTATAGTTAAAGATTACTGATCGGGGCTGGAGAAGTAGCTCAGCAGTTAACGCACTTGTCTGCAACACCTAATGACCTGGGTTCCATTCTCCAGTGTCCATGTAAAGCCAGATGCACAGAGAGGCACATGCATCTCGAGTTTGTTTGCAGTGGCTGGAGGCCCTGGTGTGCCCATTTATTCTCCCTCTCTCTCTCTCTCTCTCTCTCTCTCTCTCTCTCTCTCTCACACACACACACACACACACACACACACACACACACACACACACACACAGTCTTTTGGGTAAAGTGCAGAGGAATGGAGGCAGGCCACTCTCAGGCAGGAATGTCAGGGTCTCAAAACACAAGAAGTCCAAGTTAGGAAAGACCCCTCACAGTCAGGAGTAATGCATTAACAAAAAAAAAAAAAAAAACCCTCTGGGAAAAAATGGGAAACAGACATCACTGGAAGGGCCATCAATGATGGGTGAGTTATTAGTCTAACCTGGAGACCCAGCTGAATGCCTCCAAGCAGAGTGACCTTCCCCATTCCCAAATGAGTTGGATATGGACCTCAAGGCTGCTTTTCATTTTCCACAAATGGTGGGAGATTGGGGAGAGGGGGTTCAGGGAAGGCCAAGGACACAAAGCCCCAACCTTGAATCCCAGGTAGAGCACAAGAGCCCCTGTGAAATTTGAGGTCCTCACTGACATCCGAGAGCAGGTGCAAGGCTGGGCCCACCAGTCCTGTCAGTGATCATTCCTGGTCCATATCAGACAGGCCTATGCTTATCATATTTACTTTCTAAGAGGGAGAGCCCCACTCAAGCAAAATCCCTAGGGAAGAAACTCAGAAATCTGTGCGGAACAGGAAACACATTATTTTCCTCACAGACATGAGAGATGATGGACAACTGGCCTCTGATATCTGAGGGAGATTGGCTAGGAAATCCTTAAGAGAATTAATCAGATGGAATGTGAACTGAAACTGACAGTCTGTGGAAATGTCTGTCACCAAGACTGAGACTAAAAGATAAATGAGCATTTGGAAACTAAGGTAAATATACAGACATGTTGATTTAGGGGATGGTTAGGTTTGGGGAGACCACAGGGCATTAAAGTTTATGTGAGTACATACTTGGCCCTCCAAATCTGGAGATACAACTAACCTCAGATGTAAATTATTTGAAAATAATGTACTCATAGTAAATACAGACTTTTCTTGTCATTATTCCCTAAATAATGCAGTAAGCAACTATTTTCACATGATCTACTTTGTATTAGAAATCCAAAACAAATAAATTAAAATCCAGAGATCATTTAAAGCATGGGGAACATAGGTATATATGCATAATATAACACTTTATAAAAGGGACATTAATATTTGGGGATTTAAATATAAGGTGGTTCTGGAACCAATTCCTCATAGATACTTGTTTGAATCTCAGGAACTTGAGAAATGTTTTGAGTTCCTACTTTCTTGCCTTACCATTACAGATTATGACTAATATGTTTTAAATGTTACGTCCCAAACAAGTCTTTACTGATTCATAAATACAAAGGTTGTGACCTCTAGAATGTTTAGGCTAGGACTGGCACTTTGCAGAGAGGCGATTTTTGCTGAGTACCTTCCATGTGTGAAGCTATTTGTTTGTGTTCAAACACATGTGTGTTTAAATGTGAGTGCTTGAAAAGACAGAAGACAAATATCTCATTGTATACTACTGATGAAATGTTCATAAAGAAAGCTATTAGTTGCTCTCTTGAGGGATAACTTTCAAGACAGGATGAGCATGTGTAGAATTTTGAAAGGGTTGCTGTTTGGAACTAGTTCAAAGCCACAGAGACAGAGAACTCCACAAATTTGACCCCATGGTATCTAGCCTTAGTCCTGAGGCTCTGTGACTTCAGGGGTTTCATTAAAGCAGTCCTCCTAATTGTACAAAGAGATGACAATTAGAAGAACTTTCAGAGGTAAAAAATCAGCCTCTAGTGAATTGTACAGGATAATTAAAACTTCAGCAAAGTAGTTCATTTGGGAACTAATTAGGAGATTTTTTTCTCAACAATTGCTGAATGACTTTCTTAATTTTTTCTGCTTATAAATGTGACACATGTTTATTACAAACTTATTTAATGCTTATAACATGACTACAATATTATAATCATCCAATAAATATTATTGTTGTCCTATTCTAATAGACTTAGGAAACTTTTTCCCCATCCAAAAATCAAATAAAGTTCATCTAATTTTTCTTTTAGTATTTTAGCTTTATCTGTATATACTAGGTAAACATTCTAATTATAAAACTTCATATGACATAGAGATATTTCTGTATATATTTCTTCACATGCTTCCCATCCATGCTTCTATTGACATGTAACAGCTTACTGAGTCAGTGTTCACTTGTCCATTCCTTTTTCTAGTCATTTAATTTCATTCATTCATTTAACAGTGACTTGCACTGTAGATTTGCTTTCCAAAGGGTGAGGGACTAAGGAATTTATCCAGTGACTATGGTCCAAACTGGTGTTTGAGTGTGTCCATGGCTACAAAGACAGGGTAAGGACAGGTAAATGAAACTGTGCCAAGAGCTGGAAAGACACAGAGGTGGCTATCCCAGGAGTTTGGATTCAGAAGATGTAAGAAAGTTATCAGAACCTAAGGACTCAATGTGGCCTGAGATGTGAAAAACTGTAAGTACAAAGGTCCAGTAACTAGAGATGATGGTGACCAGAAGGGATTCCAGATTTGTATAGACAACAAAGGGAAGAGGTTGATAGCAAAACTTTTCATTGTTTTCCTGCCCAGCTTGTTCTTTCCCCTTAACAGCTTCATCTAGATAGACCCCAGGTACTCCAACACCTGTATGTACAACACTCTTCTTCACCTTCCTGGGCACTAGATTATGGTTAGGAGGTGGAACTTGGAATTAATATTAGGACCAGCTTGGTTAGGGTGAGAAAAAGAGAGGTATCTGCTTTTGGTGCCTACTTACTGCAGTTGTTGAAGCAATTATAGCTGCCTAGGGCTGTGAGGGCCTCCAGAAGGATGGCAGAAGAAAACAATATCTCAGCATCTACCCATACCTGGAGGAGATGGGCCAGGAGAGCAGGGGCTTGAGGGACCCTGGCCAACAGGCTTGCATC
Source organism: Jaculus jaculus (assembly GCF_020740685.1). Lineage (NCBI taxonomy): Eukaryota > Metazoa > Chordata > Mammalia > Rodentia > Dipodidae > Jaculus > Jaculus jaculus. The sequence goes on from NC_059125.1 coordinate 152,829,122, forward strand.
CCACCCCTGCTGCACCAGTACCCCCACACCTGAGGGGATCCCAGCTTGGATGAGTCAGGCTTGAGATAGTAGACATACTATCCAAGGCTTCAGGCAGCAGCATTCCTCTCAGGAGCATCACAACAAGGACCAGGTAGGGGAATGTAGCAGTGAAGTACACGATCTGGGGGATCAGGCTGCTCAGAGGGGCTCTGGTCTCTGCTCCCCATTAGAGGCCCCCAGATAAAGCTTGGCTGCCAGCTCCCAGTGCTGCTGTGATCTGACCACATGGGCCACAGTCGCCCGTGCTGCAGGCATGCTCAGAGCCCTGGAGCAAGGGCAGCTGGTGACCCCTATTCTGCTCCTGGGCCAGAGACACCACCTCTCTGGGAAACTAGGGGCAAAGCTGGGGCCCAGACAGCCCCACAGGAAGAACTAGTCAGTTACAGAGGGGGGCGGGGAGAGGGCTGTGGCATTCTCTTTCAGGTGACGGCCTGCCTGATGGTTGGTCAGAAAGAGGTCTATGGGGAGTGGGTGAGCCTGAGTGCCTCATGCCTCCTACACTTCCAGGACATGTCCGTGTGGGGGTGGGAAGGTGTGGAACAAGTGGGAAATGTGGGCAAGGAGAGTCTGTGTTGCAAGGTGGTATGAGCTGACAAGCTCCTCTGCAGAGCGCTGTGGACCCTGTGGTGGGCTGTTTTTGGTGGACAAGTGTGGTACTTAGGAACTGGAGATTTTTTTTTTTATGTACAAGAGGTTTTTATTTATTTTTAACTTTTTAAAATTGACAGCTTCCATAACTATAACCAATTAACTATGATAATTTCTCCCTACCCCGACTTCCCTCTCACAAATTCACCCTCCATCATATCCCCTACCCTTTCTCCCCTTACAAATTCACAACTGGGGATTTTAACTGAGCCAGGCAGAGACAAGATAAAGATGGACAAGGCTGGATGTGGCTCAGTGTGGGGAGGGAGGGAGGGAGAGAGAGGAGAAAGAGAGAGAGAGGGAGAGGAGAAACAGAGTGGGTATGGGCTGCCAGTGTCTCCTGCCACTCTAAACAAACTCCAGATGTAAGTGCCACTTTATGCATCGGGCTTTACATTGGTACTAGGGAATCGAACATGGGCCATCAGGATTTGCAAGAAACACCTTTAACTACTGAACCATCTCTCCAGACCCAAGGGAAAAAAATATTTTGATAACAAAAAATCAGAAGCAACACTGTATTAGTATGGTTGAGATTCTGTTATGGTTGAAATTTGATTCTCATTGTAACAATTGAGAGATGATGAGAACTTTGAGTTGATTAGATTGGTAAGGGAGGTTAATGCCTAGAGAGAGTGGGTTATTTTTACAAGAGTGGGTTCCTATGAAGTTATAAATTGTTTTGTCTTCTGCAAGAACCTGCTTCCTTTTTCATGGTACAGTACCAAAGCCCTTGCCACATATAGTCAGTCACCTGATCTTGGCTTTCGGACAGTATCCTTTCCTGTGTCTTCACATAGCGAGGGAAGAAAGGGGGAGAGAGAAAAGGAGATACTCATAGAAACAGATTCTTCTTATAAGGTCTCCAGTCTTTATCAGAAGGGATCATTTTAGGATCTGATCTCATTAATTTTAATTTCTCCCTACATTCTTGTCAGAGGAAACACTTTTTCCCCCATGGAGACCAGAACAGATGTCTATTCACCTCAGGTAAGGTTCTAACAACAGGTCAATTTTACACCCAAACTAATTTTGGTGAGCCAATGAGCTTATTGGGGTTTCTTACAGAGCAGAGTAAGGTGTTGCTTATAGGAGCAATGGATGACTCAAAGGCAGCTGCATTGTGGAAAAGCTCACCCCAGCAGAGGTAAGACTCATGGAAGTTGTATCTCTTAAGCACACTGCAGGACTTGCATGTAGATTGGCTGGTCCAAGAGTCTCTTCCCCATGCACTTCTTGCCCTTCATATCACTTTAGGGAGAGGGTCTTGCAACCATTTCCCAGTCTTGTTAGTCTCCTGAGCTTCCCTCCTGGGGTAATGTTTCAACTGTTCCACAACACTGGTCCAAGTTTACCACTCCTATAATCTTGGGGAGTGATGGCGTGACTTTGAAGTTTCAGCTTTCCCATACTTGACCTAATGAGCCTCCAGAGCCTCCCTCCTCAATTCAGGATGGAATATTTCAATTTGGATGAATTTGCTATACAACAATACTATATTTTTAAATATAGTCACAATGAATACTAAGGCTTCAATACATGAATTGGAGTGGGCAATCTTTAAACCATAGCAACCATATAGTAAAAATAATCCATGTGCTAAAGAAGAAATCATAAGAAGAACTAGAAGATAGTCTGAATTAAATGAACATGAAATCACAATACACCACAATCTAGGGAATGAAGCTAAAGCAATGTTTTTTGGGGGAATTCATAGATTTAAGAGTTTAGCTGGGCATGGTGGCACACACCTTTAATTACAGCATTCGGGAGGCAGAGGTAGGAGGAACACCATAAATTCAAGGCCACCTTGAGACTACATAGTGAATTTTAGGTCAGCCTCAGCTAGAGTGAGACCCTGCCTCGTAAAGCAAAAATAAAATAAAATAAAATAAAAGCTGGGGAGATGACTCAGCTGTTTAGGGGTACTTGCCATGAGGACTCATGTTTAATTCCAAGAACCTGCATAAAAATACCAGGAGTGATGGCACATGCTTGAAATCCCAGTGCTGGAAGGAGAAGGGTATATTCTGGGGATTACTGGTAATCTAGGTGACTTGGTGAGTTCCAGACCAATGAGAGACCCTGTCTTTAAAAAGATGGGTAGTGCCAGAGAAATGACACATGAGGTTGTTCTGTGGCCTCCACATACACATAAACACTTGAGTATATGCACTTGCAAACACATGAACATGCACACATATATAACACTTTAAAAAAGAATCTATAAATAGGGCTGGAGATATGGGTTAGCAATTAAGGAACTTGCCTGCAAAGCCAAAGGACCCTGGTTTGATTCTCAAGGACCCCTGTAAGCCAGATGCAAAAGGTGGTGCATGGGCTGGAGAGATGGCTTAGTGGTTAAGCGCTTGCCTGTGAAGCCAAAGGTCCCTGGTTCAAGGCTCGATTCCTCAGGACCCATGTTAGCCAGGTGCACAGGGGGCACACGTGTCTGGAGTTCGTTTGCAGTGGCTGGAGGCCCTGACATGCCCATTCTCTCTCTCTTTCTCTCTCTCTTTCTTTCTCTCTATCTGCCTCTTTCTCTCTCTGTCGTTCTCAAACAAATAATAATTTTTTTAATTAAAATAAAGGTGGTGCATGTGTCTAAGTTTGTTTGCAGTGGTTGGATGTCCTGTAATGCCCATTCTCTTCTCCTCCTCCTCCTTCTCCTTCTCCTCCTTTGTCTTCTTCTTTCTTCTTCTCTCTCTCCCTCCCTCCCTCCCTGCCTCTTTCCCCATCTCTCAAATAAATAAATTAAAGTTAAAATTAAAAAATAATATATAGAGGGACGAAAAGATGGAAGATTAGTTATAACCAGCACTTCACTATTCTGAATCAAAAGAAGAAAACAGAAAAGTGAAATGGGATGGATAGTCATGAAACTGCAGCAATAAACAGTAGAGAAAATCCAGGTGAAATACAAACATGTTGAACTTCATATTTGGAAAGGAATAAAGGTGATAAACCATGTGGAAGGGAGGGGGAAGAGTTCCATCTAAGCAGAATTGAGGGCAGCAGAGCAAAGCCTCAGTGAATTACACAAGCATGCAATCTGGTACTCCATAAAAATATAGTTTAGGATGGAGAACTGTGATATGAGTATCAAGCAAACACTAGAGAAGAGGGTCCTGTTCTATCAAGTTTGCTCTCTGGTGCTATGGTAGGGAATTATCATAAGATTAGGGGGTTTCCCATCAAACTGTACATCTGGAGGGAGTGGAGGTCCAAGTTAGTTTACATTTTTAAATGCCAAGGCTTCTTCTCGTTTTTGAGCAAACAACCATCCCAAGTCAGTTTGGGCCCAGAAAACTGGTTATGATTTGGGTGTAGACTCAAAGACATAGGTCTACAAGGTTGGAAGTGGTGGCTGTGCTAACAGGCTGTGCTAACAGCAGAGGGTGTATTCTTTTGGGAACAGAGGCCTGATCTGGAAAAAGAGGAGCAAGACCAGCTCCAGCTATAGCAACAGGCTGCTTCATTTACATATTAAGACTTTGTCCAGCCGGGCGTGGTGGCGCATGCCTTTAATCCCAGCACCTGGGAGGCAGAGGTAGGAGAATCGCTGTGAGTTCAAGGCCACCCTGAGACTACAGAGTTAATTCCAGGTCAGCCTGGACCAGAGTGAGACCCTACCTTGAAAAACCAAAAAAAAAAAAAAAAAAAAAGACTTTGTCCAGCAGAGACTCCTAGTCATGGCTCAAAGGGTATGTACCTTTTGGACTCAGTAGAAAAGAACAAATAGGACTGGAGAGATGGCTTGGCAGTTAAGGTTCTTGTCCATGAAGCTTAAGGACCCAGGTTCAATCCCCAATACCCAGGTAAGCCAGAGGCACGAGGCAGCACATGCATCTGGAATTCTTTTGCAGTGGCTTGAGGCCTTGGTGCACTGATTCTCTCTCTACCTGCCCTCTCTCTCAAATAAATAAACAAAATATAAAAAAAGAAAAGACCAAAAGAAGGCACACATGAATTTCATACCCTTTCACTAATGGTGTGTAAGCAGTGTCCTCATGGCCTTGCCAAACATTGGAGCATGTCAAGTAATTACATCAGTCCTACATTAAGTTCACCTTGGAATTGCTGAACAAATCCTAAAAGCAAGAGTGCTATGGAACAAACTGTTGCCAAGTATCTTCATAGCATGTTAGCACAACACTCAAGACTATGTTCAGGAAATAGAAAGCTATTGAGCCCTTGTGATGAAGTTCACAACATATGCTATTCAATCTGAAATTTCCAAGCAGTTAAGTAACCAGGGAAACCATACCTATGATGTATAGAGAAGTCAAGTGGTAAAAAGGTGTTCAGAGTGGGTCATTAAAACTGCTTTTATCTATATAAAAAATCTGATGTGGGGTTGGGCAGATGGTTTAGCTGATAAGAGTGCTTGCTGCATAAGCATGAATACCTGAGTTCTATCTTTAGCGTCTATGTAAAAAGTAAGGTGTAACTCCTTTTTGAGACAAATTCTTCTGCTACTGCATTGGCCTCAGTAGTTGAAGACCTTCTGAGAACCACACTCTTGGTAAACTCAGACCAAATTTCATGGGACCATACACTGAAACGTGACAGACAGAAAATTATAAGAAAGAAACTTTGAATCAAACATGCACAGTATTAAGCAAGCTGAAAGCCAGGTATGAATGAAATTATACACAGGTGCTTCCACACAGACAAGAAGCAGCACATAGGACATTTTCAAGAGCTGCACAGATATGGGCCAACATTCTCAAGTGCAGCCTTGAACAAATTCACAAAGGAGTAGCCAGATCTGAGACTTCATTAGGGAAGCATTGCCCACAGACCTGAGAAACAGCACTAATTCAGTAACCTAAAGGAATACTCAAAGAGAAGAAATAAACCATCCATTCTAGAGGAAGTCACAGTGCAGGAGGTAGCATTCCAGGAACAGGAGACAGTTTAGACCAGAGCCAACAATCAGGTAACTCAACTTTAATATCCAGTCTTCACCTAGCTATCTCTCCCTTTATACTTACTCTGTCTTTTGTCAAAAAAAAAAATTCTAGAGAGAGAGAGAGAGAATTGGAGCACCAGGGCCTAAGCCACTATAATCCAACGCAGACGCTTGCGCCACCTAGTGGGCATGTGCGACCTTGCGCTTGCATCACCTTTTTGAGTCTGGCTTGTGGGACCTGGAGAGTCAAACACCGGTCCTTAGGCTTCATAGGCAAGCGCCTTATCGTCTAAGCTATCTTTTCAGCCCTTTACTCTGTCTTTAACACTTAGTGCCATTTTAGCATGCCATCTTGCCCTCACTCTGCTCTTGCTCTTTAATTACTTCCTTTTTGTTTGTTTGTTTTGTTTTTCTCTTCCGCTTTTTTCCTTACTCTTTCCATTTACTTTTTTCCTCTCTCAAAGAACATAGTCTAGTCTGGTTTACAAAGTCTCAGCCTTCTGAAAGATAGGGCTATTCTATACTATCTGACAGCATATCTTTACCTCCCCCATTCAATCTACCTTTTTGCAAAATGCCTTCATCCTTTTCCCATTTTTTTTTTGCTCCTACAGTTCTTCTTTCTACTAATTTTGCTCTCTTTTACTTTCTCTATAGCACCCCAATTCTAATCACTAGTCTTAATGTGTTATTCATTCTTTCCATTTATATCCAAAATAACTAGTATAATAATACACATAATACTATCAATTCCCTTTATTCCTTAAAATGATCAGGGCTTAAAGAGTATATTGGTTTATAGTAGACTATTATTCAATTTTCACAGTTGGTCTCCCACTAGATAGTAATTGTTTGCACAAACAGTATTTTACTCAGAGGGGAGGGTTGGGGATAGAGCCTAGTATTCTGAAGTTGCATCTATCAGAAGAAAATGACACCACAACACTATTGCAATGTAGTTCCCCCAAACATTGCAAACATTTCCAATTAAAGAAGAAAGGTGAACTAAATTTTAAAATTCAACTAATTATCTAATGTCTGATGTGCTAATCTCAACCCAAGTAACATGAAAAACCATGGCAATGTGTTTTCTCCAAAAGTACCAATCCTAGAGGGGATGGCTCCTGATGAGAGAGACTTGGATAAAATTTCAGACTTCACGTAAAAATAATTATGATAAATATGTTCAAATAAATGAAAAACTTCCAAGAGAAAACAATCAACTGAAGGGAATATTGACATCAATGGAAGATATGAAAATGGATTTTAATAAAAAGATAGAAATACTGAATAAAATACTGAATAAAAACCAAAGTGAAATAATGCTGGGAATAAAAAATAGAGTAAATCAAATAAAAAGCTTGATTGAAAACTTTATGAATAGAATGGATCATGGAGAGAATAGAATATCAGTGCTCGAAGACAAGGTAGAGTAATTGGTATATTGTCAAGGGGACAATGATAAATTAAAAGAAAACATATGAGCAAAATATGTAAGACCTTTGCAAAACTGTGAAAAGGCCAAATCTACAAATTATGGACACAGAAGAACTCCATGAAAATACATAGAAATACATAGAAAATACATAGACAAAGACCTCCATACAAACATAGCAGAAAATCCCCCAAATATAGAGAAAGAGATGTCTATCTAGGGACAAGATGCATATAAAATATCAAATACACAGGAGCAGAAAATGAACTTCACATGTCATATTATATTTAAAACAATAAATACATAGAACAAAGAGTGTGTTGAGAGCTTAAAAAGAGAAATACCAAGCCACATATAAAGGCATGTCCATCAGAATAACAATTCTGTGTATGTGTAGGAGGAGGAGGAAGAGGAGGAAGAAGGGAGATGTTATGTCTACAAATGCAGTGCCCTGTGTATAAAGATGCCAGATGAGAACATTTGGTGTTCCTCTCCATTACATGCCTGCCCATTCTTCCTTGAGATAGTCTCTTACTGATTCTGGAGTTTGTCTTTTTTAAAATTTTTATTTATTTTATTCATTTGACAGAAACAGAAGGAAAAGTGGAGAGGTGGAGAGAGAGAGAGAGAGAGAGGGAGAGAGCGAGGGAGGGAGGGAGAGAATGGGCACACCAGGGCTTCCAGCCACTGCAAATGAACTCCAGATGCATGTGCCACCTTGTGCATTTGGTTTATGTGGGAACTGGAGAATCAAGCCTTGAACCAGGGTCCTTAGGCTTCACAGGCAAGTGCTTAAACACTAAGCCATCTCTCCAGGCCAAGTTTGCCATTTTTTTTTTTTTTTTTTGGTTTTTCGAGTTAGGGTCTCACTCTGGCTCAGGCTGACCTGGAATTCACTATGTAGTCTCAGGGTGGCCTCGAACTCTCGGCGATCCTCCTACCTCTGCCTCCCGAGTGCTGGGATTAAAGGCGTGCGCCACCACGCCCGGCTTGCCATTTTTTTTCTCAAGCCCCAGTGATTCTCTGGTCTCTACTGCTCGCAGGACTGGGATTACAGACATGCATGGATACCCCCAGCTATTTATGTGGATTATGAAAATCAAACTTAGTTGTTTTAGACCCCCTCTGGCCCTCATGTCTTCACAGGAAGCATTCTTAACTGCTGAGCGATCTCTTTAGGTCAACAGCTGATATCTTTAATGGAAATTTAAAAACCAAAGGGGTTTGTAATGTTGTATTACAAGTTCTGAAAGACCATAGGTTCCAACCCATGCTACTATACCTGGCAAAACCATCAGTCATAATTGAAGGAGAAAGAAAACTTCACATGATAAAAGCAGGCTAAAGAAATTTATGGCCTCTAAGACATCTCTAGATAAAATATTTGAAGGAATATTTCAAACTGACAAGAGGGATAAACATCCAAGTGGCTCCAGGGAAAAACAAAATCCATATTTCTTCATAATAAAATTTCTGGAGGGATTGGAAATAGAAGAAACATATTGTGGTGGTTTGAATAGAATAGATGGCCCCCAATATATTCAGTTGTTTGTTTGTAGTTTGCATCTGCTGGCTACCTGGATGGAGGCAATGTCACTGGGTGGATCTTAAATTGTGGTGATGGGTTTCTGATTTCAATCTAAAGATATGCAAAGTGTGCCTAGCTGGAGTTCCTGAAGTGTGCTGTGGCTTTTGGCTTTTAGGCTTGTGTTTCTCTCTGTCTTCTTGGGCCTGTGAAGGCAGGCCAGCTTCTTCTTCCATTATGGAACTTCCCCTGGATCTGTAAGCTTCAATAAATCCCTTCCTCCATAACTGTGCCTGGTCTGAAAGTTCATCTCAGCTAACCTGAAGCTGTCTGCTACACATATCTCATCATAACAAATGCTATAAACAACAAACCTATAGCCAACATCATGTTAAGTGGAGAAAAATTAAAACATTCCTACTATGCTCAGGAACAAGTGGAGGTTGTCCATTCTCTCCATTTCTATTCAATATAGATCTTAGCTATAATAATTAGAGAAGGAAATGAAAGGGTACATATAGGAAACTATAGAGATAGTGTTCCTTGCTTGCAGAAGATATGACTGTATACATAAGGAACCCTAAAGAAGTCACCAGAAAACTCCTAGATCTGATAAACACAACAAAGAGGCAGTATACAATATTAACATACAAAGCCCAGTAGTTTTCCTATATCTTAATGATAAACATACTGGGAAAGCAAGCAGAGAAAAAAATCCCATTCACAACAGACTCAAGAAAATTGGAATAAACCTAATCAATAAAATGAAAAATCCCTACAATTAATGCTTTAAAACACTGAAGAAAATAATTTATAAAGAAATTAGAAGATGGGAAGACTGCATATGATTATAGATTGTAAGAAGAATTAATATTGTGAAAATACCCATTTTACCAAAATCAATCTACTGATTCAATGAAACCTTAATCAAAATTTCAGTGTCATTCTTCATAGGTAGAATAAAAAACCTCAAAATTCATATGGATTCATAAAAGACCTCAAATAACCAAAGAAACCCTGAGTAAAATGTATAAAGTTGATGGTATCATCATATCTGATTTCAAGTTATACTGAAGAGCCACAATAAGAAAAATAGCATGGTACAAGAACACAAACAGACACATGATCAATGGAATGGAACACAGGACCTAAATAGAAGACATATAAGCCCACACATCTACAGCCACCTGCTTTTGGACAAAGATTCCAAAAATATACACTGGAGAAAACATAACTTCTTCAACAAATGATGCTGGGAAAATCAGATAACTACATGTAGAAGGCTGAAACTAGATCATTATTTCTCATCCTGCATGAAACAAAACAAAACAAAACAAAACAAAACAAGGACCTCAGTTTATGACCTAAAACTCTGAAATTTTTAAAGGAAAAAATAGGTACTGCACTATAAGATATAGGCATAGGTAAGGACTTTCTGAATAGGTCTCAAGTCATTCAGAAAATAAGGTCAACAATTAACGAATGGGATATCATGAAATCAAAAACGATCACAAAGGAAACTGTCAGGCAAGTGAAAAAATAGCCTAGAAAATGGTAGAAAAAAATCAGCTGTACATCTTACAGGATTAATATGTAGCATATACAAAGAACTCGATAAATTAAACAATAAGAAAATAAACAACTCTATCATACATAGCTTACACAACTGAACAGAGACTTACCAAGAGAAAAAACACAAGTGGTTACTAAATATTTTTACAGGCATTCAATATCCTGAATCATGGGGCAAATGCAAATTAAAACTAGTTTGAGATGCCAGAGAGATGGCTCAGCAGTGAGGATGCTTGATTGCAAAGCCTGCAAAGCCTAATGGCCTCAATTTGATTCCCTAGTACCCATATAAAGCCAGATGCACGGAATGGCACATGTGTCTGAAGTTCATTTGTCATGGCAAGAGACTCTGGGACACCCATTCTCTTATTCTGTCTCTCTGCTTGCAAATAAAAAATATATATTATTAAAACTACTTTGAGAGTCTATCTTCCTCCATCAGAATAGTTATCATCAAGAAAACAAATTCATAGCTTGCAATATCCCCTGCTTATTCACACTGTGGGTGGCCATTATCCCCCAAGCAGCTCCCATAGCACTTTCCAGTATGGGGCTAGCCAGTAAGGAGTTAGCTTCCTTTAAGTTCCAGTATGATCTCTCATTATGCAGTGCTGGCAGCCTGTGGTGTCTTCAGCAATAGGGTCTTACAATTTAGCTTTGATGCATATCCAAGTGCTCTGGGATTAGCCTGCATTGTTTGGGGGTTCTCATAGGTCTCCTCACTGTTGGTTGTAATATAGTTCTGGCACTGAGAATTACAAGCCAGAGACTATGATTTTAGGATTAAGATTTCTCCATTTTCTCTGGGGCCCTTCTGTTGGACAAGATGTACATATCTGTGCATAGTGGCACATAGCCTATGCAGGTAATCAATGGCTCTGTGATTGGATAAGAGTTTTACTCACTGAAGAGAACTCATACCAACTACTGAGAACCAAGTCTGTATCCTATGGATATGATTGTCATAGACTCCAGAGAGCAGCTCCCACTGGTATTTGGCCAAGAAAAGTGGCTGTACACATCAAATGTCTCTTAAATAGCTATGCTAATCTCTTAATCTATGAACTTTCTTTTACAGATGGAAGCAAGAATCAGAGAGAACCAAGATCCACTGATACAATAATAAAAGACAGATGACTGCCTAGCATGAGATGGGCCACCTGTAGCACATCTTCCAGGGCCCAGGAGACATCACAGAGGAAGTGGATATTTAAACATGAGTGCTGCTCTCACTGATAACCTGACAGCCTGCTGCAGGGAGACGGCAATAGACACTGAGGATGCTCAAAACTCTTCAAAGCAGAAATTCAGAGGCTTCAGAGAGCTCAAGACTAAATCAGACTTGCAACACACCTGCCAAGGCTCAGGAACATTGCAGAAGATTATAAGAATCACAGGTTGGGGAGGAGTGTCCTGAGGCATTGCTTCCCCTACCCCTAGAGAATATCTGATGCATTCATAACTCCAAGCTGAATACCATAATCCTCAGTGGAATGTGAGTGGAGAAGAGGGGATATAAGAGGATAACACAAGGGGAATGGGACTAACAAGTGATTTGTTCATGCAGTAAAGTTCATAATTAATAATAAAAAAAAGAAAACAAATGACAGCAAACGCTGGCGAGGGTGTGAGAAAAAACTAACCCTTATTCACTGTTGGTGGGAGTAAAAGGTTGTGCAACCTCATTGTAGCTCCTGTGTGCTCCACAACATGCCAGGCAAAATGTACTCATTGGTGCAATAGTGGAATGACTTATAGGGGTAACCACCACTTTCTGATCTGACTTAAGGCCTGTACCAAAGAAGGTAATTAATAACTAGTATTATAAAGCTGGTCAAAAGCTTGTGGCTAGGAAGGTCATAGGGCCAAGTGATGGAACCTACTACTATTGTGCTAAATGGACAGGCTGTCAAACTGCCTTCTAAATATTTAGGTTTATATTTATATCCATAGATTATGGCTGCTCTTAGTCTTGATCACAAAAGTTTCTCTTTTGATAAGGTTAGTGCAGAGATGCATGGCTGGAAAGAGTGCTGAGAATAAATAACTATTATGTGCTTAACCCTAAAGAGGACATCTATGTCACATCTTCCATCTATATCTCATCATAGAAGAGGAAGTGGAAAGAAGATAAGAGCTGATGGATAGGGACTCTTGCTGTGTAATGCTGTCTTTAGGACATGATATGACCATTAATAAACTCATGAACTCACAACAGCTATTGTTTCCTGCACAAAATGGGACCTGTTAAAATTCCATCATGAGGGGCTGACGAGGTGGCTTCACAGTTAAGGTGCTTGCCTACAAAGCCTAAGTGTCCAGGATCGATTCCCCAGTACTCACATAAACCAGATGTACAAGGTGACATATGCATCTGAAGTTCATTTGCAGTGGCTAGAGGCTCTGGCACACCCATTCTTTCTCCTCTCTCTCTCTCTCTCTCTCTCAAATCAATAAATAAAATATTTTTTAAAATCGATCATGGATGGGGGATGGATTGATGAGACTCACTCCTCCCAGAGGAGCTATTGGCAATAAATGGTTGCTGGGGGAGGGAGAGTCATAATCTTCAGTGGTGTAGCCACTGGTGATTTGCCCAAACATCAGTAAATAATGCCCCCTTATATGCTCATGCTTCCAATAATAATTCATTTTCATTCTTTTTTTAAATTTTTATTTATTTGAGAGCGACAGACACAGAGAGAAAGACAGATAGAGGGAGAGAGAGAGAATGGGCGTGCCAGGGCTTCCAGCCTCTGCAAACGAACTCCAAATGCGTGCGCCCCCTTGTGCATCTGGCTAACGTGGGACCTGGGGAACTGAGCCTCGAACCGGGGTCCTTCAGCTTCACAGGCAAGCGCTTAACCGCTAAGCCATCTCTCCAGCCCTCCAATAATAATTCAACTGAAGGGTTCACAAAAAAAATCATGAAATGAATTAGTACTGCACTCACCTTTTGTCAGAGTAGCTTCCTTTTTACAGTTGTCAGTTACTACTGGGGAGACTCACAACTTGTCAAAGTGGCTTCTGGTTAAGATGGCAGCATAGTAGCCACACCAAAGTAACCTGAGGGAGGGGGAAGCAGAAAAACAGCACAATATAGCACAAAACAGAAACGTGAAGGTGTATAAGAAATTATTAACCACAGTAGAGAATCAGGAGAGATCCAGAGCTCCTAGAAACCACACAACAAGCCAGAATCAGCTCCAGCCATGACACTGGCAGTCCACTGAGATACACTCTGGCCCTGCCTTAGTCTGCAGGAGCAGAGCTATGGCGAAGGGATTCTCCACTCATACCAGCCACACAAAGTCAAAACACCTGAAGGCAAAGACCATAGGGACCAGCTGAGCAGCTCCGGAACAACTTCAGGCACTCTCCACAGCCTCCTCTCCCACAACTGCCAGCACAAAGAACCACTGGAGAATTCGGGACTCCAAGGGATCTTGGCCACCCCTCAGACACACACCATCCAGCACAGCTGATCTGAACAGCAGATTCACTGACTCAACCAGCCTAGTCAAGCCTACAGTGCAACAAAGGAGGAGCCAGGTGGGCACTTAGCATAGGTGAGACAAGAAGCCATCCCAAAAGGTAACAGGGCCTACTTATACTGGGTCAATACCTGCCCAAATCCAGACATATAAGCCTGCACTGGAAGTGCTAATCACACCTTCCATGTCAAGGCAGGTTATATGCTAGATTTGATTGATATACTCTTGGTTAGCTTTGCCATTCTAATCTGTGTGTTGGAGTTGACTTTTGATGCTTTTGTTGTTTCCTGATGTATCATGCTGTTTTTGTCTTTTTCTTTTGTCCTTCCTGGGGGCAGGGTCTCACTCAGTCTTGGGCTGACCTGGAAGCCATTACAGACCAGGAATCTCAGCCTCTCAGTTGACCAGATTAAGGGTATGGGTCAATACACACCTTTGTCTTTGTTAGATTATCTGTTTTTATTAATCCCCACTCTTGCATAAATACTCTGTGCTGGTTTTGGTTGTGTATATTTCTCAGTTAAACTTTAGAATTCACCTGCATTTTGCTGCATCAAACCCACTAGAATACTTGTATAGCAGGCAAACTCAACATCTAGGGTCACTTCTGCTGTTACTCCAGGAGTAATATAAAAGCCACACCTGGCACCTTAGGCCCCTACCCTGAAGATATATAACATCTGATTTACACATATAAGAATACAGCAAATAATGAGAAAAATCAATGCCTCAACCAAAAGACACAGGCTTGCAGATTGGATTAAAAGATAGGATACTGCCAGGCATGATGGCGCATGCCTTTAATCCCAGCACTTGGGAGGCAGAGGTAGGAGGATCACCATGAGTTTGAGGCCACCCTGAGACTACATAGTGAATTCCAGGTCAGCCTGAGCTAGAGTGAAACCCTACCTTGAAAAACCAAAATTAAAAATAAAAATAAAGGGGCTGGAGTGATGGCTTAGTGGTTAAGCACTTGCTGGTGAAGCCTGTGGATGCCAGTTTGAGGCTCGATTCCCCAGGACCCACGTTAGCCAGATGCACAAGGGGGTGCATGTGTCTGGAGCTCGTTTGCAGTGGCTGGAAGCTCTGGCGTGCCCATTCTCTCTCTCTCTCTCTCTTTGCCTGCCTCTCTCTCTCTCAAATAAATAAATAAAAATAAACCAAAAAAAAGCAAAAATAAAAATAAAAATAAAGGAGCCGGGAGTGGTGGCACACACCTTTAATCCCAGCACTCGGAGGCAGAGGTAGGAGGATCGCCATGAGTTCAAGGCCACCCTGAGACTCTATATTGAATTCCTGGACCAGCCTGGACCAGAGTGAGACCCTACCTCGAAAAACAAAAACAAACAACCAACCAAAAAAAAGGTAGGATCCTTCTATTTATTGCCTCCATAAAACTCATCTTTCTATAAAAGACAGGTGGTATCTTAGGGTGAAAGGATGGGAAACAGTATTTCAAGTCAATGAGCCTAGGAAACAAACAGGTGTTGCTATCCTAATATCTGACACAAGAGACTTCAAATCAACATTAATGAGAAAAAATAAAGAAGGTTGCTTTATGTTGATTAAAGGAACAATTCAATAGGAGGACATTACAGTTCTAAATATATATGCTCTGAACATGTGTGCTCCCAATTTCATCAAACAAACACTATTAGACTTAAGGTCACAGATAACACTAAGCACATTTATAGTGGGTATAACTTCAATATCCCACTCTCATCAATTGACAGGTTATTCAAGAAAAAAAAAACAAAAAGCAGAGAAGCATCTGGATTAAATTATGTCACAAATGGACCTACAGATATCTGCAGAACATTCCATGAAAATGCTGCAGAATACACAATCTTCTCAGCAGCATATAAAACATTTTCTAAAATAAACCATATATTAAGACACAAAGCACATCTTAACAAATACAGGAAAATTGAAATGATTCCTTGCAAAAAAAGCTATAGGGCCTACACAAAATCATGTAAACTAAAGAGTACACTATTTAATGATGAATGGGTCATTGAAGAAATCAAGAAGGAAATCAAAAAAATCAGAATCAAATGATAATGTTAGCACAACATACCAAAAACTATGGGACACAATGAAGTCAGTCCTAAGAAGGAAATTTCTAGCTTTAAGTGCCTACATTAAGAAATTAGAAAGGGGGCTGGAGAGATGGCCTAGCGGTTAAGCGCTTGCCTGTGAAGCCTAAGGACCCCAGTTCGAGGCTCGGTTCCCCAGGTCCCACGTTAGCCAGATGCACAAGGGGGCGCACACATCTGGAGTTCATTTGCAGAGGCTGGAAGCCCTGGCGCGCCCATTCTCTCTCTCCCTCTATCTGTCTTTCTCTCTGTGTCTGTCACTCTCAAATAAATAAATAAATAAATAATTTAAAAAAAAAGAAATTAGAAAGGGGATGGAGAGATGGCTCAGTGGTTAAGAAGCTTGCCTGTGAGGCCTAAGGAGCCAGGTTCAACTCCCCAGGACTCATGTAAGCCAGATGCACAAAATGACTCATGTACACAGATTGCTCATGTGCACAAGTGGCATACACATCTAGAGTTTGCTTTCAGTGGTAAGGCCCTAGTGTTCTGATTCTCTCTCTCTCTCTATTACCCTCTCTTATATAAAAAAATATAAAAAATAAAATGAAATTTAAAAGGCTACAAGTAAACAACTTAATGCTTCTCCTTACTGTCTTGGAAAAAGAAGAAGAAGGAGAACCAAAAATCAATACATGGGAAGAAATAAAGATTAGGACAGAGATTAATGAAATAGAAACCAAAAAATTTACAAAGAATCAATGAAACTAAGAGTTGGTTCTTTGAAAAGATAAACAACATTGATAAACTTCTAGCAAATCTGGCCTAAAGAAAGAGGGAAGAGACACAAATTTAAAAAAAAATAGAGATGAAACAGGCATCATCACTACAGATATCAGTAAAATTCAGAAAATAAAATAAGGATGTACTTTAAGAACATATTTTCCACTAAGTTTGAAAAACCAAAAAATAAATGAACTGAAGATGAGCCATTGGAAACTCTGAAAGCCAGAAGGCCCTGGAATGGAGCACATCAAAGTCTAAGAAACTATGGCTTCCATCCCAAACTACTGTCCCCAGTGAAAGTATCCCTCATACTAGATGGTGAAAGGAAAACTTTTCATGGTAAAGCCAGCTCTAGCCAGGCACAGTGGCACAAGCCTTTAATCCCAGCACTCAGTAGACATAGGTAAGAGGATCACCATGAATTTGAGGCCACCCTGAGACTACAGGGTGAATTCCAAGTCAGCCTGGGCTAGAGTGAGACCCTACCTTGAAGAACAAAAACAAAGAAACAAAACAGCCAGCTCTATGATTATATGAATATCCACCCCCTGCTATATGGTTCCAATGGACCCCTCAGTCTTATCTCCTCATCCCTCAGCATAGCAGAACCACCATGCAATCCCATTCTCCTCCCCTCTGCCACTCGGCCACAACACCAGTCTGCTTTGTACCATTCCCCCCTACCCTGTCCCCTCAGGCCACCTGACCATGCAGTCCCATACCCTGAACCATGAACCAACAAACCCCTTCATCACATCTCCTTGCCCCCACAAGAACCTTGCAGGCTCCTTCCGTCTGAGCAGACAGGCCCCATTGCCATCAGAAGCCTAATTGAAGCAAACATAAAAGGGAATAATCACTGAAGACACTTCAAGGGTAAACTACAGCTTCCTTCTAATTTAAATGAGATTCCTACACTGTGATGGGCAGACCACAGAGCAAAAGGAATAACGTGAAAAAACAAATGCAAGTAAATCCAACAAGATTGCCCAGTCCCACAATGGATGTCTCTAATCAAAACATAGAAGAGGGCTGGAGAGATGGCTTAGCGGTTAAGCGCTTGCCTGTGAAGCCTAAGGACCCCAGTTCGAGGCTCGGTTCCCCAGGTCCCACGTTAGCCAGATGCACAAGGGGGTGCATGCATCTGGAGTTCGTTTGCAGAGGCTGGAAGCCCTGGCACGCCCATTCTCTCTCTCTCCCTCTATCTGTCTTTCTCTCTGTGTCTGTCTTTCTCAAAACCAATAAATAAAAAAATTAAAAAAATGTTTAAAAAAAACATAGAAGAGACAATAGAATCAGAATCTCAAAATGAAGATACAAGCTATGCAAGCCTGGCCAAGCAATTAGTAGAACTTGCAGAAAATCACCAAAGGTCCAATAATTGCATAAATGTTGTCCTCGCTAGATTAGACATAATAGAAAAGGAACAGGAAGGGTTCCAAAGACAGTTAAGTGATCTGAAGGAGAGTATAAAAAATGAGGACCTTGGGCTGGAGAGATGGCTTAGCGGTTAAGCGTTTGCCTGTGAAGCCTAAGGACCCCGGTTCGAGGCTTGGTTCCCCAGGTCCCACGTTAGCCAGATGCACAAGGGGGCGCACGCATCTGGAGTTCGTTTGCAGAGGCTGGAAGCCCTGGCATGCCCATTCTCTCTCTCTCCCTCTATCTGTCTTTCTCTCTGGGTCTGTCGCTCTCAAATAAAAATAAATAAAAATTAAAAAAAAAACCTATAAAAAAATGAGGACCTCAATACCTGATCTAAAGCTATACTACAAAAGCATAGAAACAAAAACAGCATGGTACTGAAGTGAAAACAGAAATATAGACCAGTGTAACAGAATTGAAGACCTGGTCCTTAGGTCAAGCAACTAGAGCTACTTGATCTTTGACAAAGGTGCCAATGATGTAAACTGGAGAAAAGACAGTATCTTCAACATATGGTGCTGAAATTGGATAACCACATGTAGAAAAATGAAACCATACATACTTACCTCATCATACACAAAAATCAACTCCAAATGTATTAAAGACCTCAGTGTAAACCTTGAAATATCTCAATGGCTGGAAGAAAAAAAATAGGAGGAACTCTCCACAATATGAGTAGGGAAAGACTTCCTGAACAAAACCCCAATATTCAAGGAAATTAAATAATCACTAAATCAATGGGA